>NC_083726.1:85361506-85697951 GCF_028564815.1 Eubalaena glacialis | reverse complement strand
GCCCTGATTATGCTGGCAAAACGGGAGGCGTGCAGCAGCTCCATGAGGCCTTCATCGCTGTTCTGCTTTAGTTTCACGGTAGTAAGCTTTCCAAGACTCCTAGGGACTTTGCTTAAGCAACCGTTTCGGTACCAGAACACTGCGTAGAGACAGTAAGCTCTGGTCCTGCGTGTATGCTGCGTGTCAACCTAGAAATTGGAGACTGATGGCATAAGGCTTCTTTTCCCATTATGAAAGCTCCGTTCATGCGGCCTCGAAGCTACCTGAAAAGCATTGTTGTTGCCGGGGTTTTGCTCACTGCCGGCATGGTTCTGAGAAGAAAATGAGTTTTCTCCTAAGAAACCTTGGGTTTCCAGTTCCTTGTTGGAAGCTCACCCTGCTCTGCTCTATACCTAAAGTGAAAGTCAACGTGAGCCCAAGCTTCGAAGTAAGGCCCTGATTATCCTTGCAAAACGAGAGGCGTGCAGCAGCTCCATGAGGCCTTCATCGTTGTTCTGCTTTAGTGTCAAGGTAGTAAGCTTTTCAACACTCCTAGGGGCCTTGCTTCAGCACCCGTTTCAGTACCAGAACACTGCGTAGAACCAGGAAGCTCTGCTCCTGCGTGTATGCTGCGTGTCAACCTAGAAATTAGAGACTGATGGCACAAGGCTAGTTTTCCCATTATGAAAGCTCCGTTGATGCGGCCCCGAAGCTACCTGAAAAGCACTGTTGTTACCGTGCTTTTACTTACAGCCGGCATGGCTCATAGAAGAAAATGAGTTTTCTCGAAAGAAACCTTGTGCTTCTAGTTCCTAGTTGGAAGCTCACCCTGCTCTACTCTATACCAAACGTGAAAGTCAATGTGAGCACTAGCCTCGAAGTAAGGCCCTGATTATGCTGGCAAAACGGGAGGCGTGCAGCAGCTCCATGAGGCCTTCATCGCTGTTCTGCTTTAGTTTCACGGTAGTAAGCTTTCCAAGACTCCTAGGGACTTTGCTTAAGCAACCGTTTCGGTACCAGAACACTGCGTAGAGACAGTAAGCTCTGGTCCTGCGTGTATGCTGCGTGTCAACCTAGAAATTGGAGACTGATGGCATAAGGCTTCTTTTCCCATTATGAAAGCTCCGTTCATGCGGCCTCGAAGCTACCTGAAAAGCATTGTTGTTGCCGGGGTTTTCCTCACTGCCGGCATGGTTCTGAGAAGAAAATGAGTTTTCTCCTAAGAAACCTTGGGTTTCCAGTTCCTTGTTGGAAGCTCACCCTGCTCTGCTCTATACCTAAAGTGAAAGTCAATGTGAGCCCAAGCTTCGAAGTAAGGCCCTGATTATCCTTGCAAAACGAGAGGCGTGCAGCAGCTCCATGAGGCCTTCATCGTTGTTCTGCTTTAGTGTCAAGGTAGTAAGCTTTTCAACACTCCTAGGGGCCTTGCTTCAGCACCCGTTTCAGTACCAGAACACTGCGTAGAACCAGGAAGCTCTGCTCCTGCGTGTATGCTGCGTGTCAACCTAGAAATTAGAGACTGATGGCACAAGGCTAGTTTTCCCATTATGAAAGCTCCGTTGATGCGGCCCCGAAGCTACCTGAAAAGCACTGTTGTTACCGTGCTTTTACTTACAGCCGGCATGGCTCATAGAAGAAAATGAGTTTTCTCGAAAGAAACCTTGTGCTTCCAGTTCCTAGTTGGACGCTCACCCTGCTCTGCTCTATACCAAACGTGAAAGTCAATGTGAGCACTAGCCTCGAAGTAAGGCCCTGATTATCCTGGCAAAACGGGAGGCGTGCAGCAGCTCCATGAGGCCTTCATCGCTGTTCTGCTTTAGTTTCACGGTAGTAAGCTTTCCAAGACTCCTAGGGACTTTGCTTAAGCAACCGTTTCGGTACCAGAACACTGCGTAGAGACAGTAAGCTCTGGTCCTGCGTGTATGCTGCGTGTCAACCTAGAAATTGGAGACTGATGGCATAAGGCTTCTTTTCCCATTATGAAAGCTCCGTTCATGCGGCCTCGAAGCTACCTGAAAAGCATTGTTGTTGCCGGGGTTTTCCTCACTGCCGGCATGGTTCTGAGAAGAAAATGAGTTTTCTCCTAAGAAACCTTGGGTTTCCAGTTCCTTGTTGGAAGCTCACCCTGCTCTGCTCTATACCTAAAGTGAAAGTCAACGTGAGCCCAAGCTTCGAAGTAAGGCCCTGATTATCCTTGCAAAACGAGAGGCGTGCAGCAGCTCCATGAGGCCTTCATCGTTGTTCTGCTTTAGTGTCAAGGTAGTAAGCTTTTCAACACTCCTAGGGGCCTTGCTTCAGCACCCGTTTCAGTACCAGAACACTGCGTAGAACCAGGAAGCTCTGCTCCTGCGTGTATGCTGCGTGTCAACCTAGAAATTAGAGACTGACGGCACAAGGCTAGTTTTCCCATTATGAAAGCTCCGTTGATGCGGCCCCGAAGCTACCTGAAAAGCACTGTTGTTACCGTGCTTTTACTTACAGCTGGCATGGCTCTTAGAAGAAAATGAGTTTTCTCGAAAGAAACCTTGTGCTTCCAGTTCCTAGTTGGAAGCTCACCCTGCTCTGCTCTATACCAAACGTGAAAGTCAATGTGAGCACTAGCCTCGAAGTAAGGCCCTGATTATGCTGGCAAAACGGGAGGCGTGCAGCAGCTCCATGAGGCCTTCATCGCTGTTCTGCTTTAGTTTCACGGTAGTAAGCTTTCCAAGACTCCTAGGGACTTTGCTTAAGCAACCGTTTCGGTACCAGAACACTGCGTAGAGACAGTAAGCTCTGGTCCTGCGTGTATGCTGCGTGTCAACCTAGAAATTGGAGACTGATGGCATAAGGCTTCTTTTCCCATTATGAAAGCTCCGTTCATGCGGCCTCGAAGCTACCTGAAAAGCATTGTTGTTGCCGGGGTTTTCCTCACTGCCGGCATGGTTCTGAGAAGAAAATGAGTTTTCTCCTAAGAAACCTTGGGTTTCCAGTTCCTTGTTGGAAGCTCACCCTGCTCTGCTCTATACCTAAAGTGAAAGTCAACGTGAGCCCAAGCTTCGAAGTAAGGCCCTGATTATCCTTGCAAAACGAGAGGCGTGCAGCAGCTCCATGAGGCCTTCATCGTTGTTCTGCTTTAGTGTCAAGGTAGTAAGCTTTTCAACACTCCTAGGGGCCTTGCTTCAGCACCCGTTTCAGTACCAGAACACTGCGTAGAACCAGGAAGCTCTGCTCCTGCGTGTATGCTGCGTGTCAACCTAGAAATTAGAGACTGATGGCACAAGGCTAGTTTTCCCATTATGAAAGCTCCGTTGATGCGGCCCCGAAGCTACCTGAAAAGCACTGTTGTTACCGTGCTTTTACTTACAGCTGGCATGGCTCTTAGAAGAAAATGAGTTTTCTCGAAAGAAACCTTGTGCTTCCAGTTCCTAGTTGGAAGCTCACCCTGCTCTGCTCTATACCAAACGTGAAAGTCAATGTGAGCACTAGCCTCGAAGTAAGGCCCTGATTATGCTGGCAAAACGGGAGGCGTGCAGCAGCTCCATGAGGCCTTCATCGCTGTTCTGCTTTAGTTTCACGGTAGTAAGCTTTCCAAGACTCCTAGGGACTTTGCTTAAGCAACCGTTTCGGTACCAGAACACTGCGTAGAGACAGTAAGCTCTGGTCCTGCGTGTATGCTGCGTGTCAACCTAGAAATTGGAGACTGATGGCATAAGGCTTCTTTTCCCATTATGAAAGCTCCGTTCATGCGGCCTCGAAGCTACCTGAAAAGCATTGTTGTTGCCGGGGTTTTCCTCACTGCCGGCATGGTTCTGAGAAGAAAATGAGTTTTCTCCTAAGAAACCTTGGGTTTCCAGTTCCTTGTTGGAAGCTCACCCTGCTCTGCTCTATACCTAAAGTGAAAGTCAATGTGAGCCCAAGCTTCGAAGTAAGGCCCTGATTATCCTTGCAAAACGAGAGGCGTGCAGCAGCTCCATGAGGCCTTCATCGTTGTTCTGCTTTAGTGTCAAGGTAGTAAGCTTTTCAACACTCCTAGGGGCCTTGCTTCAGCACCCGTTTCAGTACCAGAACACTGCGTAGAACCAGGAAGCTCTGCTCCTGCGTGTATGCTGCGTGTCAACCTAGAAATTAGAGACTGATGGCACAAGGCTAGTTTTCCCATTATGAAAGCTCCGTTGATGCGGCCCCGAAGCTACCTGAAAAGCACTGTTGTTACCGTGCTTTTACTTACAGCCGGCATGGCTCATAGAAGAAAATGAGTTTTCTCGAAAGAAACCTTGTGCTTCCAGTTCCTAGTTGGACGCTCACCCTGCTCTGCTCTATACCAAACGTGAAAGTCAATGTGAGCACTAGCCTCGAAGTAAGGCCCTGATTATCCTGGCAAAACGGGAGGCGTGCAGCAGCTCCATGAGGCCTTCATCGCTGTTCTGCTTTAGTTTCACGGTAGTAAGCTTTCCAAGACTCCTAGGGACTTTGCTTAAGCAACCGTTTCGGTACCAGAACACTGCGTAGAGACAGTAAGCTCTGGTCCTGCGTGTATGCTGCGTGTCAACCTAGAAATTGGAGACTGATGGCATAAGGCTTCTTTTCCCATTATGAAAGCTCCGTTCATGCGGCCTCGAAGCTACCTGAAAAGCATTGTTGTTGCCGGGGTTTTCCTCACTGCCGGCATGGTTCTGAGAAGAAAATGAGTTTTCTCCTAAGAAACCTTGGGTTTCCAGTTCCTTGTTGGAAGCTCACCCTGCTCTGCTCTATACCTAAAGTGAAAGTCAACGTGAGCCCAAGCTTCGAAGTAAGGCCCTGATTATCCTTGCAAAACGAGAGGCGTGCAGCAGCTCCATGAGGCCTTCATCGTTGTTCTGCTTTAGTGTCAAGGTAGTAAGCTTTTCAACACTCCTAGGGGCCTTGCTTCAGCACCCGTTTCAGTACCAGAACACTGCGTAGAACCAGGAAGCTCTGCTCCTGCGTGTATGCTGCGTGTCAACCTAGAAATTAGAGACTGATGGCACAAGGCTAGTTTTCCCATTATGAAAGCTCCGTTGATGCGGCCCCGAAGCTACCTGAAAAGCACTGTTGTTACCGTGCTTTTACTTACAGCTGGCATGGCTCTTAGAAGAAAATGAGTTTTCTCGAAAGAAACCTTGTGCTTCCAGTTCCTAGTTGGAAGCTCACCCTGCTCTGCTCTATACCAAACGTGAAAGTCAATGTGAGCACTAGCCTCGAAGTAAGGCCCTGATTATGCTGGCAAAACGGGAGGCGTGCAGCAGCTCCATGAGGCCTTCATCGCTGTTCTGCTTTAGTTTCACGGTAGTAAGCTTTCCAAGACTCCTAGGGACTTTGCTTAAGCAACCGTTTCGGTACCAGAACACTGCGTAGAGACAGTAAGCTCTGGTCCTGCGTGTATGCTGCGTGTCAACCTAGAAATTGGAGACTGATGGCATAAGGCTTCTTTTCCCATTATGAAAGCTCCGTTCATGCGGCCTCGAAGCTACCTGAAAAGCATTGTTGTTGCCGGGGTTTTCCTCACTGCCGGCATGGTTCTGAGAAGAAAATGAGTTTTCTCCTAAGAAACCTTGGGTTTCCAGTTCCTTGTTGGAAGCTCACCCTGCTCTGCTCTATACCTAAAGTGAAAGTCAACGTGAGCCCAAGCTTCGAAGTAAGGCCCTGATTATCCTTGCAAAACGAGAGGCGTGCAGCAGCTCCATGAGGCCTTCATCGTTGTTCTGCTTTAGTGTCAAGGTAGTAAGCTTTTCAACACTCCTAGGGGCCTTGCTTCAGCACCCGTTTCAGTACCAGAACACTGCGTAGAACCAGGAAGCTCTGCTCCTGCGTGTATGCTGCGTGTCAACCTAGAAATTAGAGACTGATGGCACAAGGCTAGTTTTCCCATTATGAAAGCTCCGTTGATGCGGCCCCGAAGCTACCTGAAAAGCACTGTTGTTACCGTGCTTTTACTTACAGCCGGCATGGCTCATAGAAGAAAATGAGTTTTCTCGAAAGAAACCTTGTGCTTCTAGTTCCTAGTTGGAAGCTCACCCTGCTCTACTCTATACCAAACGTGAAAGTCAATGTGAGCACTAGCCTCGAAGTAAGGCCCTGATTATCCTGGCAAAACGGGAGGCGTGCAGCAGCTCCATGAGGCCTTCATCGCTGTTCTGCTTTAGTTTCACGGTAGTAAGCTTTCCAAGACTCCTAGGGACTTTGCTTAAGCAACCGTTTCGGTACCAGAACACTGCGTAGAGACAGTAAGCTCTGGTCCTGCGTGTATGCTGCGTGTCAACCTAGAAATTGGAGACTGATGGCATAAGGCTTCTTTTCCCATTATGAAAGCTCCGTTCATGCGGCCTCGAAGCTACCTGAAAAGCATTGTTGTTGCCGGGGTTTTCCTCACTGCCGGCATGGTTCTGAGAAGAAAATGAGTTTTCTCCTAAGAAACCTTGGGTTTCCAGTTCCTTGTTGGAAGCTCACCCTGCTCTGCTCTATACCTAAAGTGAAAGTCAACGTGAGCCCAAGCTTCGAAGTAAGGCCCTGATTATCCTTGCAAAACGAGAGGCGTGCAGCAGCTCCATGAGGCCTTCATCGTTGTTCTGCTTTAGTGTCAAGGTAGTAAGCTTTTCAACACTCCTAGGGGCCTTGCTTCAGCACCCGTTTCAGTACCAGAACACTGCGTAGAACCAGGAAGCTCTGCTCCTGCGTGTATGCTGCGTGTCAACCTAGAAATTAGAGACTGATGGCACAAGGCTAGTTTTCCCATTATGAAAGCTCCGTTGATGCGGCCCCGAAGCTACCTGAAAAGCACTGTTGTTACCGTGCTTTTACTTACAGCCGGCATGGCTCATAGAAGAAAATGAGTTTTCTCGAAAGAAACCTTGTGCTTCCAGTTCCTAGTTGGACGCTCACCCTGCTCTGCTCTATACCAAACGTGAAAGTCAATGTGAGCACTAGCCTCGAAGTAAGGCCCTGATTATGCTGGCAAAACGGGAGGCGTGCAGCAGCTCCATGAGGCCTTCATCGCTGTTCTGCTTTAGTTTCACGGTAGTAAGCTTTCCAAGACTCCTAGGGACTTTGCTTAAGCAACCGTTTCGGTACCAGAACACTGCGTAGAGACAGTAAGCTCTGGTCCTGCGTGTATGCTGCGTGTCAACCTAGAAATTGGAGACTGATGGCATAAGGCTTCTTTTCCCATTATGAAAGCTCCGTTCATGCGGCCTCGAAGCTACCTGAAAAGCATTGTTGTTGCCGGGGTTTTCCTCACTGCCGGCATGGTTCTGAGAAGAAAATGAGTTTTCTCCTAAGAAACCTTGGGTTTCCAGTTCCTTGTTGGAAGCTCACCCTGCTCTGCTCTATACCTAAAGTGAAAGTCAACGTGAGCCCAAGCTTCGAAGTAAGGCCCTGATTATCCTTGCAAAACGAGAGGCGTGCAGCAGCTCCATGAGGCCTTCATCGTTGTTCTGCTTTAGTGTCAAGGTAGTAAGCTTTTCAACACTCCTAGGGGCCTTGCTTCAGCACCCGTTTCAGTACCAGAACACTGCGTAGAACCAGGAAGCTCTGCTCCTGCGTGTATGCTGCGTGTCAACCTAGAAATTAGAGACTGATGGCACAAGGCTAGTTTTCCCATTATGAAAGCTCCGTTGATGCGGCCCCGAAGCTACCTGAAAAGCACTGTTGTTACCGTGCTTTTACTTACAGCCGGCATGGCTCATAGAAGAAAATGAGTTTTCTCCAAAGAAACCTTGTGCTTCCAGTTCCTAGTTGGACGCTCACCCTGCTCTGCTCTATACCAAACGTGAAAGTCAATGTGAGCACTAGCCTCGAAGTAAGGCCCTGATTATCCTTGCAAAACGAGAGGCGTGCAGCAGCTCCATGAGGCCTTCATCGTTGTTCTGCTTTAGTGTCAAGGTAGTAAGCTTTTCAACACTCCTAGGGGCCTTGCTTCAGCACCCGTTTCAGTACCAGAACACTGCGTAGAACCAGGAAGCTCTGCTCCTGCGTGTATGCTGCGTGTCAACCTAGAAATTAGAGACTGATGGCACAAGGCTAGTTTTCCCATTATGAAAGCTCCGTTGATGCGGCCCCGAAGCTACCTGAAAAGCACTGTTGTTACCGTGCTTTTACTTACAGCTGGCATGGCTCTTAGAAGAAAATGAGTTTTCTCGAAAGAAACCTTGTGCTTCCAGTTCCTAGTTGGAAGCTCACCCTGCTCTGCTCTATACCAAACGTGAAAGTCAATGTGAGCACTAGCCTCGAAGTAAGGCCCTGATTATGCTGGCAAAACGGGAGGCGTGCAGCAGCTCCATGAGGCCTTCATCGCTGTTCTGCTTTAGTTTCACGGTAGTAAGCTTTCCAAGACTCCTAGGGACTTTGCTTAAGCAACCGTTTCGGTACCAGAACACTGCGTAGAGACAGTAAGCTCTGGTCCTGCGTGTATGCTGCGTGTCAACCTAGAAATTGGAGACTGATGGCATAAGGCTTCTTTTCCCATTATGAAAGCTCCGTTCATGCGGCCTCGAAGCTACCTGAAAAGCATTGTTGTTGCCGGGGTTTTCCTCACTGCCGGCATGGTTCTGAGAAGAAAATGAGTTTTCTCCTAAGAAACCTTGGGTTTCCAGTTCCTTGTTGGAAGCTCACCCTGCTCTGCGCTATACCTAAAGTGAAAGTCAACGTGAGCCCAAGCTTCGAAGTAAGGCCCTGATTATCCTTGCAAAACGAGAGGCGTGCAGCAGCTCTTGAGGCGTTCATCTTTGTTCTGCTTTAGTTTCAAGGTAGTAAGCTTTTCAACACTCCTAGGGGCCTTGCTTCAGCACCCGTTTCATTACCAGAACACTGCGTAGAACCAGGAAGCTCTGCTCCTGCGTGTATGCTGCGTGTCACCCTAGAAATTAGAGACTGATGGCACAAGGCTAGTTTTCCCATTATGAAAGCTCCGTTGATGCGGCCCCGAAGCTACCTGAAAAGCACTGTTGTTACCGTGCTTTTACTTACAGCCGGCATGGCTCATAGAAGAAAATGAGTTTTCTCGAAAGAAACCTTGTGCTTCCAGTTCCTAGTTGGAAGCTCACCCTGCTCTGCTCTATACCAAACGTGAAAGTCAATGTGAGCACTAGCCTCGAAGTAAGGCCCTGATTATGCTGGCAAAACGGGAGGCGTGCAGCAGCTCCATGAGGCCTTCATCGCTGTTCTGCTTTAGTTTCACGGTAGTAAGCTTTCCAAGACTCCTAGGGACTTTGCTTAAGCAACCGTTTCGGTACCAGAACACTGCGTAGAGACAGTAAGCTCTGGTCCTGCGTGTATGCTGCGTGTCAACCTAGAAATTGGAGACTGATGGCATAAGGCTTCTTTTCCCATTATGAAAGCTCCGTTCATGCGGCCTCGAAGCTACCTGAAAAGCATTGTTGTTGCCGGGGTTTTCCTCACTGCCGGCATGGTTCTGAGAAGAAAATGAGTTTTCTCCTAAGAAACCTTGGGTTTCCAGTTCCTTGTTGGAAGCTCACCCTGCTCTGCTCTATACCTAAAGTGAAAGTCAACGTGAGCCCAAGCTTCGAAGTAAGGCCCTGATTATCCTTGCAAAACGAGAGGCGTGCAGCAGCTCCATGAGGCCTTCATCGTTGTTCTGCTTTAGTGTCAAGGTAGTAAGCTTTTCAACACTCCTAGGGGCCTTGCTTCAGCACCCGTTTCAGTACCAGAACACTGCGTAGAACCAGGAAGCTCTGCTCCTGCGTGTATGCTGCGTGTCAACCTAGAAATTAGAGACTGATGGCACAAGGCTAGTTTTCCCATTATGAAAGCTCCGTTGATGCGGCCCCGAAGCTACCTGAAAAGCACTGTTGTTACCGTGCTTTTACTTACAGCCGGCATGGCTCATAGAAGAAAATGAGTTTTCTCGAAAGAAACCTTGTGCTTCCAGTTCCTAGTTGGACGCTCACCCTGCTCTGCTCTATACCAAACGTGAAAGTCAATGTGAGCACTAGCCTCGAAGTAAGGCCCTGATTATGCTGGCAAAACGGGAGGCGTGCAGCAGCTCCATGAGGCCTTCATCGCTGTTCTGCTTTAGTTTCACGGTAGTAAGCTTTCCAACACTCCTAGGGACTTTGCTTAAGCAACCGTTTCGGTACCAGAACACTGCGTAGAGACAGTAAGCTCTGGTCCTGCGTGTATGCTGCGTGTCAACCTAGAAATTGGAGACTGATGGCATAAGACTTCTTTTCCCATTATGAAAGCTCCGTTCATGCAGCCTCGAAGCTACCTGAAAAGCATTGTTGTTGCCGGGGTTTTCCTCTCTGCCGGCATGGTTCTGAGAAGAAAATGAGTTTTCTCCTAAGAAACCTTGGGTTTCCAGTTCCTTGTTGGAAGCTCACCCTGCTCTGCGCTATAACTAAAGTGAAAGTCAACGTGAGCCCAAGCTTCGAAGTAAGGCCCTGATTATCCTTGCAAAAAGAGAGGCGTGCAGCAGCTCTTGAGGCGTTCATCTTTGTTCTGCTTTAGTTTCAAGGTAGTAAGCTTTTCAACACTCCTAGGGGCCTTGCTTCAGCACCCGTTTCAGTACCAGAACACTGCGTAGAACCAGGAAGCTCTGCTCCTGCGTGTATGCTGCGTGTCAACCTAGAAATTAGAGACTGATGGCACAAGGCTAGTTTTCCCATTATGAAAGCTCCGTTGATGCGGCCCCGAAGCTACCTGAAAAGCACTGTTGTTACCGTGCTTTTACTTACAGCTGGCATGGCTCTTAGAAGAAAATGAGTTTTCTCGAAAGAAACCTTGTGCTTCCAGTTCCTAGTTGGAAGCTCACCCTGCTCTGCTCTATACCAAACGTGAAAGTCAATGTGAGCACTAGCCTCGAAGTAAGGCCCTGATTATGCTGGCAAAACGGGAGGCGTGCAGCAGCTCCATGAGGCCTTCATCGCTGTTCTGCTTTAGTTTCACGGTAGTAAGCTTTCCAAGACTCCTAGGGACTTTGCTTAAGCAACCGTTTCGGTACCAGAACACTGCGTAGAGACAGTAAGCTCTGGTCCTGCGTGTATGCTGCGTGTCAACCTAGAAATTGGAGACTGATGGCATAAGGCTTCTTTTCCCATTATGAAAGCTCCGTTCATGCGGCCTCGAAGCTACCTGAAAAGCATTGTTGTTGCCGGGGTTTTCCTCACTGCCGGCATGGTTCTGAGAAGAAAATGAGTTTTCTCCTAAGAAACCTTGGGTTTCCAGTTCCTTGTTGGAAGCTCACCCTGCTCTGCTCTATACCTAAAGTGAAAGTCAACGTGAGCCCAAGCTTCGAAGTAAGGCCCTGATTATCCTTGCAAAACGAGAGGCGTGCAGCAGCTCCATGAGGCCTTCATCGTTGTTCTGCTTTAGTGTCAAGGTAGTAAGCTTTTCAACACTCCTAGGGGCCTTGCTTCAGCACCCGTTTCAGTACCAGAACACTGCGTAGAACCAGGAAGCTCTGCTCCTGCGTGTATGCTGCGTGTCAACCTAGAAATTAGAGACTGATGGCACAAGGCTAGTTTTCCCATTATGAAAGCTCCGTTGATGCGGCCCCGAAGCTACCTGAAAAGCACTGTTGTTACCGTGCTTTTACTTACAGCCGGCATGGCTCATAGAAGAAAATGAGTTTTCTCGAAAGAAACCTTGTGCTTCCAGTTCCTAGTTGGACGCTCACCCTGCTCTGCTCTATACCAAACGTGAAAGTCAATGTGAGCACTAGCCTCGAAGTAAGGCCCTGATTATGCTGGCAAAACGGGAGGCGTGCAGCAGCTCCATGAGGCCTTCATCGCTGTTCTGCTTTAGTTTCACGGTAGTAAGCTTTCCAAGACTCCTAGGGACTTTGCTTAAGCAACCGTTTCGGTACCAGAACACTGCGTAGAGACAGTAAGCTCTGGTCCTGCGTGTATGCTGCGTGTCAACCTAGAAATTGGAGACTGATGGCATAAGACTTCTTTTCCCATTATGAAAGCTCCGTTCATGCGGCCTCGAAGCTACCTGAAAAGCATTGTTGTTGCCGGGGTTTTCCTCTCTGCCGGCATGGTTCTGAGAAGAAAATGAGTTTTCTCCTAAGAAACCTTGGGTTTCCAGTTCCTTGTTGGAAGCTCACCCTGCTCTGCGCTATACCTAAAGTGAAAGTCAACGTGAGCCCAAGCTTCGAAGTAAGGCCCTGATTATCCTTGCAAAAAGAGAGGCGTGCAGCAGCTCTTGAGGCGTTCATCTTTGTTCTGCTTTAGTTTCAAGGTAGTAAGCTTTTCAACACTCCTAGGGGCCTTGCTTCAGCACCCGTTTCATTACCAGAACACTGCGTAGAACCAGGAAGCTCTGCTCCTGCGTGTATGCTGCGTGTCAACCTAGAAATTAGAGACTGATGGCACAAGGCTAGTTTTCCCATTATGAAAGCTCCGTTGATGCGGCCCCGAAGCTACCTGAAAAGCACTGTTGTTACCGTGCTTTTACTTACAGCTGGCATGGCTCTTAGAAGAAAATGAGTTTTCTCGAAAGAAACCTTGTGCTTCCAGTTCCTAGTTGGAAGCTCACCCTGCTCTGCTCTATACCAAACGTGAAAGTCAATGTGAGCACTAGCCTCGAAGTAAGGCCCTGATTATGCTGGCAAAACGGGAGGCGTGCAGCAGCTCCATGAGGCCTTCATCGCTGTTCTGCTTTAGTTTCACGGTAGTAAGCTTTCCAAGACTCCTAGGGACTTTGCTTAAGCAACCGTTTCGGTACCAGAACACTGCGTAGAGACAGTAAGCTCTGGTCCTGCGTGTATGCTGCGTGTCAACCTAGAAATTGGAGACTGATGGCATAAGGCTTCTTTTCCATTATGAAAGCTCCGTTCATGCGGCCTCGAAGCTACCTGAAAAGCATTGTTGTTGCCGGGGTTTTCCTCACTGCCGGCATGGTTCTGAGAAGAAAATGAGTTTTCTCCTAAGAAACCTTGGGTTTCCAGTTCCTTGTTGGAAGCTCACCCTGCTCTGCTCTATACCTAAAGTGAAAGTCAACGTGAGCCCAAGCTTCGAAGTAAGGCCCTGATTATCCTTGCAAAACGAGAGGCGTGCAGCAGCTCCATGAGGCCTTCATCGTTGTTCTGCTTTAGTGTCAAGGTAGTAAGCTTTTCAACACTCCTAGGGGCCTTGCTTCAGCACCCGTTTCAGTACCAGAACACTGCGTAGAACCAGGAAGCTCTGCTCCTGCGTGTATGCTGCGTGTCAACCTAGAAATTAGAGACTGATGGCACAAGGCTAGTTTTCCCATTATGAAAGCTCCGTTGATGCGGCCCCGAAGCTACCTGAAAAGCACTGTTGTTACCGTGCTTTTACTTACAGCCGGCATGGCTCATAGAAGAAAATGAGTTTTCTCGAAAGAAACCTTGTGCTTCCAGTTCCTAGTTGGAAGCTCACCCTGCTCTACTCTATACCAAACGTGAAAGTCAATGTGAGCACTAGCCTCGAAGTAAGGCCCTGATTATCCTGGCAAAACGGGAGGCGTGCAGCAGCTCCATGAGGCCTTCATCGCTGTTCTGCTTTAGTTTCACGGTAGTAAGCTTTCCAAGACTCCTAGGGACTTTGCTTAAGCAACCGTTTCGGTACCAGAACACTGCGTAGAGACAGTAAGCTCTGGTCCTGCGTGTATGCTGCGTGTCAACCTAGAAATTAGAGACTGATGGCACAAGGCTAGTTTTCCCATTATGAAAGCTCCGTTGATGCGGCCCCGAAGCTACCTGAAAAGCACTGTTGTTACCGTGCTTTTACTTACAGCCGGCATGGCTCATAGAAGAAAATGAGTTTTCTCGAAAGAAACCTTGTGCTTCCAGTTCCTAGTTGGACGCTCACCCTGCTCTGCTCTATACCAAACGTGAAAGTCAATGTGAGCACTAGCCTCGAAGTAAGGCCCTGATTATCCTGGCAAAACGGGAGGCGTGCAGCAGCTCCATGAGGCCTTCATCGCTGTTCTGCTTTAGTTTCACGGTAGTAAGCTTTCCAAGACTCCTAGGCACTTTGCTTAAGCAACCGTTTCGGTACCAGAACACTGCGTAGAGACAGTAAGCTCTGGTCCTGCGTGTATGCTGCGTGTCAACCTAGAAATTGGAGACTGATGGCATAAGGCTTCTTTTCCCATTATGAAAGCTCCGTTCATGCGGCCTCGAAGCTACCTGAAAAGCATTGTTGTTGCCGGGGTTTTCCTCACTGCCGGCATGGTTCTGAGAAGAAAATGAGTTTTCTCCTAAGAAACCTTGGGTTTCCAGTTCCTTGTTGGAAGCTCACCCTGCTCTGCTCTATACCTAAAGTGAAAGTCAACGTGAGCCCAAGCTTCGAAGTAAGGCCCTGATTATCCTTGCAAAACGAGAGGCGTGCAGCAGCTCCATGAGGCCTTCATCGTTGTTCTGCTTTAGTGTCAAGGTAGTAAGCTTTTCAACACTCCTAGGGGCCTTGCTTCAGCACCCGTTTCAGTACCAGAACACTGCGTAGAACCAGGAAGCTCTGCTCCTGCGTGTATGCTGCGTGTCAACCTAGAAATTAGAGACTGATGGCACAAGGCTAGTTTTCCCATTATGAAAGCTCCGTTGATGCGGCCCCGAAGCTACCTGAAAAGCACTGTTGTTACCGTGCTTTTACTTACAGCTGGCATGGCTCTTAGAAGAAAATGAGTTTTCTCGAAAGAAACCTTGTGCTTCCAGTTGCTAGTTGGAAGCTCACCCTGCTCTGCTCTATACCAAACGTGAAAGTCAATGTGAGCACTAGCCTCGAAGTAAGGCCCTGATTATGCTGGCAAAACGGGAGGCGTGCAGCAGCTCCATGAGGCCTTCATCGCTGTTCTGCTTTAGTTTCACGGTAGTAAGCTTTCCAAGACTCCTAGGGACTTTGCTTAAGCAACCGTTTCGGTACCAGAACACTGCGTAGAGACAGTAAGCTCTGGTCCTGCGTGTATGCTGCGTGTCAACCTAGAAATTGGAGACTGATGGCATAAGGCTTCTTTTCCCATTATGAAAGCTCCGTTCATGCGGCCTCGAAGCTACCTGAAAAGCATTGTTGTTGCCGGGGTTTTCCTCACTGCCGGCATGGTTCTGAGAAGAAAATGAGTTTTCTCCTAAGAAACCTTGGGTTTCCAGTTCCTTGTTGGAAGCTCACCCTGCTCTGCTCTATACCTAAAGTGAAAGTCAACGTGAGCCCAAGCTTCGAAGTAAGGCCCTGATTATCCTTGCAAAACGAGAGGCGTGCAGCAGCTCCATGAGGCCTTCATCGTTGTTCTGCTTTAGTGTCAAGGTAGTAAGCTTTTCAACACTCCTAGGGGCCTTGCTTCAGCACCCGTTTCAGTACCAGAACACTGCGTAGAACCAGGAAGCTCTGCTCCTGCGTGTATGCTGCGTGTCAACCTAGAAATTAGAGACTGATGGCACAAGGCTAGTTTTCCCATTATGAAAGCTCCGTTGATGCGGCCCCGAAGCTACCTGAAAAGCACTGTTGTTACCGTGCTTTTACTTACAGCCGGCATGGCTCATAGAAGAAAATGAGTTTTCTCGAAAGAAACCTTGTGCTTCTAGTTCCTAGTTGGAAGCTCACCCTGCTCTACTCTATACCAAACGTGAAAGTCAATGTGAGCACTAGCCTCGAAGTAAGGCCCTGATTATCCTGGCAAAACGGGAGGCGTGCAGCAGCTCCATGAGGCCTTCATCGCTGTTCTGCTTTAGTTTCACGGTAGTAAGCTTTCCAAGACTCCTAGGGACTTTGCTTAAGCAACCGTTTCGGTACCAGAACACTGCGTAGAGACAGTAAGCTCTGGTCCTGCGTGTATGCTGCGTGTCAACCTAGAAATTGGAGACTGATGGCATAAGGCTTCTTTTCCCATTATGAAAGCTCCGTTCATGCGGCCTCGAAGCTACCTGAAAAGCATTGTTGTTGCCGGGGTTTTCCTCACTGCCGGCATGGTTCTGAGAAGAAAATGAGTTTTCTCCTAAGAAACCTTGGGTTTCCAGTTCCTTGTTGGAAGCTCACCCTGCTCTGCTCTATACCTAAAGTGAAAGTCAACGTGAGCCCAAGCTTCGAAGTAAGGCCCTGATTATCCTTGCAAAACGAGAGGCGTGCAGCAGCTCCATGAGGCCTTCATCGTTGTTCTGCTTTAGTGTCAAGGTAGTAAGCTTTTCAACACTCCTAGGGGCCTTGCTTCAGCACCCGTTTCAGTACCAGAACACTGCGTAGAACCAGGAAGCTCTGCTCCTGCGTGTATGCTGCGTGTCAACCTAGAAATTAGAGACTGATGGCACAAGGCTAGTTTTCCCATTATGAAAGCTCCGTTGATGCGGCCCCGAAGCTACCTGAAAAGCACTGTTGTTACCGTGCTTTTACTTACAGCCGGCATGGCTCATAGAAGAAAATGAGTTTTCTCGAAAGAAACCTTGTGCTTCCAGTTCCTAGTTGGACGCTCACCCTGCTCTGCTCTATACCAAACGTGAAAGTCAATGTGAGCACTAGCCTCGAAGTAAGGCCCTGATTATGCTGGCAAAACGGGAGGCGTGCAGCAGCTCCATGAGGCCTTCATCGCTGTTCTGCTTTAGTTTCACGGTAGTAAGCTTTCCAAGACTCCTAGGGACTTTGCTTAAGCAACCGTTTCGGTACCAGAACACTGCGTAGAGACAGTAAGCTCTGGTCCTGCGTGTATGCTGCGTGTCAACCTAGAAATTGGAGACTGATGGCATAAGACTTCTTTTCCCATTATGAAAGCTCCGTTCATGCGGCCTCGAAGCTACCTGAAAAGCATTGTTGTTGCCGGGGTTTTCCTCTCTGCCGGCATGGTTCTGAGAAGAAAATGAGTTTTCTCCTAAGAAACCTTGGGTTTCCAGTTCCTTGTTGGAAGCTCACCCTGCTCTGCGCTATACCTAAAGTGAAAGTCAACGTGAGCCCAAGCTTCGAAGTAAGGCCCTGATTATCCTTGCAAAACGAGAGGCGTGCAGCAGCTCTTGAGGCGTTCATCTTTGTTCTGCTTTAGTTTCAAGGTAGTAAGCTTTTCAACACTCCTAGGGGCCTTGCTTCAGCACCCGTTTCATTATCAGAACACTGCGTAGAACCAGGAAGATCTGCTCCTGCGTGTATGCTGCGTGTCAACCTAGAAATTAGAGACTGATGGCACAAGGCTAGTTTTCCCATTATGAAAGCTCCGTTGATGCGGCCCCGAAGCTACCTGAAAAGCACTGTTGTTACCGTGCTTTTACTTACAGCCGGCATGGCTCATAGAAGAAAATGAGTTTTCTCGAAAGAAACCTTGTGCTTCCAGTTCCTAGTTGGAAGCTCACCCTGCTCTGCTCTATACCAAACGTGAAAGTCAATGTGAGCACTAGCCTCGAAGTAAGGCCCTGATTATGCTGGCAAAACGGGAGGCGTGCAGCAGCTCCATGAGGCCTTCATCGCTGTTCTGCTTTAGTTTCACGGTAGTAAGCTTTCCAAGACTCCTAGGGACTTTGCTTAAGCAACCGTTTCGGTACCAGAACACTGCGTAGAGACAGTAAGCTCTGGTCCTGCGTGTATGCTGCGTGTCAACCTAGAAATTGGAGACTGATGGCATAAGGCTTCTTTTCCCATTATGAAAGCTCCGTTCATGCGGCCTCGAAGCTACCTGAAAAGCATTGTTGTTGCCGGGGTTTTCCTCACTGCCGGCATGGTTCTGAGAAGAAAATGAGTTTTCTCCTAAGAAACCTTGGGTTTCCAGTTCCTTGTTGGAAGCTCACCCTGCTCTGCTCTATACCTAAAGTGAAAGTCAACGTGAGCCCAAGCTTCGAAGTAAGGCCCTGATTATCCTTGCAAAACGAGAGGCGTGCAGCAGCTCCATGAGGCCTTCATCGTTGTTCTGCTTTAGTGTCAAGGTAGTAAGCTTTTCAACACTCCTAGGGGCCTTGCTTCAGCACCCGTTTCAGTACCAGAACACTGCGTAGAACCAGGAAGCTCTGCTCCTGCATGTATGCTGCGTGTCAACCTAGAAATTAGAGACTGATGGCACAAGGCTAGTTTTCCCATTATGAAAGCTCCGTTGATGCGGCCCCGAAGCTACCTGAAAAGCACTGTTGTTACCGTGCTTTTACTTACAGCCGGCATGGCTCATAGAAGAAAATGAGTTTTCTCGAAAGAAACCTTGTGCTTCCAGTTCCTAGTTGGACGCTCACCCTGCTCTGCTCTATACCAAACGTGAAAGTCAATGTGAGCACTAGCCTCGAAGTAAGGCCCTGATTATGCTGGCAAAACGGGAGGCGTGCAGCAGCTCCATGAGGCCTTCATCGCTGTTCTGCTTTAGTTTCACGGTAGTAAGCTTTCCAAGACTCCTAGGGACTTTGCTTAAGCAACCGTTTCGGTACCAGAACACTGCGTAGAGACAGTAAGCTCTGGTCCTGCGTGTATGCTGCGTGTCAACCTAGAAATTGGAGACTGATGGCATAAGACTTCTTTTCCCATTATGAAAGCTCCGTTCATGCGGCCTCGAAGCTACCTGAAAAGCATTGTTGTTGCCGGGGTTTTCCTCACTGCCGGCATGGTTCTGAGAAGAAAATGAGTTTTCTCCTAAGAAACCTTGGGTTTCCAGTTCCTTGTTGGAAGCTCACCCTGCTCTGCGCTATACCTAAAGTGAAAGTCAACGTGAGCCCAAGCTTCGACGTAAGGCCCTGATTATCCTTGCAAAAGGAGAGGCGTGCAGCAGCTCTTGAGGCGTTCATCGTTGTTCTGCCCTAGTTTCAAGGTAGTAAGCTTTTCAACACTCCTAAGGGCCTTGCTTCAGCACCCGTTTCAGTACCAGAAGACTGCGTAGAACCAGGAAGCTCTGCTCCTGGGTGTATGCTGCGTGTCAACCTAGAAATTAGAGACTGATGGCACAACGCTTGTTTTCCCGTTTTGAAAGCTCCATTCATGCGGCCTCGAAGCTACTTGAAAAGCACTGTTGTTACCGTGCTTTTACTTACAGCTGGCATGGCTCATAGAAGAAAATGAGTTTTCTCGAAAGAAACCTTGTGCTTCCAGTTCCTAGTTGGAAGCTCACCCTGCTCTACTCTATACCAAACGTGAAAGTCAATGTGAGCACTAGCCTCGAAGTAAGGCCCTGATTATCCTGGCAAAACGGGAGGCGTGCAGCAGCTCCATGAGGCCTTCATCGCTGTTCTGCTTTAGTTTCACGGTAGTAAGCTTTCCAAGACTCCTAGGGACTTTGCTTAAGCAACCGTTTCGGTACCAGAACACTGCGTAGAGACAGTAAGCTCTGGTCCTGCGTGTATGCTGCGTGTCAACCTAGAAATTAGAGACTGATGGCACAAGGCTAGTTTTCCCATTATGAAAGCTCCGTTGATGCGGCCCCGAAGCTACCTGAAAAGCACTGTTGTTACCGTGCTTTTACTTACAGCCGGCATGGCTCATAGAAGAAAATGAGTTTTCTCGAAAGAAACCTTGTGCTTCCAGTTCCTAGTTGGACGCTCACCCTGCTCTGCTCTATACCAAACGTGAAAGTCAATGTGAGCACTAGCCTCGAAGTAAGGCCCTGATTATCCTGGCAAAACGGGAGGCGTGCAGCAGCTCCATGAGGCCTTCATCGCTGTTCTGCTTTAGTTTCACGGTAGTAAGCTTTCCAAGACTCCTAGGCACTTTGCTTAAGCAACCGTTTCGGTACCAGAACACTGCGTAGAGACAGTAAGCTCTGGTCCTGCGTGTATGCTGCGTGTCAACCTAGAAATTGGAGACTGATGGCATAAGGCTTCTTTTCCCATTATGAAAGCTCCGTTCATGCGGCCTCGAAGCTACCTGAAAAGCATTGTTGTTGCCGGGGTTTTCCTCACTGCCGGCATGGTTCTGAGAAGAAAATGAGTTTTCTCCTAAGAAACCTTGGGTTTCCAGTTCCTTGTTGGAAGCTCACCCTGCTCTGCTCTATACCTAAAGTGAAAGTCAACGTGAGCCCAAGCTTCGAAGTAAGGCCCTGATTATCCTTGCAAAACGAGAGGCGTGCAGCAGCTCCATGAGGCCTTCATCGTTGTTCTGCTTTAGTGTCAAGGTAGTAAGCTTTTCAACACTCCTAGGGGCCTTGCTTCAGCACCCGTTTCAGTACCAGAACACTGCGTAGAACCAGGAAGCTCTGCTCCTGCGTGTATGCTGCGTGTCAACCTAGAAATTAGAGACTGATGGCACAAGGCTAGTTTTCCCATTATGAAAGCTCCGTTGATGCGGCCCCGAAGCTACCTGAAAAGCACTGTTGTTACCGTGCTTTTACTTACAGCTGGCATGGCTCTTAGAAGAAAATGAGTTTTCTCGAAAGAAACCTTGTGCTTCCAGTTGCTAGTTGGAAGCTCACCCTGCTCTGCTCTATACCAAACGTGAAAGTCAATGTGAGCACTAGCCTCGAAGTAAGGCCCTGATTATGCTGGCAAAACGGGAGGCGTGCAGCAGCTCCATGAGGCCTTCATCGCTGTTCTGCTTTAGTTTCACGGTAGTAAGCTTTCCAAGACTCCTAGGGACTTTGCTTAAGCAACCGTTTCGGTACCAGAACACTGCGTAGAGACAGTAAGCTCTGGTCCTGCGTGTATGCTGCGTGTCAACCTAGAAATTGGAGACTGATGGCATAAGGCTTCTTTTCCCATTATGAAAGCTCCGTTCATGCGGCCTCGAAGCTACCTGAAAAGCATTGTTGTTGCCGGGGTTTTCCTCACTGCCGGCATGGTTCTGAGAAGAAAATGAGTTTTCTCCTAAGAAACCTTGGGTTTCCAGTTCCTTGTTGGAAGCTCACCCTGCTCTGCTCTATACCTAAAGTGAAAGTCAACGTGAGCCCAAGCTTCGAAGTAAGGCCCTGATTATCCTTGCAAAACGAGAGGCGTGCAGCAGCTCCATGAGGCCTTCATCGTTGTTCTGCTTTAGTGTCAAGGTAGTAAGCTTTTCAACACTCCTAGGGGCCTTGCTTCAGCACCCGTTTCAGTACCAGAACACTGCGTAGAACCAGGAAGCTCTGCTCCTGCGTGTATGCTGCGTGTCAACCTAGAAATTAGAGACTGATGGCACAAGGCTAGTTTTCCCATTATGAAAGCTCCGTTGATGCGGCCCCGAAGCTACCTGAAAAGCACTGTTGTTACCGTGCTTTTACTTACAGCCGGCATGGCTCATAGAAGAAAATGAGTTTTCTCGAAAGAAACCTTGTGCTTCTAGTTCCTAGTTGGAAGCTCACCCTGCTCTACTCTATACCAAACGTGAAAGTCAATGTGAGCACTAGCCTCGAAGTAAGGCCCTGATTATCCTGGCAAAACGGGAGGCGTGCAGCAGCTCCATGAGGCCTTCATCGCTGTTCTGCTTTAGTTTCACGGTAGTAAGCTTTCCAAGACTCCTAGGGACTTTGCTTAAGCAACCGTTTCGGTACCAGAACACTGCGTAGAGACAGTAAGCTCTGGTCCTGCGTGTATGCTGCGTGTCAACCTAGAAATTGGAGACTGATGGCATAAGGCTTCTTTTCCCATTATGAAAGCTCCGTTCATGCGGCCTCGAAGCTACCTGAAAAGCATTGTTGTTGCCGGGGTTTTCCTCACTGCCGGCATGGTTCTGAGAAGAAAATGAGTTTTCTCCTAAGAAACCTTGGGTTTCCAGTTCCTTGTTGGAAGCTCACCCTGCTCTGCTCTATACCTAAAGTGAAAGTCAACGTGAGCCCAAGCTTCGAAGTAAGGCCCTGATTATCCTTGCAAAACGAGAGGCGTGCAGCAGCTCCATGAGGCCTTCATCGTTGTTCTGCTTTAGTGTCAAGGTAGTAAGCTTTTCAACACTCCTAGGGGCCTTGCTTCAGCACCCGTTTCAGTACCAGAACACTGCGTAGAACCAGGAAGCTCTGCTCCTGCGTGTATGCTGCGTGTCAACCTAGAAATTAGAGACTGATGGCACAAGGCTAGTTTTCCCATTATGAAAGCTCCGTTGATGCGGCCCCGAAGCTACCTGAAAAGCACTGTTGTTACCGTGCTTTTACTTACAGCCGGCATGGCTCATAGAAGAAAATGAGTTTTCTCGAAAGAAACCTTGTGCTTCCAGTTCCTAGTTGGACGCTCACCCTGCTCTGCTCTATACCAAACGTGAAAGTCAATGTGAGCACTAGCCTCGAAGTAAGGCCCTGATTATGCTGGCAAAACGGGAGGCGTGCAGCAGCTCCATGAGGCCTTCATCGCTGTTCTGCTTTAGTTTCACGGTAGTAAGCTTTCCAAGACTCCTAGGGACTTTGCTTAAGCAACCGTTTCGGTACCAGAACACTGCGTAGAGACAGTAAGCTCTGGTCCTGCGTGTATGCTGCGTGTCAACCTAGAAATTGGAGACTGATGGCATAAGACTTCTTTTCCCATTATGAAAGCTCCGTTCATGCGGCCTCGAAGCTACCTGAAAAGCATTGTTGTTGCCGGGGTTTTCCTCTCTGCCGGCATGGTTCTGAGAAGAAAATGAGTTTTCTCCTAAGAAACCTTGGGTTTCCAGTTCCTTGTTGGAAGCTCACCCTGCTCTGCGCTATACCTAAAGTGAAAGTCAACGTGAGCCCAAGCTTCGAAGTAAGGCCCTGATTATCCTTGCAAAACGAGAGGCGTGCAGCAGCTCTTGAGGCGTTCATCTTTGTTCTGCTTTAGTTTCAAGGTAGTAAGCTTTTCAACACTCCTAGGGGCCTTGCTTCAGCACCCGTTTCATTATCAGAACACTGCGTAGAACCAGGAAGCTCTGCTCCTGCGTGTATGCTGCGTGTCAACCTAGAAATTAGAGACTGATGGCACAAGGCTAGTTTTCCCATTATGAAAGCTCCGTTGATGCGGCCCCGAAGCTACCTGAAAAGCACTGTTGTTACCGTGCTTTTACTTACAGCCGGCATGGCTCATAGAAGAAAATGAGTTTTCTCGAAAGAAACCTTGTGCTTCCAGTTCCTAGTTGGAAGCTCACCCTGCTCTGCTCTATACCAAACGTGAAAGTCAATGTGAGCACTAGCCTCGAAGTAAGGCCCTGATTATGCTGGCAAAACGGGAGGCGTGCAGCAGCTCCATGAGGCCTTCATCGCTGTTCTGCTTTAGTTTCACGGTAGTAAGCTTTCCAAGACTCCTAGGGACTTTGCTTAAGCAACCGTTTCGGTACCAGAACACTGCGTAGAGACAGTAAGCTCTGGTCCTGCGTGTATGCTGCGTGTCAACCTAGAAATTGGAGACTGATGGCATAAGGCTTCTTTTCCCATTATGAAAGCTCCGTTCATGCGGCCTCGAAGCTACCTGAAAAGCATTGTTGTTGCCGGGGTTTTCCTCACTGCCGGCATGGTTCTGAGAAGAAAATGAGTTTTCTCCTAAGAAACCTTGGGTTTCCAGTTCCTTGTTGGAAGCTCACCCTGCTCTGCTCTATACCTAAAGTGAAAGTCAACGTGAGCCCAAGCTTCGAAGTAAGGCCCTGATTATCCTTGCAAAACGAGAGGCGTGCAGCAGCTCCATGAGGCCTTCATCGTTGTTCTGCTTTAGTGTCAAGGTAGTAAGCTTTTCAACACTCCTAGGGGCCTTGCTTCAGCACCCGTTTCAGTACCAGAACACTGCGTAGAACCAGGAAGCTCTGCTCCTGCATGTATGCTGCGTGTCAACCTAGAAATTAGAGACTGATGGCACAAGGCTAGTTTTCCCATTATGAAAGCTCCATTGATGCGGCCCCGAAGCTACCTGAAAAGCACTGTTGTTACCGTGCTTTTACTTACAGCCGGCATGGCTCATAGAAGAAAATGAGTTTTCTCGAAAGAAACCTTGTGCTTCCAGTTCCTAGTTGGACGCTCACCCTGCTCTGCTCTATACCAAACGTGAAAGTCAATGTGAGCACTAGCCTCGAAGTAAGGCCCTGATTATGCTGGCAAAACGGGAGGCGTGCAGCAGCTCCATGAGGCCTTCATCGCTGTTCTGCTTTAGTTTCACGGTAGTAAGCTTTCCAAGACTCCTAGGGACTTTGCTTAAGCAACCGTTTCGGTACCAGAACACTGCGTAGAGACAGTAAGCTCTGGTCCTGCGTGTATGCTGCGTGTCAACCTAGAAATTGGAGACTGATGGCATAAGACTTCTTTTCCCATTATGAAAGCTCCGTTCATGCGGCCTCGAAGCTACCTGAAAAGCATTGTTGTTGCCGGGGTTTTCCTCACTGCCGGCATGGTTCTGAGAAGAAAATGAGTTTTCTCCTAAGAAACCTTGGGTTTCCAGTTCCTTGTTGGAAGCTCACCCTGCTCTGCGCTATACCTAAAGTGAAAGTCAACGTGAGCCCAAGCTTCGACGTAAGGCCCTGATTATCCTTGCAAAAGGAGAGGCGTGCAGCAGCTCTTGAGGCGTTCATCGTTGTTCTGCCCTAGTTTCAAGGTAGTAAGCTTTTCAACACTCCTAAGGGCCTTGCTTCAGCACCCGTTTCAGTACCAGAAGACTGCGTAGAACCAGGAAGCTCTGCTCCTGGGTGTATGCTGCGTGTCAACCTAGAAATTAGAGACTGATGGCACAACGCTTGTTTTCCCGTTTTGAAAGCTCCATTCATGCGGCCTCGAAGCTACTTGAAAAGCACTGTTGTTACCGTGCTTTTACTTACAGCTGGCATGGCTCATAGAAGAAAATGAGTTTTCTCGAAAGAAACCTTGTGCTTCCAGTTCCTAGTTGGACGCTCACCCTGCTCTGCTCTATACCAAACGTGAAAGTCAATGTGAGCACTAGCCTCGAAGTAAGGCCCTGATTATCCTGGCAAAACGGGAGGCGTGCAGCAGCTCCATGAGGCCTTCATCGCTGTTCTGCTTTAGTTTCACGGTAGTAAGCTTTCCAAGACTCCTAGGGACTTTGCTTAAGCAACCGTTTCGGTACCAGAACACTGCGTAGAGACAGTAAGCTCTGGTCCTGCGTGTATGCTGCGTGTCAACCTAGAAATTGGAGACTGATGGCATAAGGCTTCTTTTCCCATTATGAAAGCTCCGTTCATGCGGCCTCGAAGCTACCTGAAAAGCATTGTTGTTGCCGGGGTTTTCCTCACTGCCGGCATGGTTCTGAGAAGAAAATGAGTTTTCTCCTAAGAAACCTTGGGTTTCCAGTTCCTTGTTGGAAGCTCACCCTGCTCTGCTCTATACCTAAAGTGAAAGTCAACGTGAGCCCAAGCTTCGAAGTAAGGCCCTGATTATCCTTGCAAAACGAGAGGCGTGCAGCAGCTCCATGAGGCCTTCATCGTTGTTCTGCTTTAGTGTCAAGGTAGTAAGCTTTTCAACACTCCTAGGGGCCTTGCTTCAGCACCCGTTTCAGTACCAGAACACTGCGTAGAACCAGGAAGCTCTGCTCCTGCGTGTATGCTGCGTGTCAACCTAGAAATTAGAGACTGATGGCACAAGGCTAGTTTTCCCATTATGAAAGCTCCGTTGATGCGGCCCCGAAGCTACCTGCAAAGCACTGTTGTTACCGTGCTTTTACTTACAGCCGGCAGGGCTCATAGAAGAAAATGAGTTTTCTCAAAAGAAACCTTGTGCTTCCAGTTCCTAGTTGGACGCTCACCCTGCTCTGCTCTATACCAAACGTGAAAGTCAATGTGAGCACTAGCCTCGAAGTAAGGCCCTGATTATCCTGGCAAAACGGGAGGCGTGCAGCAGCTCCATGAGGCCTTCATCGCTGTTCTGCTTTAGTTTCACGGTAGTAAGCTTTCCAAGACTCCTAGGGACTTTGCTTAAGCAACCGTTTCGGTACCAGAACACTGCGTAGAGACAGTAAGCTCTGGTCCTGCGTGTATGCTGCGTGTCAACCTAGAAATTGGAGACTGATGGCATAAGGCTTCTTTTCCCATTATGAAAGCTCCGTTCATGCGGCCTCGAAGCTACCTGAAAAGCATTGTTGTTGCCGGGGTTTTCCTCACTGCCGGCATGGTTCTGAGAAGAAAATGAGTTTTCTCCTAAGAAACCTTGGGTTTCCAGTTCCTTGTTGGAAGCTCACCCTGCTCTGCTCTATACCTAAAGTGAAAGTCAACGTGAGCCCAAGCTTCGAAGTAAGGCCCTGATTATCCTTGCAAAACGAGAGGCGTGCAGCAGCTCCATGAGGCCTTCATCGTTGTTCTGCTTTAGTGTCAAGGTAGTAAGCTTTTCAACACTCCTAGGGGCCTTGCTTCAGCACCCGTTTCAGTACCAGAACACTGCGTAGAACCAGGAAGCTCTGCTCCTGCGTGTATGCTGCGTGTCAACCTAGAAATTAGAGACTGATGGCACAAGGCTAGTTTTCCCATTATGAAAGCTCCGTTGATGCGGCCCCGAAGCTACCTGAAAAGCACTGTTGTTACCGTGCTTTTACTTACAGCCGGCATGGCTCATAGAAGAAAATGAGTTTTCTCGAAAGAAACCTTGTGCTTCTAGTTCCTAGTTGGAAGCTCACCCTGCTCTACTCTATACCAAACGTGAAAGTCAATGTGAGCACTAGCCTCGAAGTAAGGCCATGATTATCCTGGCAAAACGGGAGGCGTGCAGCAGCTCCATGAGGCCTTCATCGCTGTTCTGCTTTAGTTTCACGGTAGTAAGCTTTCCAAGACTCCTAGGGACTTTGCTTAAGCAACCGTTTCGGTACCAGAACACTGCGTAGAGACAGTAAGCTCTGGTCCTGCGTGTATGCTGCGTGTCAACCTAGAAATTGGAGACTGATGGCATAAGGCTTCTTTTCCCATTATGAAAGCTCCGTTCATGCGGCCTCGAAGCTACCTGAAAAGCATTGTTGTTGCCGGGGTTTTCCTCACTGCCGGCATGGTTCTGAGAAGAAAATGAGTTTTCTCCTAAGAAACCTTGGGTTTCCAGTTCCTTGTTGGAAGCTCACCCTGCTCTGCTCTATACCTAAAGTGAAAGTCAACGTGAGCCCAAGCTTCGAAGTAAGGCCCTGATTATCCTTGCAAAACGAGAGGCGTGCAGCAGCTCCATGAGGCCTTCATCGTTGTTCTGCTTTAGTGTCAAGGTAGTAAGCTTTTCAACACTCCTAGGGGCCTTGCTTCAGCACCCGTTTCAGTACCAGAACACTGCGTAGAACCAGGAAGCTCTGCTCCTGCGTGTATGCTGCGTGTCAACCTAGAAATTAGAGACTGATGGCACAAGGCTAGTTTTCCCATTATGAAAGCTCCGTTGATGCGGCCCCGAAGCTACCTGAAAAGCACTGTTGTTACCGTGCTTTTACTTACAGCCGGCATGGCTCATAGAAGAAAATGAGTTTTCTCGAAAGAAACCTTGTGCTTCCAGTTCCTAGTTGGACGCTCACCCTGCTCTGCTCTATACCAAACGTGAAAGTCAATGTGAGCACTAGCCTCGAAGTAAGGCCCTGATTATGCTGGCAAAACGGGAGGCGTGCAGCAGCTCCATGAGGCCTTCATCGCTGTTCTGCTTTAGTTTCACGGTAGTAAGCTTTCCAAGACTCCTAGGGACTTTGCTTAAGCAACCGTTTCGGTACCAGAACACTGCGTAGAGACAGTAAGCTCTGGTCCTGCGTGTATGCTGCGTGTCAACCTAGAAATTGGAGACTGATGGCATAAGACTTCTTTTCCCATTATGAAAGCTCCGTTCATGCGGCCTCGAAGCTACCTGAAAAGCATTGTTGTTGCCGGGGTTTTCCTCTCTGCCGGCATGGTTCTGAGAAGAAAATGAGTTTTCTCCTAAGAAACCTTGGGTTTCCAGTTCCTTGTTGGAAGCTCACCCTGCTCTGCGCTATACCTAAAGTGAAAGTCAACGTGAGCCCAAGCTTCGAAGTAAGGCCCTGATTATCCTTGCAAAACGAGAGGCGTGCAGCAGCTCTTGAGGCGTTCATCTTTGTTCTGCTTTAGTTTCAAGGTAGTAAGCTTTTCAACACTCCTAGGGGCCTTGCTTCAGCACCCGTTTCATTATCAGAACACTGCGTAGAACCAGGAAGATCTGCTCCTGCGTGTATGCTGCGTGTCAACCTAGAAATTAGAGACTGATGGCACAAGGCTAGTTTTCCCATTATGAAAGCTCCGTTGATGCGGCCCCGAAGCTACCTGAAAAGCACTGTTGTTACCGTGCTTTTACTTACAGCCGGCATGGCTCATAGAAGAAAATGAGTTTTCTCGAAAGAAACCTTGTGCTTCCAGTTCCTAGTTGGAAGCTCACCCTGCTCTGCTCTATACCAAACGTGAAAGTCAATGTGAGCACTAGCCTCGAAGTAAGGCCCTGATTATGCTGGCAAAACGGGAGGCGTGCAGCAGCTCCATGAGGCCTTCATCGCTGTTCTGCTTTAGTTTCACGGTAGTAAGCTTTCCAAGACTCCTAGGGACTTTGCTTAAGCAACCGTTTCGGTACCAGAACACTGCGTAGAGACAGTAAGCTCTGGTCCTGCGTGTATGCTGCGTGTCAACCTAGAAATTGGAGACTGATGGCATAAGGCTTCTTTTCCCATTATGAAAGCTCCGTTCATGCGGCCTCGAAGCTACCTGAAAAGCATTGTTGTTGCCGGGGTTTTCCTCACTGCCGGCATGGTTCTGAGAAGAAAATGAGTTTTCTCCTAAGAAACCTTGGGTTTCCAGTTCCTTGTTGGAAGCTCACCCTGCTCTGCTCTATACCTAAAGTGAAAGTCAACGTGAGCCCAAGCTTCGAAGTAAGGCCCTGATTATCCTTGCAAAACGAGAGGCGTGCAGCAGCTCCATGAGGCCTTCATCGTTGTTCTGCTTTAGTGTCAAGGTAGTAAGCTTTTCAACACTCCTAGGGGCCTTGCTTCAGCACCCGTTTCAGTACCAGAACACTGCGTAGAACCAGGAAGCTCTGCTCCTGCATGTATGCTGCGTGTCAACCTAGAAATTAGAGACTGATGGCACAAGGCTAGTTTTCCCATTATGAAAGCTCCATTGATGCGGCCCCGAAGCTACCTGAAAAGCACTGTTGTTACCGTGCTTTTACTTACAGCCGGCATGGCTCATAGAAGAAAATGAGTTTTCTCGAAAGAAACCTTGTGCTTCCAGTTCCTAGTTGGACGCTCACCCTGCTCTGCTCTATACCAAACGTGAAAGTCAATGTGAGCACTAGCCTCGAAGTAAGGCCCTGATTATGCTGGCAAAACGGGAGGCGTGCAGCAGCTCCATGAGGCCTTCATCGCTGTTCTGCTTTAGTTTCACGGTAGTAAGCTTTCCAAGACTCCTAGGGACTTTGCTTAAGCAACCGTTTCGGTACCAGAACACTGCGTAGAGACAGTAAGCTCTGGTCCTGCGTGTATGCTGCGTGTCAACCTAGAAATTGGAGACTGATGGCATAAGACTTCTTTTCCCATTATGAAAGCTCCGTTCATGCGGCCTCGAAGCTACCTGAAAAGCATTGTTGTTGCCGGGGTTTTCCTCACTGCCGGCATGGTTCTGAGAAGAAAATGAGTTTTCTCCTAAGAAACCTTGGGTTTCCAGTTCCTTGTTGGAAGCTCACCCTGCTCTGCGCTATACCTAAAGTGAAAGTCAACGTGAGCCCAAGCTTCGACGTAAGGCCCTGATTATCCTTGCAAAAGGAGAGGCGTGCAGCAGCTCTTGAGGCGTTCATCGTTGTTCTGCCCTAGTTTCAAGGTAGTAAGCTTTTCAACACTCCTAAGGGCCTTGCTTCAGCACCCGTTTCAGTACCAGAAGACTGCGTAGAACCAGGAAGCTCTGCTCCTGGGTGTATGCTGCGTGTCAACCTAGAAATTAGAGACTGATGGCACAACGCTTGTTTTCCCGTTTTGAAAGCTCCATTCATGCGGCCTCGAAGCTACTTGAAAAGCACTGTTGTTACCGTGCTTTTACTTACAGCTGGCATGGCTCATAGAAGAAAATGAGTTTTCTCGAAAGAAACCTTGTGCTTCCAGTTCCTAGTTGGACGCTCACCCTGCTCTGCTCTATACCAAACGTGAAAGTCAATGTGAGCACTAGCCTCGAAGTAAGGCCCTGATTATCCTGGCAAAACGGGAGGCGTGCAGCAGCTCCATGAGGCCTTCATCGCTGTTCTGCTTTAGTTTCACGGTAGTAAGCTTTCCAAGACTCCTAGGGACTTTGCTTAAGCAACCGTTTCGGTACCAGAACACTGCGTAGAGACAGTAAGCTCTGGTCCTGCGTGTATGCTGCGTGTCAACCTAGAAATTGGAGACTGATGGCATAAGGCTTCTTTTCCCATTATGAAAGCTCCGTTCATGCGGCCTCGAAGCTACCTGAAAAGCATTGTTGTTGCCGGGGTTTTCCTCACTGCCGGCATGGTTCTGAGAAGAAAATGAGTTTTCTCCTAAGAAACCTTGGGTTTCCAGTTCCTTGTTGGAAGCTCACCCTGCTCTGCTCTATACCTAAAGTGAAAGTCAACGTGAGCCCAAGCTTCGAAGTAAGGCCCTGATTATCCTTGCAAAACGAGAGGCGTGCAGCAGCTCCATGAGGCCTTCATCGTTGTTCTGCTTTAGTGTCAAGGTAGTAAGCTTTTCAACACTCCTAGGGGCCTTGCTTCAGCACCCGTTTCAGTACCAGAACACTGCGTAGAACCAGGAAGCTCTGCTCCTGCGTGTATGCTGCGTGTCAACCTAGAAATTAGAGACTGATGGCACAAGGCTAGTTTTCCCATTATGAAAGCTCCGTTGATGCGGCCCCGAAGCTACCTGCAAAGCACTGTTGTTACCGTGCTTTTACTTACAGCCGGCAGGGCTCATAGAAGAAAATGAGTTTTCTCAAAAGAAACCTTGTGCTTCCAGTTCCTAGTTGGACGCTCACCCTGCTCTGCTCTATACCAAACGTGAAAGTCAATGTGAGCACTAGCCTCGAAGTAAGGCCCTGATTATCCTGGCAAAACGGGAGGCGTGCAGCAGCTCCATGAGGCCTTCATCGCTGTTCTGCTTTAGTTTCACGGTAGTAAGCTTTCCAAGACTCCTAGGGACTTTGCTTAAGCAACCGTTTCGGTACCAGAACACTGCGTAGAGACAGTAAGCTCTGGTCCTGCGTGTATGCTGCGTGTCAACCTAGAAATTGGAGACTGATGGCATAAGGCTTCTTTTCCCATTATGAAAGCTCCGTTCATGCGGCCTCGAAGCTACCTGAAAAGCATTGTTGTTGCCGGGGTTTTCCTCACTGCCGGCATGGTTCTGAGAAGAAAATGAGTTTTCTCCTAAGAAACCTTGGGTTTCCAGTTCCTTGTTGGAAGCTCACCCTGCTCTGCTCTATACCTAAAGTGAAAGTCAACGTGAGCCCAAGCTTCGAAGTAAGGCCCTGATTATCCTTGCAAAACGAGAGGCGTGCAGCAGCTCCATGAGGCCTTCATCGTTGTTCTGCTTTAGTGTCAAGGTAGTAAGCTTTTCAACACTCCTAGGGGCCTTGCTTCAGCACCCGTTTCAGTACCAGAACACTGCGTAGAACCAGGAAGCTCTGCTCCTGCGTGTATGCTGCGTGTCAACCTAGAAATTAGAGACTGATGGCACAAGGCTAGTTTTCCCATTATGAAAGCTCCGTTGATGCGGCCCCGAAGCTACCTGAAAAGCACTGTTGTTACCGTGCTTTTACTTACAGCCGGCATGGCTCATAGAAGAAAATGAGTTTTCTCGAAAGAAACCTTGTGCTTCTAGTTCCTAGTTGGAAGCTCACCCTGCTCTACTCTATACCAAACGTGAAAGTCAATGTGAGCACTAGCCTCGAAGTAAGGCCCTGATTATCCTGGCAAAACGGGAGGCGTGCAGCAGCTCCATGAGGCCTTCATCGCTGTTCTGCTTTAGTTTCACGGTAGTAAGCTTTCCAAGACTCCTAGGGACTTTGCTTAAGCAACCGTTTCGGTACCAGAACACTGCGTAGAGACAGTAAGCTCTGGTCCTGCGTGTATGCTGCGTGTCAACCTAGAAATTGGAGACTGATGGCATAAGGCTTCTTTTCCCATTATGAAAGCTCCGTTCATGCGGCCTCGAAGCTACCTGAAAAGCATTGTTGTTGCCGGGGTTTTCCTCACTGCCGGCATGGTTCTGAGAAGAAAATGAGTTTTCTCCTAAGAAACCTTGGGTTTCCAGTTCCTTGTTGGAAGCTCACCCTGCTCTGCTCTATACCTAAAGTGAAAGTCAACGTGAGCCCAAGCTTCGAAGTAAGGCCCTGATTATCCTTGCAAAACGAGAGGCGTGCAGCAGCTCCATGAGGCCTTCATCGTTGTTCTGCTTTAGTGTCAAGGTAGTAAGCTTTTCAACACTCCTAGGGGCCTTGCTTCAGCACCCGTTTCAGTACCAGAACACTGCGTAGAACCAGGAAGCTCTGCTCCTGCGTGTATGCTGCGTGTCAACCTAGAAATTAGAGACTGATGGCACAAGGCTAGTTTCCCCATTATGAAAGCTCCGTTGATGCGGCCCCGAAGCTACCTGAAAAGCACTGTTGTTACCGTGCTTTTACTTACAGCCGGCATGGCTCATAGAAGAAAATGAGTTTTCTCGAAAGAAACCTTGTGCTTCCAGTTCCTAGTTGGACGCTCACCCTGCTCTGCTCTATACCAAACTTGAAAGTCAATGTGAGCACTAGCCTCGAAGTAAGGCCCTGATTATGCTGGCAAAACGGGAGGCGTGCAGCAGCTCCATGAGGCCTTCATCGCTGTTCTGCTTTAGTTTCACGGTAGTAAGCTTTCCAAGACTCCTAGGGACTTTGCTTAAGCAACCGTTTCGGTACCAGAACACTGCGTAGAGACAGTAAGCTCTGGTCCTGCGTGTATGCTGCGTGTCAACCTAGAAATTGGAGACTGATGGCATAAGGCTTCTTTTCCCATTATGAAAGCTCCGTTCATGCGGCCTCGAAGCTACCTGAAAAGCATTGTTGTTGCCGGGGTTTTCCTCACTGCCGGCATGGTTCTGAGAAGAAAATGAGTTTTCTCCTAAGAAACCTTGGGTTTCCAGTTCCTTGTTGGAAGCTCACCCTGCTCTGCTCTATACCTAAAGTGAAAGTCAACGTGAGCCCAAACTTCGAAGTAAGGCCCTGATTATCCTTGCAAAACGAGAGGCGTGCAGCAGCTCCATGAGGCCTTCATCGTTGTTCTGCTTTAGTGTCAAGGTAGTAAGCTTTTCAACACTCCTAGGGGCCTTGCTTCAGCACCCGTTTCAGTACCAGAACACTGCGTAGAACCAGGAAGCTCTGCTCCTGCGTGTATGCTGCGTGTCAACCTAGAAATTAGAGACTGATGGCACAAGGCTAGTTTTCCCATTATGAAAGCTCCGTTGATGCGGCCCCGAAGCTACCTGAAAAGCACTGTTGTTACCGTGCTTTTACTTACAGCCGGCATGGCTCATAGAAGAAAATGAGTTTTCTCGAAAGAAACCTTGTGCTTCCAGTTCCTAGTTGGACGCTCACCCTGCTCTGCTCTATACCAAACGTGAAAGTCAATGTGAGCACTAGCCTCGAAGTAAGGCCCTGATTATGCTGGCAAAACGGGAGGCGTGCAGCAGCTCCATGAGGCCTTCATCGCTGTTCTGCTTTAGTTTCACGGTAGTAAGCTTTCCAAGACTCCTAGGGACTTTGCTTAAGCAACCGTTTCGGTACCAGAACACTGCGTAGAGACAGTAAGCTCTGGTCCTGCGTGTATGCTGCGTGTCAACCTAGAAATTGGAGACTGATGGCATAAGACTTCTTTTCCCATTATGAAAGCTCCGTTCATGCGGCCTCGAAGCTACCTGAAAAGCATTGTTGTTGCCGGGGTTTTCCTCACTGCCGGCATGGTTCTGAGAAGAAAATGAGTTTTCTCCTAAGAAACCTTGGGTTTCCAGTTCCTTGTTGGAAGCTCACCCTGCTCTGCGCTATACCTAAAGTGAAAGTCAACGTGAGCCCAAGCTTCGAAGTAAGGCCCTGATTATCCTTGCAAAAGGAGAGGCGTGCAGCAGCTCTTGAGTCGTTCATCGTTGTTCTGCCCTAGTTTCAAGGTAGTAAGCTTTTCAACACTCCTAAGGGCCTTGCTTCAGCACCCGTTTCAGTACCAGAAGACTGCGTAGAACCAGGAAGCTCTGCTCCTGGGTGTATGCTGCGTGTCAACCTAGAAATTAGAGACTGATGGCACAACGCTTGTTTTCCCGTTTTGAAAGCTCCATTCATGCGGCCTCGAAGCTACTTGAAAAGCACTGTTGTTACCGTGCTTTTACTTACAGCCGGCAGGGCTCATAGAAGAAAATGAGTTTTCTCGAAAGAAACCTTGTGCTTCCAGTTCCTAGTTGGACGCTCACCCTGCTCTGCTCTATACCAAACGTGAAAGTCAATGTGAGCACTAGCCTCGAAGTAAGGCCCTGATTATCCTGGCAAAACGGGAGGCGTGCAGCAGCTCCATGAGGCCTTCATCGCTGTTCTGCTTTAGTTTCACGGTAGTAAGCTTTCCAAGACTCCTAGGGACTTTGCTTAAGCAACCGTTTCGGTACCAGAACACTGCGTAGAGACAGTAAGCTCTGGTCCTGCGTGTATGCTGCGTGTCAACCTAGAAATTGGAGACTGATGGCATAAGGCTTCTTTTCCCATTATGAAAGCTCCGTTCATGCGGCCTCGAAGCTACCTGAAAAGCATTGTTGTTGCCGGGGTTTTCCTCACTGCCGGCATGGTTCTGAGAAGAAAATGAGTTTTCTCCTAAGAAACCTTGGGTTTCCAGTTCCTTGTTGGAAGCTCACCCTGCTCTGCTCTATACCTAAAGTGAAAGTCAACGTGAGCCCAAGCTTCGAAGTAAGGCCCTGATTATCCTTGCAAAACGAGAGGCGTGCAGCAGCTCCATGAGGCCTTCATCGTTGTTCTGCTTTAGTGTCAAGGTAGTAAGCTTTTCAACACTCCTAGGGGCCTTGCTTCAGCACCCGTTTCAGTACCAGAACACTGCGTAGAACCAGGAAGCTCTGCTCCTGCGTGTATGCTGCGTGTCAACCTAGAAATTAGAGACTGATGGCACAAGGCTAGTTTTCCCATTATGAAAGCTCCGTTGATGCGGCCCCGAAGCTACCTGAAAAGCACTGTTGTTACCGTGCTTTTACTTACAGCCGGCATGGCTCATAGAAGAAAATGAGTTTTCTCGAAAGAAACCTTGTGCTTCCAGTTCCTAGTTGGACGCTCACCCTGCTCTGCTCTATACCAAACGTGAAAGTCAATGTGAGCACTAGCCTCGAAGTAAGGCCCTGATTATGCTGGCAAAACGGGAGGCGTGCAGCAGCTCCATGAGGCCTTCATCGCTGTTCTGCTTTAGTTTCACGGTAGTAAGCTTTCCAAGACTCCTAGGGACTTTGCTTAAGCAACCGTTTCGGTACCAGAACACTGCGTAGAGACAGTAAGCTCTGGTCCTGCGTGTATGCTGCGTGTCAACCTAGAAATTGGAGACTGATGGCATAAGACTTCTTTTCCCATTATGAAAGCTCCGTTCATGCGGCCTCGAAGCTACCTGAAAAGCATTGTTGTTGCCGGGGTTTTCCTCACTGCCGGCATGGTTCTGAGAAGAAAATGAGTTTTCTCCTAAGAAACCTTGGGTTTCCAGTTCCTTGTTGGAAGCTCACCCTGCTCTGCGCTATACCTAAAGTGAAAGTCAACGTGAGCCCAAGCTTCGAAGTAAGGCCCTGATTATCCTTGCAAAAGGAGAGGCGTGCAGCAGCTCTTGAGGCGTTCATCGTTGTTCTGCCCTAGTTTCAAGGTAGTAAGCTTTTCAACACTCCTAAGGGCCTTGCTTCAGCACCCGTTTCAGTACCAGAAGACTGCGTAGAACCAGGAAGCTCTGCTCCTGGGTGTATGCTGCGTGTCAACCTAGAAATTAGAGACTGATGGCACAACGCTTGTGTTCCCGTTTTGAAAGCTCCATTCATGCGGCCTCGAAGCTACCTGAAAAGCACTGTTGTTACCGTGCTTTTACTTACAGCTGGCATGGCATATAGAAGAAAATGAGTTTTCTCGAAAGAAACCTTGTGCTTCCAGTTCCTAGTTGGAGGCTCACCCTGCTCTACTCTATACCAAACGTGAAAGTCAATGTGAGCACTAGCCTCGAAGTAAGGCCCTGATTATGCTGGCAAAACGGGAGGCGTGCAGCAGCTCCATGAGGCCTTCATCGCTGTTCTGCTTTAGTTTCACGGTAGTAAGCTTTCCAAGACTCCTAGGGACTTTGCTTAAGCAACCGTTTCGGTACCAGAACACTGCGTAGAGACAATAAGCTCTGGTCCTGCGTGTATGCTGCGTGTCAACCTAGAAATTGGAGACTGATGGCATAAAGCTTCTTTTCCCATTATGAAAGCTCCGTTCATGCGGCCTCAAAGCTACCTGAAAAGCATTGTTGTTGCCGGGGTTTTCCTCACTGCCGGCATGGTTCTGAGAAGAAAATGAGTTTTCTCCTAAGAAACCTTGGGTTTCCAGTTCCTTGTTGGAAGCTCACCCTGCTCTGCTCTATACCTAAAGTGAAAGTCAACGTGAGCCCAAGCTTCGAAGTAAGGCCCTGATTATCCTTGCAAAACGAGAGGCGTGCAGCAGCTCCATGAGGCCTTCATCGTTGTTCTGCTTTAGTGTCAAGGTAGTAAGCTTTTCAACACTCCTAGGGGCCTTGCTTCAGCACCCGTTTCAGTACCAGAACACTGCGTAGAACCAGGAAGCTCTGCTCCTGCGTGTATGCTGCGTGTCAACCTAGAAATTAGAGACTGATGGCACAAGGCTAGTTTTCCCATTATGAAAGCTCCGTTGATGCGGCCCCGAAGCTACCTGCAAAGCACTGTTGTTACCGTGCTTTTACTTACAGCCGGCAGGGCTCATAGAAGAAAATGAGTTTTCTCAAAAGAAACCTTGTGCTTCCAGTTCCTAGTTGGACGCTCACCCTGCTCTGCTCTATACCAAACGTGAAAGTCAATGTGAGCACTAGCCTCGAAGTAAGGCCCTGATTATCCTGGCAAAACGGGAGGCGTGCAGCAGCTCCATGAGGCCTTCATCGCTGTTCTGCTTTAGTTTCACGGTAGTAAGCTTTCCAAGACTCCTAGGGACTTTGCTTAAGCAACCGTTTCGGTACCAGAACACTGCGTAGAGACAGTAAGCTCTGGTCCTGCGTGTATGCTGCGTGTCAACCTAGAAATTGGAGACTGATGGCATAAGGCTTCTTTTCCCATTATGAAAGCTCCGTTCATGCGGCCTCGAAGCTACCTGAAAAGCATTGTTGTTGCCGGGGTTTTCCTCACTGCCGGCATGGTTCTGAGAAGAAAATGAGTTTTCTCCTAAGAAACCTTGGGTTTCCAGTTCCTTGTTGGAAGCTCACCCTGCTCTGCTCTATACCTAAAGTGAAAGTCAACGTGAGCCCAAGCTTCGAAGTAAGGCCCTGATTATCCTTGCAAAACGAGAGGCGTGCAGCAGCTCCATGAGGCCTTCATCGTTGTTCAGCTTTAGTGTCAAGGTAGTAAGCTTTTCAACACTCCTAGGGGCCTTGCTTCAGCACCCGTTTCAGTACCAGAACACTGCGTAGAACCAGGAAGCTCTGCTCCTGCGTGTATGCTGCGTGTCAACCTAGAAATTAGAGACTGATGGCACAAGGCTAGTTTTCCCATTATGAAAGCTCCGTTGATGCGGCCCCGAAGCTACCTGAAAAGCACTGTTGTTACCGTGCTTTTACTTACAGCCGGCATGGCTCATAGAAGAAAATGAGTTTTCTCGAAAGAAACCTTGTGCTTCCAGTTCCTAGTTGGACGCTCACCCTGCTCTGCTCTATACCAAACGTGAAAGTCAATGTGAGCACTAGCCTCGAAGTAAGGCCCTGATTATGCTGGCAAAACGGGAGGCGTGCAGCAGCTCCATGAGGCCTTCATCGCTGTTCTGCTTTAGTTTCACGGTAGTAAGCTTTCCAAGACTCCTAGGGACTTTGCTTAAGCAACCGTTTCGGTACCAGAACACTGCGTAGAGACAGTAAGCTCTGGTCCTGCGTGTATGCTGCGTGTCAACCTAGAAATTGGAGACTGATGGCATAAGACTTCTTTTCCCATTATGAAAGCTCCGTTCATGCGGCCTCGAAGCTACCTGAAAAGCATTGTTGTTGCCGGGGTTTTCCTCACTGCCGGCATGGTTCTGAGAAGAAAATGAGTTTTCTCCTAAGAAACCTTGGGTTTCCAGTTCCTTGTTGGAAGCTCACCCTGCTCTGCGCTATACCTAAAGTGAAAGTCAACGTGAGCCCAAGCTTCGACGTAAGGCCCTGATTATCCTTGCAAAAGGAGAGGCGTGCAGCAGCTCTTGAGGCGTTCATCGTTGTTCTGCCCTAGTTTCAAGGTAGTAAGCTTTTCAACACTCCTAAGGGCCTTGCTTCAGCACCCGTTTCAGTACCAGAAGACTGCGTAGAACCAGGAAGCTCTGCTCCTGGGTGTATGCTGCGTGTCAACCTAGAAATTAGAGACTGATGGCACAACGCTTGTTTTCCCGTTTTGAAAGCTCCATTCATGCGGCCTCGAAGCTACTTGAAAAGCACTGTTGTTACCGTGCTTTTACTTACAGCTGGCATGGCTCATAGAAGAAAATGAGTTTTCTCGAAAGAAACCTTGTGCTTCCAGTTCCTAGTTGGACGCTCACCCTGCTCTGCTCTATACCAAACGTGAAAGTCAATGTGAGCACTAGCCTCGAAGTAAGGCCCTGATTATCCTGGCAAAACGGGAGGCGTGCAGCAGCTCCATGAGGCCTTCATCGCTGTTCTGCTTTAGTTTCACGGTAGTAAGCTTTCCAAGACTCCTAGGGACTTTGCTTAAGCAACCGTTTCGGTACCAGAACACTGCGTAGAGACAGTAAGCTCTGGTCCTGCGTGTATGCTGCGTGTCAACCTAGAAATTGGAGACTGATGGCATAAGGCTTCTTTTCCCATTATGAAAGCTCCGTTCATGCGGCCTCGAAGCTACCTGAAAAGCATTGTTGTTGCCGGGGTTTTCCTCACTGCCGGCATGGTTCTGAGAAGAAAATGAGTTTTCTCCTAAGAAACCTTGGGTTTCCAGTTCCTTGTTGGAAGCTCACCCTGCTCTGCTCTATACCTAAAGTGAAAGTCAACGTGAGCCCAAGCTTCGAAGTAAGGCCCTGATTATCCTTGCAAAACGAGAGGCGTGCAGCAGCTCCATGAGGCCTTCATCGTTGTTCTGCTTTAGTGTCAAGGTAGTAAGCTTTTCAACACTCCTAGGGGCCTTGCTTCAGCACCCGTTTCAGTACCAGAACACTGCGTAGAACCAGGAAGCTCTGCTCCTGCGTGTATGCTGCGTGTCAACCTAGAAATTAGAGACTGATGGCACAAGGCTAGTTTTCCCATTATGAAAGCTCCGTTGATGCGGCCCCGAAGCTACCTGAAAAGCACTGTTGTTACCGTGCTTTTACTTACAGCCGGCATGGCTCATAGAAGAAAATGAGTTTTCTCGAAAGAAACCTTGTGCTTCCAGTTCCTAGTTGGACGCTCACCCTGCTCTGCTCTATACCAAACGTGAAAGTCAATGTGAGCACTAGCCTCGAAGTAAGGCCCTGATTATGCTGGCAAAACGGGAGGCGTGCAGCAGCTCCATGAGGCCTTCATCGCTGTTCTGCTTTAGTTTCACGGTAGTAAGCTTTCCAAGACTCCTAGGGACTTTGCTTAAGCAACCGTTTCGGTACCAGAACACTGCGTAGAGACAGTAAGCTCTGGTCCTGCGTGTATGCTGCGTGTCAACCTAGAAATTGGAGACTGATGGCATAAGACTTCTTTTCCCATTATGAAAGCTCCGTTCATGCGGCCTCGAAGCTACCTGAAAAGCATTGTTGTTGCCGGGGTTTTCCTCTCTGCCGGCATGGTTCTGAGAAGAAAATGAGTTTTCTCCTAAGAAACCTTGGGTTTCCAGTTCCTTGTTGGAAGCTCACCCTGCTCTGCGCTATACCTAAAGTGAAAGTCAACGTGAGCCCAAGCTTCGAAGTAAGGCCCTGATTATCCTTGCAAAAGGAGAGGCGTGCAGCAGCTCTTGAGGCGTTCATCTTTGTTCTGCTTTAGTTTCAAGGTAGTAAGCTTTTCAACACTCCTAAGGGCCTTGCTTCAGCACCCGTTTCAGTACCAGAAGACTGCGTAGAACCAGGAAGCTCTGCTCCTGGGTGTATGCTGCGTGTCAACCTAGAAATTAGAGACTGATGGCACAACGCTTGTGTTCCCGTTTTGAAAGCTCCATTCATGCGGCCTCGAAGCTACCTGAAAAGCACTGTTGTTACCGTGCTTTTACTTACAGCTGGCATGGCACATAGAAGAAAATGAGTTTTCTCGAAAGAAACCTTGTGCTTCCAGTTCCTAGTTGGAGGCTCACCCTGCTCTACTCTATACCAAACGTGAAAGTCAATGTGAGCACTAGCCTCGAAGTAAGGCCCTGATTATGCTGGCAAAACGGGAGGCGTGCAGCAGCTCCATGAGGCCTTCATCGCTGTTCTGCTTTAGTTTCACGGTAGTAAGCTTTCCAAGACTCCTAGGGACTTTGCTTAAGCAACCGTTTCGGTACCAGAACACTGCGTAGAGACAATAAGCTCTGGTCCTGCGTGTATGCTGCGTGTCAACCTAGAAATTAGAGACTGATGGCATAAAGCTTCTTTTCCCATTATGAAAGCTCCGTTCATGCGGCCTCAAAGCTACCTGAAAAGCATTGTTGTTGCCGGGGTTTTCCTCACTGCCGGCATGGTTCTGAGAAGAAAATGAGTTTTCTCCTAAGAAACCTTGGGTTTCCAGTTCCTTGTTGGAAGCTCACCCTGCTCTGCTCTATACCTAAAGTGAAAGTCAACGTGAGCCCAAGCTTCGAAGTAAGGCCCTGATTATCCTTGCAAAACGAGAGGCGTGCAGCAGCTCCATGAGGCCTTCATCGTTGTTCTGCTTTAGTGTCAAGGTAGTAAGCTTTTCAACACTCCTAGGGGCCTTGCTTCAGCACCCGTTTCAGTACCAGAACACTGCGTAGAACCAGGAAGCTCTGCTCCTGCGTGTATGCTGCGTGTCAACCTAGAAATTAGAGACTGATGGCACAAGGCTAGTTTTCCCATTATGAAAGCTCCGTTGATGCGGCCCCGAAGCTACCTGCAAAGCACTGTTGTTACCGTGCTTTTACTTACAGCCGGCAGGGCTCATAGAAGAAAATGAGTTTTCTCAAAAGAAACCTTGTGCTTCCAGTTCCTAGTTGGACGCTCACCCTGCTCTGCTCTATACCAAACGTGAAAGTCAATGTGAGCACTAGCCTCGAAGTAAGGCCCTGATTATCCTGGCAAAACGGGAGGCGTGCAGCAGCTCCATGAGGCCTTCATCGCTGTTCTGCTTTAGTTTCACGGTAGTAAGCTTTCCAAGACTCCTAGGGACTTTGCTTAAGCAACCGTTTCGGTACCAGAACACTGCGTAGAGACAGTAAGCTCTGGTCCTGCGTGTATGCTGCGTGTCAACCTAGAAATTGGAGACTGATGGCATAAGGCTTCTTTTCCCATTATGAAAGCTCCGTTCATGCGGCCTCGAAGCTACCTGAAAAGCATTGTTGTTGCCGGGGTTTTCCTCACTGCCGGCATGGTTCTGAGAAGAAAATGAGTTTTCTCCTAAGAAACCTTGGGTTTCCAGTTCCTTGTTGGAAGCTCACCCTGCTCTGCTCTATACCTAAAGTGAAAGTCAACGTGAGCCCAAGCTTCGAAGTAAGGCCCTGATTATCCTTGCAAAACGAGAGGCGTGCAGCAGCTCCATGAGGCCTTCATCGTTGTTCTGCTTTAGTGTCAAGGTAGTAAGCTTTTCAACACTCCTAGGGGCCTTGCTTCAGCACCCGTTTCAGTACCAGAACACTGCGTAGAACCAGGAAGCTCTGCTCCTGCGTGTATGCTGCGTGTCAACCTAGAAATTAGAGACTGATGGCACAAGGCTAGTTTTCCCATTATGAAAGCTCCGTTGATGCGGCCCCGAAGCTACCTGAAAAGCACTGTTGTTACCGTGCTTTTACTTACAGCCGGCATGGCTCATAGAAGAAAATGAGTTTTCTCGAAAGAAACCTTGTGCTTCTAGTTCCTAGTTGGAAGCTCACCCTGCTCTACTCTATACCAAACGTGAAAGTCAATGTGAGCACTAGCCTCGAAGTAAGGCCCTGATTATCCTGGCAAAACGGGAGGCGTGCAGCAGCTCCATGAGGCCTTCATCGCTGTTCTGCTTTAGTTTCACGGTAGTAAGCTTTCCAAGACTCCTAGGGACTTTGCTTAAGCAACCGTTTCGGTACCAGAACACTGCGTAGAGACAGTAAGCTCTGGTCCTGCGTGTATGCTGCGTGTCAACCTAGAAATTGGAGACTGATGGCATAAGGCTTCTTTTCCCATTATGAAAGCTCCGTTCATGCGGCCTCGAAGCTACCTGAAAAGCATTGTTGTTGCCGGGGTTTTCCTCACTGCCGGCATGGTTCTGAGAAGAAAATGAGTTTTCTCCTAAGAAACCTTGGGTTTCCAGTTCCTTGTTGGAAGCTCACCCTGCTCTGCTCTATACCTAAAGTGAAAGTCAATGTGAGCCCAAGCTTCGAAGTAAGGCCCTGATTATCCTTGCAAAACGAGAGGCGTGCAGCAGCTCCATGAGGCCTTCATCGTTGTTCTGCTTTAGTGTCAAGGTAGTAAGCTTTTCAACACTCCTAGGGGCCTTGCTTCAGCACCCGTTTCAGTACCAGAACACTGCGTAGAACCAGGAAGCTCTGCTCCTGCGTGTATGCTGCGTGTCAACCTAGAAATTAGAGACTGATGGCACAAGGCTAGTTTCCCCATTATGAAAGCTCCGTTGATGCGGCCCCGAAGCTACCTGAAAAGCACTGTTGTTACCGTGCTTTTACTTACAGCCGGCATGGCTCATAGAAGAAAATGAGTTTTCTCGAAAGAAACCTTGTGCTTCCAGTTCCTAGTTGGACGCTCACCCTGCTCTGCTCTATACCAAACGTGAAAGTCAATGTGAGCACTAGCCTCGAAGTAAGGCCCTGATTATGCTGGCAAAACGGGAGGCGTGCAGCAGCTCCATGAGGCCTTCATCGCTGTTCTGCTTTAGTTTCACGGTAGTAAGCTTTCCAAGACTCCTAGGGACTTTGCTTAAGCAACCGTTTCGGTACCAGAACACTGCGTAGAGACAGTAAGCTCTGGTCCTGCGTGTATGCTGCGTGTCAACCTAGAAATTGGAGACTGATGGCATAAGGCTTCTTTTCCCATTATGAAAGCTCCGTTCATGCGGCCTCGAAGCTACCTGAAAAGCATTGTTGTTGCCGGGGTTTTCCTCACTGCCGGCATGGTTCTGAGAAGAAAATGAGTTTTCTCCTAAGAAACCTTGGGTTTCCAGTTCCTTGTTGGAAGCTCACCCTGCTCTGCTCTATACCTAAAGTGAAAGTCAACGTGAGCCCAAACTTCGAAGTAAGGCCCTGATTATCCTTGCAAAACGAGAGGCGTGCAGCAGCTCCATGAGGCCTTCATCGTTGTTCTGCTTTAGTGTCAAGGTAGTAAGCTTTTCAACACTCCTAGGGGCCTTGCTTCAGCACCCGTTTCAGTACCAGAACACTGCGTAGAACCAGGAAGCTCTGCTCCTGCGTGTATGCTGCGTGTCAACCTAGAAATTAGAGACTGATGGCACAAGGCTAGTTTTCCCATTATGAAAGCTCCGTTGATGCGGCCCCGAAGCTACCTGAAAAGCACTGTTGTTACCGTGCTTTTACTTACAGCCGGCATGGCTCATAGAAGAAAATGAGTTTTCTCGAAAGAAACCTTGTGCTTCCAGTTCCTAGTTGGACGCTCACCCTGCTCTGCTCTATACCAAACGTGAAAGTCAATGTGAGCACTAGCCTCGAAGTAAGGCCCTGATTATGCTGGCAAAACGGGAGGCGTGCAGCAGCTCCATGAGGCCTTCATCGCTGTTCTGCTTTAGTTTCACGGTAGTAAGCTTTCCAAGACTCCTAGGGACTTTGCTTAAGCAACCGTTTCGGTACCAGAACACTGCGTAGAGACAGTAAGCTCTGGTCCTGCGTGTATGCTGCGTGTCAACCTAGAAATTGGAGACTGATGGCATAAGACTTCTTTTCCCATTATGAAAGCTCCGTTCATGCGGCCTCGAAGCTACCTGAAAAGCATTGTTGTTGCCGGGGTTTTCCTCACTGCCGGCATGGTTCTGAGAAGAAAATGAGTTTTCTCCTAAGAAACCTTGGGTTTCCAGTTCCTTGTTGGAAGCTCACCCTGCTCTGCGCTATACCTAAAGTGAAAGTCAACGTGAGCCCAAGCTTCGAAGTAAGGCCCTGATTATCCTTGCAAAAGGAGAGGCGTGCAGCAGCTCTTGAGTCGTTCATCGTTGTTCTGCCCTAGTTTCAAGGTAGTAAGCTTTTCAACACTCCTAAGGGCCTTGCTTCAGCACCCGTTTCAGTACCAGAAGACTGCGTAGAACCAGGAAGCTCTGCTCCTGGGTGTATGCTGCGTGTCAACCTAGAAATTAGAGGCTGATGGCACAACGCTTGTTTTCCCGTTTTGAAAGCTCCATTCATGCGGCCTCGAAGCTACTTGAAAAGCACTGTTGTTACCGTGCTTTTACTTACAGCCGGCAGGGCTCATAGAAGAAAATGAGTTTTCTCGAAAGAAACCTTGTGCTTCCAGTTCCTAGTTGGACGCTCACCCTGCTCTGCTCTATACCAAACGTGAAAGTCAATGTGAGCACTAGCCTCGAAGTAAGGCCCTGATTATCCTGGCAAAACGGGAGGCGTGCAGCAGCTCCATGAGGCCTTCATCGCTGTTCTGCTTTAGTTTCACGGTAGTAAGCTTTCCAAGACTCCTAGGGACTTTGCTTAAGCAACCGTTTCGGTACCAGAACACTGCGTAGAGACAGTAAGCTCTGGTCCTGCGTGTATGCTGCGTGTCAACCTAGAAATTGGAGACTGATGGCATAAGGCTTCTTTTCCCATTATGAAAGCTCCGTTCATGCGGCCTCGAAGCTACCTGAAAAGCATTGTTGTTGCCGGGGTTTTCCTCACTGCCGGCATGGTTCTGAGAAGAAAATGAGTTTTCTCCTAAGAAACCTTGGGTTTCCAGTTCCTTGTTGGAAGCTCACCCTGCTCTGCTCTATACCTAAAGTGAAAGTCAACGTGAGCCCAAGCTTCGAAGTAAGGCCCTGATTATCCTTGCAAAACGAGAGGCGTGCAGCAGCTCCATGAGGCCTTCATCGTTGTTCTGCTTTAGTGTCAAGGTAGTAAGCTTTTCAACACTCCTAGGGGCCTTGCTTCAGCACCCGTTTCAGTACCAGAACACTGCGTAGAACCAGGAAGCTCTGCTCCTGCGTGTATGCTGCGTGTCAACCTAGAAATTAGAGACTGATGGCACAAGGCTAGTTTTCCCATTATGAAAGCTCCGTTGATGCGGCCCCGAAGCTACCTGAAAAGCACTGTTGTTACCGTGCTTTTACTTACAGCCGGCATGGCTCATAGAAGAAAATGAGTTTTCTCGAAAGAAACCTTGTGCTTCCAGTTCCTAGTTGGACGCTCACCCTGCTCTGCTCTATACCAAACGTGAAAGTCAATGTGAGCACTAGCCTCGAAGTAAGGCCCTGATTATGCTGGCAAAACGGGAGGCGTGCAGCAGCTCCATGAGGCCTTCATCGCTGTTCTGCTTTAGTTTCACGGTAGTAAGCTTTCCAAGACTCCTAGGGACTTTGCTTAAGCAACCGTTTCGGTACCAGAACACTGCGTAGAGACAGTAAGCTCTGGTCCTGCGTGTATGCTGCGTGTCAACCTAGAAATTGGAGACTGATGGCATAAGACTTCTTTTCCCATTATGAAAGCTCCGTTCATGCGGCCTCGAAGCTACCTGAAAAGCATTGTTGTTGCCGGGTTTTCCTCACTGCCGGCATGGTTCTGAGAAGAAAATGAGTTTTCTCCTAAGAAACCTTGGGTTTCCAGTTCCTTGTTGGAAGCTCACCCTGCTCTGCGCTATACCTAAAGTGAAAGTCAACGTGAGCCCAAGTTTCGAAGTAAGGCCCTGATTATCCTTGCAAAAGGAGAGGCGTGCAGCAGCTCTTGAGGCGTTCATCGTTGTTCTGCCCTAGTTTCAAGGTAGTAAGCTTTTCAACACTCCTAAGGGCCTTGCTTCAGCACCCGTTTCAGTACCAGAAGACTGCGTAGAACCAGGAAGCTCTGCTCCTGGGTGTATGCTGCGTGTCAACCTAGAAATTAGAGACTGATGGCACAACGCTTGTGTTCCCGTTTTGAAAGCTCCATTCATGCGGCCTCGAAGCTACCTGAAAAGCACTGTTGTTACCGTGCTTTTACTTACAGCTGGCATGGCATATAGAAGAAAATGAGTTTTCTCGAAAGAAACCTTGTGCTTCCAGTTCCTAGTTGGAGGCTCACCCTGCTCTACTCTATACCAAACGTGAAAGTCAATGTGAGCACTAGCCTCGAAGTAAGGCCCTGATTATGCTGGCAAAACGGGAGGCGTGCAGCAGCTCCATGAGGCCTTCATCGCTGTTCTGCTTTAGTTTCACGGTAGTAAGCTTTCCAAGACTCCTAGGGACTTTGCTTAAGCAACCGTTTCGGTACCAGAACACTGCGTAGAGACAATAAGCTCTGGTCCTGCGTGTATGCTGCGTGTCAACCTAGAAATTGGAGACTGATGGCATAAAGCTTCTTTTCCCATTATGAAAGCTCCGTTCATGCGGCCTCAAAGCTACCTGAAAAGCATTGTTGTTGCCGGGGTTTTCCTCACTGCCGGCATGGTTCTGAGAAGAAAATGAGTTTTCTCCTAAGAAACCTTGGGTTTCCAGTTCCTTGTTGGAAGCTCACCCTGCTCTGCTCTATACCTAAAGTGAAAGTCAACGTGAGCCCAAGCTTCGAAGTAAGGCCCTGATTATCCTTGCAAAACGAGAGGCGTGCAGCAGCTCCATGAGGCCTTCATCGTTGTTCTGCTTTAGTGTCAAGGTAGTAAGCTTTTCAACACTCCTAGGGGCCTTGCTTCAGCACCCGTTTCAGTACCAGAACACTGCGTAGAACCAGGAAGCTCTGCTCCTGCGTGTATGCTGCGTGTCAACCTAGAAATTAGAGACTGATGGCACAAGGCTAGTTTTCCCATTATGAAAGCTCCGTTGATGCGGCCCCGAAGCTACCTGCAAAGCACTGTTGTTACCGTGCTTTTACTTACAGCCGGCAGGGCTCATAGAAGAAAATGAGTTTTCTCAAAAGAAACCTTGTGCTTCCAGTTCCTAGTTGGACGCTCACCCTGCTCTGCTCTATACCAAACGTGAAAGTCAATGTGAGCACTAGCCTCGAAGTAAGGCCCTGATTATCCTGGCAAAACGGGAGGCGTGCAGCAGCTCCATGAGGCCTTCATCGCTGTTCTGCTTTAGTTTCACGGTAGTAAGCTTTCCAAGACTCCTAGGGACTTTGCTTAAGCAACCGTTTCGGTACCAGAACACTGCGTAGAGACAGTAAGCTCTGGTCCTGCGTGTATGCTGCGTGTCAACCTAGAAATTGGAGACTGATGGCATAAGGCTTCTTTTCCCATTATGAAAGCTCCGTTCATGCGGCCTCGAAGCTACCTGAAAAGCATTGTTGTTGCCGGGGTTTTCCTCACTGCCGGCATGGTTCTGAGAAGAAAATGAGTTTTCTCCTAAGAAACCTTGGGTTTCCAGTTCCTTGTTGGAAGCTCACCCTGCTCTGCTCTATACCTAAAGTGAAAGTCAACGTGAGCCCAAGCTTCGAAGTAAGGCCCTGATTATCCTTGCAAAACGAGAGGCGTGCAGCAGCTCCATGAGGCCTTCATCGTTGTTCAGCTTTAGTGTCAAGGTAGTAAGCTTTTCAACACTCCTAGGGGCCTTGCTTCAGCACCCGTTTCAGTACCAGAACACTGCGTAGAACCAGGAAGCTCTGCTCCTGCGTGTATGCTGCGTGTCAACCTAGAAATTAGAGACTGATGGCACAAGGCTAGTTTTCCCATTATGAAAGCTCCGTTGATGCGGCCCCGAAGCTACCTGAAAAGCACTGTTGTTACCGTGCTTTTACTTACAGCCGGCATGGCTCATAGAAGAAAATGAGTTTTCTCGAAAGAAACGTTGTGCTTCTAGTTCCTAGTTGGAAGCTCACCCTGCTCTACTCTATACCAAACGTGAAAGTCAATGTGAGCACTAGCCTCGAAGTAAGGCCCTGATTATCCTGGCAAAACGGGAGGCGTGCAGCAGCTCCATGAGGCCTTCATCGCTGTTCTGCTTTAGTTTCACGGTAGTAAGCTTTCCAAGACTCCTAGGGACTTTGCTTAAGCAACCGTTTCGGTACCAGAACACTGCGTAGAGACAGTAAGCTCTGGTCCTGCGTGTATGCTGCGTGTCAACCTAGAAATTGGAGACTGATGGCATAAGGCTTCTTTTCCCATTATGAAAGCTCCGTTCATGCGGCCTCGAAGCTACCTGAAAAGCATTGTTGTTGCCGGGGTTTTCCTCACTGCCGGCATGGTTCTGAGAAGAAAATGAGTTTTCTCCTAAGAAACCTTGGGTTTCCAGTTCCTTGTTGGAAGCTCACCCTGCTCTGCTCTATACCTAAAGTGAAAGTCAATGTGAGCCCAAGCTTCGAAGTAAGGCCCTGATTATCCTTGCAAAACGAGAGGCGTGCAGCAGCTCCATGAGGCCTTCATCGTTGTTCTGCTTTAGTGTCAAGGTAGTAAGCTTTTCAACACTCCTAGGGGCCTTGCTTCAGCACCCGTTTCAGTACCAGAACACTGCGTAGAACCAGGAAGCTCTGCTCCTGCGTGTATGCTGCGTGTCAACCTAGAAATTAGAGACTGATGGCACAAGGCTAGTTTTCCCATTATGAAAGCTCCGTTGATGCGGCCCCGAAGCTACCTGCAAAGCACTGTTGTTACCATGCTTTTACTTACAGCCGGCATGGCTCATAGAAGAAAATGAGTTTTCTCAAAAGAAACCTTGTGCTTCCAGTTCCTAGTTGGACGCTCACCCTGCTCTGCTCTATACCAAACGTGAAAGTCAATGTGAGCACTAGCCTCGAAGTAAGGCCCTGATTATGCTGGCAAAACGGGAGGCGTGCAGCAGCTCCATGAGGCCTTCATCGCTGTTCTGCTTTAGTTTCACGGTAGTAAGCTTTCCAACACTCCTAGGGACTTTGCTTAAGCAACCGTTTCGGTACCAGAACACTGCGTAGAGACAGTAAGCTCTGGTCCTGCGTGTATGCTGCGTGTCAACCTAGAAATTGGAGACTGATGGCATAAGGCTTCTTTTCCCATTATGAAAGCTCCGTTCATGCGGCCTCGAAGCTACCTGAAAAGCATTGTTGTTGCCGGGGTTTTCCTCACTGCCGGCATGGTTCTGAGAAGAAAATGAGTTTTCTCCTAAGAAACCTTGGGTTTCCAGTTCCTTGTTGGAAGCTCACCCTGCTCTGCTCTATACCTAAAGTGAAAGTCAACGTGAGCCCAAGCTTCGAAGTAAGGCCCTGATTATCCTTGCAAAACGAGAGGCGTGCAGCAGCTCCATGAGGCCTTCATCGTTGTTCTGCTTTAGTGTCAAGGTAGTAAGCTTTTCAACACTCCTAGGGGCCTTGCTTCAGCACCCGTTTCAGTACCAGAACACTGCGTAGAACCAGGAAGCTCTGCTCCTGCGTGTATGCTGCGTGTCAACCTAGAAATTAGAGACTGATGGCACAAGGCTAGTTTTCCCATTATGAAAGCTCCGTTGATGCGGCCCCGAAGCTACCTGAAAAGCACTGTTGTTACCGTGCTTTTACTTACAGCTGGCATGGCTCTTAGAAGAAAATGAGTTTTCTCGAAAGAAACCTTGTGCTTCCAGTTCCTAGTTGGAAGCTCACCCTGCTCTGCTCTATACCAAACGTGAAAGTCAATGTGAGCACTAGCCTCGAAGTAAGGCCCTGATTATGCTGGCAAAACGGGAGGCGTGCAGCAGCTCCATGAGGCCTTCATCGCTGTTCTGCTTTAGTTTCACGGTAGTAAGCTTTCCAAGACTCCTAGGGACTTTGCTTAAGCAACCGTTTCGGTACCAGAACACTGCGTAGAGACAGTAAGCTCTGGTCCTGCGTGTATGCTGCGTGTCAACCTAGAAATTGGAGACTGATGGCATAAGGCTTCTTTTCCCATTATGAAAGCTCCGTTCATGCGGCCTCGAAGCTACCTGAAAAGCATTGTTGTTGCCGGGGTTTTCCTCACTGCCGGCATGGTTCTGAGAAGAAAATGAGTTTTCTCCTAAGAAACCTTGGGTTTCCAGTTCCTTGTTGGAAGCTCACCCTGCTCTGCTCTATACCTAAAGTGAAAGTCAACGTGAGCCCAAGCTTCGAAGTAAGGCCCTGATTATCCTTGCAAAACGAGAGGCGTGCAGCAGCTCCATGAGGCCTTCATCGTTGTTCTGCTTTAGTGTCAAGGTAGTAAGCTTTTCAACACTCCTAGGGGCCTTGCTTCAGCACCCGTTTCAGTACCAGAACACTGCGTAGAACCAGGAAGCTCTGCTCCTGCGTGTATGCTGCGTGTCAACCTAGAAATTAGAGACTGATGGCACAACGCTTGTTTTCCCGTTTTGAAAGCTCCATTCATGCGGCCTCGAAGCTACCTGAAAAGCACTGTTGTTACCGTGCTTTTAATTACAGCTGGCATGGCACATAGAAGAAAATGAGTTTTCTCGAAAGAAACCTTGTGCTTCCAGTTCCTAGTTGGAGGCTCACCCTGCTCTACTCTATACCAAACGTGAAAGTCAATGTGAGCACTAGCCTCGAATTAAGGCCCTGATTATGCTGGCAAAACGGGAGGCGTGCAGCAGCTCCATGAGGCCTTCATCGCTGTTCTGCTTTAGTTTCACGGTAGTAAGCTTTCCAAGACTCCTAGGGACTTTGCTTAAGCAACCGTTTCGGTACCAGAACACTGCGTAGAGACAATAAGCTCTGGTCCTGCGTGTATGCTGCGTGCCAACCTAGAAATTGGAGACTGATGGCATAAAGCTTCTTTTCCCATTATGAAAGCTCCGTTCATGCGGCCTCGAAGCTACCTGAAAAGCATTGTTGTTGCCGGGGTTTTCCTCACTGCCGGCATGGTTCTGAGAAGAAAATGAGTTTTCTCCTAAGAAACCTTTGGTTTCCAGTTCCTTGTTGGAAGCTCACCCTGCTCTGCTCTATACCTAAAGTGAAAGACAACGTGAGCCCAAGCTTCGAAGTAAGGCCCTGATTATCCTTGCAAAACGAGAGGCGTGCAGCAGCTCCATGAGGCCTTCATCGTTGTTCTGCTTTAGTGTCAAGGTAGTAAGCTTTTCAACACTCCTAGGGGCCTTGCTTCAGCACCCGTTTCAGTACCAGAACACTGCGTAGAACCAGGAAGCTCTGCTCCTGCGTGTATGCTGCGTGTCAACCTAGAAATTAGAGACTGATGGCACAAGGCTAGTTTTCCCATTATGAAAGCTCCGTTGATGCGGCCCCGAAGCTACCTGAAAAGCACTGTTGTTACCGTGCTTTTACTTACAGCCGGCATGGCTCATAGAAGAAAATGAGTTTTCTCGAAAGAAACCTTGTGCTTCCAGTTCCTAGTTGGACGCTCACCCTGCTCTGCTCTATACCAAACGTGAAAGTCAATGTGAGCACTAGCCTCGAAGTAAGGCCCTGATTATCCTGGCAAAACGGGAGGCGTGCAGCAGCTCCATGAGGCCTTCATCGCTGTTCTGCTTTAGTTTCACGGTAGTAAGCTTTCCAAGACTCCTAGGGACTTTGCTTAAGCAACCGTTTCGGTACCAGAACACTGCGTAGAGACAGTAAGCTCTGGTCCTGCGTGTATGCTGCGTGTCAACCTAGAAATTGGAGACTGATGGCATAAGGCTTCTTTTCCCATTATGAAAGCTCCGTTCATGCGGCCTCGAAGCTACCTGAAAAGCATTGTTGTTGCCGGGGTTTTCCTCACTGCCGGCATGGTTCTGAGAAGAAAATGAGTTTTCTCCTAAGAAACCTTGGGTTTCCAGTTCCTTGTTGGAAGCTCACCCTGCTCTGCTCTATACCTAAAGTGAAAGTCAATGTGAGCCCAAGCTTCGAAGTAAGGCCCTGATTATCCTTGCAAAACGAGAGGCGTGCAGCAGCTCCATGAGGCCTTCATCGTTGTTCTGCTTTAGTGTCAAGGTAGTAAGCTTTTCAACACTCCTAGGGGCCTTCCTTCAGCACCCGTTTCAGTACCAGAACACTGCGTAGAACCAGGAAGCTCTGCTCCTGCGTGTATGCTGCGTGTCAACCTAGAAATTAGAGACTGATGGCACAAGGCTAGTTTTCCCATTATGAAAGCTCCGTTGATGCGGCCCCGAAGCTACCTGAAAAGCACTGTTGTTACCGTGCTTTTACTTACAGCTGGCATGGCTCATAGAAGAAAATGAGTTTTCTCGAAAGAAACCTTGTGCTTCCAGTTCCTAGTTGGACGCTCACCCTGCTCTGCTCTATACCAAACGTGAAAGTCAATGTGAGCACTAGCCTCGAAGTAAGGCCCTGATTATCCTGGCAAAACGGGAGGCGTGCAGCAGCTCCATGAGGCCTTCATCGCTGTTCTGCTTTAGTTTCACGGTAGTAAGCTTTCCAAGACTCCTAGGGACTTTGCTTAAGCAACCGTTTCGGTACCAGAACACTGCGTAGAGACAGTAAGCTCTGGTCCTGCGTGTATGCTGCGTGTCAACCTAGAAATTGGAGACTGATGGCATAAGGCTTCTTTTCCCATTATGAAAGCTCCGTTCATGCGGCCTCGAAGCTACCTGAAAAGCATTGTTGTTGCCGGGGGTTTTCCTCACTGCCGGCATGGTTCTGAGAAGAAAATGAGTTTTCTCCTAAGAAACCTTGGGTTTCCAGTTCCTTGTTGGAAGCTCACCCTGCTCTGCTCTATACCTAAAGTGAAAGTCAACGTGAGCCCAAGCTTCGAAGTAAGGCCCTGATTATCCTTGCAAAACGAGAGGCGTGCAGCAGCTCCATGAGGCCTTCATCGTTGTTCTGCTTTAGTGTCAAGGTAGTAAGCTTTTCAACACTCCTAGGGGCCTTGCTTCAGCACCCGTTTCAGTACCAGAACACTGCGTAGAACCAGGAAGCTCTGCTCCTGCGTGTATGCTGCGTGTCAACCTAGAAATTAGAGACTGATGGCACAAGGCTAGTTTTCCCATTATGAAAGCTCCGTTGATGCGGCCCCGAAGCTACCTGAAAAGCACTGTTGTTACCGTGCTTTTACTTACAGCTGGCATGGCTCTTAGAAGAAAATGAGTTTTCTCGAAAGAAACCTTGTGCTTCCAGTTCCTAGTTGGAAGCTCACCCTGCTCTGCTCTATACCAAACGTGAAAGTCAATGTGAGCACTAGCCTCGAAGTAAGGCCCTGATTATGCTGGCAAAACGGGAGGCGTGCAGCAGCTCCATGAGGCCTTCATCGCTGTTCTGCTTTAGTTTCACGGTAGTAAGCTTTCCAAGACTCCTAGGGACTTTGCTTAAGCAACCGTTTCGGTACCAGAACACTGCGTAGAGACAGTAAGCTCTGGTCCTGCGTGTATGCTGCGTGTCAACCTAGAAATTGGAGACTGATGGCATAAGGCTTCTTTTCCCATTATGAAAGCTCCGTTCATGCGGCCTCGAAGCTACCTGAAAAGCATTGTTGTTGCCGGGGTTTTCCTCACTGCCGGCATGGTTCTGAGAAGAAAATGAGTTTTCTCCTAAGAAACCTTGGGTTTCCAGTTCCTTGTTGGAAGCTCACCCTGCTCTGCTCTATACCTAAAGTGAAAGTCAACGTGAGCCCAAGCTTCGAAGTAAGGCCCTGATTATCCTTGCAAAACGAGAGGCGTGCAGCAGCTCCATGAGGCCTTCATCGTTGTTCTGCTTTAGTGTCAAGGTAGTAAGCTTTTCAACACTCCTAGGGGCCTTGCTTCAGCACCCGTTTCAGTACCAGAACACTGCGTAGAACCAGGAAGCTCTGCTCCTGCGTGTATGCTGCGTGTCAACCTAGAAATTAGAGACTGATGGCACAAGGCTAGTTTTCCCATTATGAAAGCTCCGTTGATGCGGCCCCGAAGCTACCTGAAAAGCACTGTTGTTACCGTGCTTTTACTTACAGCCGGCATGGCTCATAGAAGAAAATGAGTTTTCTCGAAAGAAACCTTGTGCTTCCAGTTCCTAGTTGGAAGCTCACCCTGCTCTGCTCTATACCAAACGTGAAAGTCAATGTGAGCACTAGCCTCGAAGTAAGGCCCTGATTATGCTGGCAAAACGGGAGGCGTGCAGCAGCTCCATGAGGCCTTCATCGCTGTTCTGCTTTAGTTTCACGGTAGTAAGCTTTCCAAGACTCCTAGGGACTTTGCTTAAGCAACCGTTTCGGTACCAGAACACTGCGTAGAGACAGTAAGCTCTGGTCCTGCGTGTATGCTGCGTGTCAACCTAGAAATTGGAGACTGATGGCATAAGGCTTCTTTTCCCATTATGACAGCTCCGTTCATGCGGCCTCGAAGCTACCTGAAAAGCATTGTTGTTGCCGGGGTTTTCCTCACTGCCGGCATGGTTCTGAGAAGAAAATGAGTTTTCTCCTAAGAAACCTTGGGTTTCCAGTTCCTTGTTGGAAGCTCACCCTGCTCTGCTCTATACCTAAAGTGAAAGTCAACGTGAGCCCAAGCTTCGAAGTAAGGCCCTGATTATCCTTGCAAAACGAGAGGCGTGCAGCAGCTCCATGAGGCCTTCATCGTTGTTCTGCTTTAGTGTCAAGGTAGTAAGCTTTTCAACACTCCTAGGGGCCTTGCTTCAGCACCCGTTTCAGTACCAGAACACTGCGTAGAACCAGGAAGCTCTGCTCCTGCGTGTATGCTGCGTGTCAACCTAGAAATTAGAGACTGATGGCACAAGGCTAGTTTTCCCATTATGAAAGCTCCGTTGATGCGGCCCCGAAGCTACCTGAAAAGCACTGTTGTTACCGTGCTTTTACTTACAGCCGGCATGGCTCATAGAAGAAAATGAGTTTTCTCGAAAGAAACCTTGTGCTTCCAGTTCCTAGTTGGACGCTCACCCTGCTCTGCTCTATACCAAACGTGAAAGTCAATGTGAGCACTAGCCTCGAAGTAAGGCCCTGATTATGCTGGCAAAACGGGAGGCGTGCAGCAGCTCCATGAGGCCTTCATCGCTGTTCTGCTTTAGTTTCACGGTAGTAAGCTTTCCAAGACTCCTAGGGACTTTGCTTAAGCAACCGTTTCGGTACCAGAACACTGCGTAGAGACAGTAAGCTCTGGTCCTGCGTGTATGCTGCGTGTCAACCTAGAAATTGGAGACTGATGGCATAAGACTTCTTTTCCCATTATGAAAGCTCCGTTCATGCGGCCTCGAAGCTACCTGAAAAGCATTGTTGTTGCCGGGGTTTTCCTCACTGCCGGCATGGTTCTGAGAAGAAAATGAGTTTTCTCCTAAGAAACCTTGGGTTTCCAGTTCCTTGTTGGAAGCTCACCCTGCTCTGCGCTATACCTAAAGTGAAAGTCAACGTGAGCCCAAGCTTCGAAGTAAGGCCCTGATTATCCTTGCAAAACGAGAGGCGTGCAGCAGCTCTTGAGGCGTTCATCGTTGTTCTGCCCTAGTTTCAAGGTAGTAAGCTTTTCAACACTCCTAAGGGCCTTGCTTCAGCACCCGTTTCAGTACCAGAAGACTGCGTAGAACCAGGAAGCTCTGCTCCTGCGTGTATGCTGCGTGTCAACCTAGAAATTAGAGACTGATGGCACAAGGCTAGTTTTCCCATTATGAAAGCTCCGTTGATGCGGCCCCGAAGCTACCTGAAAAGCACTGTTGTTACCGTGCTTTTACTTACAGCCGGCATGGCTCATAGAAGAAAATGAGTTTTCTCGAAAGAAACCTTGTGCTTCTAGTTCCTAGTTGGAAGCTCACCCTGCTCTACTCTATACCAAACGTGAAAGTCAATGTGAGCACTAGCCTCGAAGTAAGGCCCTGATTATCCTGGCAAAACGGGAGGCGTGCAGCAGCTCCATGAGGCCTTCATCGCTGTTCTGCTTTAGTTTCACGGTAGTAAGCTTTCCAAGACTCCTAGGGACTTTGCTTAAGCAACCGTTTCGGTACCAGAACACTGCGTAGAGACAGTAAGCTCTGGTCCTGCGTGTATGCTGCGTGTCAACCTAGAAATTGGAGACTGATGGCATAAGGCTTCTTTTCCCATTATGAAAGCTCCGTTCATGCGGCCTCGAAGCTACCTGAAAAGCATTGTTGTTGCCGGGGTTTTCCTCACTGCCGGCATGGTTCTGAGAAGAAAATGAGTTTTCTCCTAAGAAACCTTGGGTTTCCAGTTCCTTGTTGGAAGCTCACCCTGCTCTGCTCTATACCTAAAGTGAAAGTCAACGTGAGCCCAAGCTTCGAAGTAAGGCCCTGATTATCCTTGCAAAACGAGAGGCGTGCAGCAGCTCCATGAGGCCTTCATCGTTGTTCTGCTTTAGTGTCAAGGTAGTAAGCTTTTCAACACTCCTAGGGGCCTTGCTTCAGCACCCGTTTCAGTACCAGAACACTGCGTAGAACCAGGAAGCTCTGCTCCTGCGTGTATGCTGCGTGTCAACCTAGAAATTAGAGACTGATGGCACAAGGCTAGTTTTCCCATTATGAAAGCTCCGTTGATGCGGCCCCGAAGCTACCTGAAAAGCACTGTTGTTACCGTGCTTTTACTTACAGCCGGCATGGCTCATAGAAGAAAATGAGTTTTCTCGAAAGAAACCTTGTGCTTCCAGTTCCTAGTTGGACGCTCACCCTGCTCTGCTCTATACCAAACGTGAAAGTCAATGTGAGCACTAGCCTCGAAGTAAGGCCCTGATTATCCTGGCCAAACGGGAGGCGTGCAGCAGCTCCATGAGGCCTTCATCGCTGTTCTGCTTTAGTTTCACGGTAGTAAGCTTTCCAAGACTCCTAGGGACTTTGCTTAAGCAACCGTTTCGGTACCAGAACACTGCGTAGAGACAGTAAGCTCTGGTCCTGCGTGTATGCTGCGTGTCAACCTAGAAATTGGAGACTGATGGCATAAGGCTTCTTTTCCCATTATGAAAGCTCCGTTCATGCGGCCTCGAAGCTACCTGAAAAGCATTGTTGTTGCCGGGGTTTTCCTCACTGCCGGCATGGTTCTGAGAAGAAAATGAGTTTTCTCCTAAGAAACCTTGGGTTTCCAGTTCCTTGTTGGAAGCTCACCCTGCTCTGCTCTATACCTAAAGTGAAAGTCAACGTGAGCCCAAGCTTCGAAGTAAGGCCCTGATTATCCTTGCAAAACGAGAGGCGTGCAGCAGCTCCATGAGGCCTTCATCGTTGTTCTGCTTTAGTGTCAAGGTAGTAAGCTTTTCAACACTCCTAGGGGCCTTGCTTCAGCACCCGTTTCAGTACCAGAACACTGCGTAGAACCAGGAAGCTCTGCTCCTGCGTGTATGCTGCGTGTCAACCTAGAAATTAGAGACTGATGGCACAAGGCTAGTTTTCCCATTATGAAAGCTCCGTTGATGCGGCCCCGAAGCTACCTGAAAAGCACTGTTGTTACCGTGCTTTTACTTACAGCTGGCATGGCTCTTAGAAGAAAATGAGTTTTCTCGAAAGAAACCTTGTGCTTCCAGTTCCTAGTTGGAAGCTCACCCTGCTCTGCTCTATACCAAACGTGAAAGTCAATGTGAGCACTAGCCTCGAAGTAAGGCCCTGATTATGCTGGCAAAACGGGAGGCGTGCAGCAGCTCCATGAGGCCTTCATCGCTGTTCTGCTTTAGTTTCACGGTAGTAAGCTTTCCAAGACTCCTAGGCACTTTGCTTAAGCAACCGTTTCGGTACCAGAACACTGCGTAGAGACAGTAAGCTCTGGTCCTGCGTGTATGCTGCGTGTCAACCTAGAAATTGGAGACTGATGGCATAAGGCTTCTTTTCCCATTATGAAAGCTCCGTTCATGCGGCCTCGAAGCTACCTGAAAAGCATTGTTGTTGCCGGGGTTTTCCTCACTGCCGGCATGGTTCTGAGAAGAAAATGAGTTTTCTCCTAAGAAACCTTGGGTTTCCAGTTCCTTGTTGGAAGCTCACCCTGCTCTGCTCTATACCTAAAGTGAAAGTCAACGTGAGCCCAAGCTTCGAAGTAAGGCCCTGATTATCCTTGCAAAACGAGAGGCGTGCAGCAGCTCCATGAGGCCTTCATCGTTGTTCTGCTTTAGTGTCAAGGTAGTAAGCTTTTCAACACTCCTAGGGGCCTTGCTTCAGCACCCGTTTCAGTACCAGAACACTGCGTAGAACCAGGAAGCTCTGCTCCTGCGTGTATGCTGCGTGTCAACCTAGAAATTAGAGACTGATGGCACAAGGCTAGTTTTCCCATTATGAAAGCTCCGTTGATGCGGCCCCGAAGCTACCTGAAAAGCACTGTTGTTACCGTGCTTTTACTTACAGCCGGCATGGCTCATAGAAGAAAATGAGTTTTCTCGAAAGAAACCTTGTGCTTCCAGTTCCTAGTTGGACGCTCACCCTGCTCTGCTCTATACCAAACGTGAAAGTCAATGTGAGCACTAGCCTCGAAGTAAGGCCCTGATTATCCTGGCAAAACGGGAGGCGTGCAGCAGCTCCATGAGGCCTTCATCGCTGTTCTGCTTTAGTTTCACGGTAGTAAGCTTTCCAAGACTCCTAGGGACTTTGCTTAAGCAACCGTTTCGGTACCAGAACACTGCGTAGAGACAATAAGCTCTGGTCCTGCGTGTATGCTGCGTGTCAACCTAGAAATTGGAGACTGATGGCATAAGGCTTCTTTTCCCATTATGAAAGCTCCGTTCATGCGGCCTCGAAGCTACCTGAAAAGCATTGTTGTTGCCGGGGTTTTCCTCACTGCCGGCATGGTTCTGAGAAGAAAATGAGTTTTCTCCTAAGAAACCTTGGGTTTCCAGTTCCTTGTTGGAAGCTCACCCTGCTCTGCGCTATACCTAAAGTGAAAGTCAACGTGAGCCCAAGCTTCGAAGTAAGGCCCTGATTATCCTTGCAAAACGAGAGGCGTGCAGCAGCTCTTGAGGCGTTCATCGTTGTTCTGCCCTAGTTTCAAGGTAGTAAGCTTTTCAACACTCCTAAGGGCCTTGCTTCAGCACCCGTTTCAGTACCAGAAGACTGCGTAGAACCAGGAAGCTCTGCTCCTGCGTGTATGCTGCGTGTCAACCTAGAAATTAGAGACTGATGGCACAAGGCTAGTTTTCCCATTATGAAAGCTCCGTTGATGCGGCCCCGAAGCTACCTGAAAAGCACTGTTGTTACCGTGCTTTTACTTACAGCCGGCATGGCTCATAGAAGAAAATGAGTTTTCTCGAAAGAAACCTTGTGCTTCTAGTTCCTAGTTGGAAGCTCACCCTGCTCTACTCTATACCAAACGTGAAAGTCAATGTGAGCACTAGCCTCGAAGTAAGGCCCTGATTATCCTGGCAAAACGGGAGGCGTGCAGCAGCTCCATGAGGCCTTCATCGCTGTTCTGCTTTAGTTTCACGGTAGTAAGCTTTCCAAGACTCCTAGGGACTTTGCTTAAGCAACCGTTTCGGTACCAGAACACTGCGTAGAGACAGTAAGCTCTGGTCCTGCGTGTATGCTGCGTGTCAACCTAGAAATTGGAGACTGATGGCATAAGGCTTCTTTTCCCATTATGAAAGCTCCGTTCATGCGGCCTCGAAGCTACCTGAAAAGCATTGTTGTTGCCGGGGTTTTCCTCACTGCCGGCATGGTTCTGAGAAGAAAATGAGTTTTCTCCTAAGAAACCTTGGGTTTCCAGTTCCTTGTTGGAAGCTCACCCTGCTCTGCTCTATACCTAAAGTGAAAGTCAACGTGAGCCCAAGCTTCGAAGTAAGGCCCTGATTATCCTTGCAAAACGAGAGGCGTGCAGCAGCTCCATGAGGCCTTCATCGTTGTTCTGCTTTAGTGTCAAGGTAGTAAGCTTTTCAACACTCCTAGGGGCCTTGCTTCAGCACCCGTTTCAGTACCAGAACACTGCGTAGAACCAGGAAGCTCTGCTCCTGCGTGTATGCTGCGTGTCAACCTAGAAATTAGAGACTGATGGCACAAGGCTAGTTTTCCCATTATGAAAGCTCCGTTGATGCGGCCCCGAAGCTACCTGAAAAGCACTGTTGTTACCGTGCTTTTACTTACAGCCGGCATGGCTCATAGAAGAAAATGAGTTTTCTCGAAAGAAACCTTGTGCTTCCAGTTCCTAGTTGGACGCTCACCCTGCTCTGCTCTATACCAAACGTGAAAGTCAATGTGAGCACTAGCCTCGAAGTAAGGCCCTGATTATCCTGGCCAAACGGGAGGCGTGCAGCAGCTCCATGAGGCCTTCATCGCTGTTCTGCTTTAGTTTCACGGTAGTAAGCTTTCCAAGACTCCTAGGGACTTTGCTTAAGCAACCGTTTCGGTACCAGAACACTGCGTAGAGACAGTAAGCTCTGGTCCTGCGTGTATGCTGCGTGTCAACCTAGAAATTGGAGACTGATGGCATAAGGCTTCTTTTCCCATTATGAAAGCTCCGTTCATGCGGCCTCGAAGCTACCTGAAAAGCATTGTTGTTGCCGGGGTTTTCCTCACTGCCGGCATGGTTCTGAGAAGAAAATGAGTTTTCTCCTAAGAAACCTTGGGTTTCCAGTTCCTTGTTGGAAGCTCACCCTGCTCTGCTCTATACCTAAAGTGAAAGTCAACGTGAGCCCAAGCTTCGAAGTAAGGCCCTGATTATCCTTGCAAAACGAGAGGCGTGCAGCAGCTCCATGAGGCCTTCATCGTTGTTCTGCTTTAGTGTCAAGGTAGTAAGCTTTTCAACACTCCTAGGGGCCTTGCTTCAGCACCCGTTTCAGTACCAGAACACTGCGTAGAACCAGGAAGCTCTGCTCCTGCGTGTATGCTGCGTGTCAACCTAGAAATTAGAGACTGATGGCACAAGGCTAGTTTTCCCATTATGAAAGCTCCGTTGATGCGGCCCCGAAGCTACCTGAAAAGCACTGTTGTTACCGTGCTTTTACTTACAGCTGGCATGGCTCTTAGAAGAAAATGAGTTTTCTCGAAAGAAACCTTGTGCTTCCAGTTCCTAGTTGGAAGCTCACCCTGCTCTGCTCTATACCAAACGTGAAAGTCAATGTGAGCACTAGCCTCGAAGTAAGGCCCTGATTATGCTGGCAAAACGGGAGGCGTGCAGCAGCTCCATGAGGCCTTCATCGCTGTTCTGCTTTAGTTTCACGGTAGTAAGCTTTCCAAGACTCCTAGGCACTTTGCTTAAGCAACCGTTTCGGTACCAGAACACTGCGTAGAGACAGTAAGCTCTGGTCCTGCGTGTATGCTGCGTGTCAACCTAGAAATTGGAGACTGATGGCATAAGGCTTCTTTTCCCATTATGAAAGCTCCGTTCATGCGGCCTCGAAGCTACCTGAAAAGCATTGTTGTTGCCGGGGTTTTCCTCACTGCCGGCATGGTTCTGAGAAGAAAATGAGTTTTCTCCTAAGAAACCTTGGGTTTCCAGTTCCTTGTTGGAAGCTCACCCTGCTCTGCTCTATACCTAAAGTGAAAGTCAACGTGAGCCCAAGCTTCGAAGTAAGGCCCTGATTATCCTTGCAAAACGAGAGGCGTGCAGCAGCTCCATGAGGCCTTCATCGTTGTTCTGCTTTAGTGTCAAGGTAGTAAGCTTTTCAACACTCCTAGGGGCCTTGCTTCAGCACCCGTTTCAGTACCAGAACACTGCGTAGAACCAGGAAGCTCTGCTCCTGCGTGTATGCTGCGTGTCAACCTAGAAATTAGAGACTGATGGCACAAGGCTAGTTTTCCCATTATGAAAGCTCCGTTGATGCGGCCCCGAAGCTACCTGAAAAGCACTGTTGTTACCGTGCTTTTACTTACAGCCGGCATGGCTCATAGAAGAAAATGAGTTTTCTCGAAAGAAACCTTGTGCTTCCAGTTCCTAGTTGGACGCTCACCCTGCTCTGCTCTATACCAAACGTGAAAGTCAATGTGAGCACTAGCCTCGAAGTAAGGCCCTGATTATGCTGGCAAAACGGGAGGCGTGCAGCAGCTCCATGAGGCCTTCATCGCTGTTCTGCTTTAGTTTCACGGTAGTAAGCTTTCCAAGACTCCTAGGGACTTTGCTTAAGCAACCGTTTCGGTACCAGAACACTGCGTAGAGACAGTAAGCTCTGGTCCTGCGTGTATGCTGCGTGTCAACCTAGAAATTGGAGACTGATGGCATAAGACTTCTTTTCCCATTATGAAAGCTCCGTTCATGCGGCCTCGAAGCTACCTGAAAAGCATTGTTGTTGCCGGGGTTTTCCTCTCTGCCGGCATGGTTCTGAGAAGAAAATGAGTTTTCTCCTAAGAAACCTTGTGTTTCCAGTTCCTTGTTGGAAGCTCACCCTGCTCTGCGCTATACCTAAAGTGAAAGTCAACGTGAGCCCAAGCTTCGAAGTAAGGCCCTGATTATCCTTGCAAAACGAGAGGCGTGCAGCAGCTCTTGAGGCGTTCATCGTTGTTCTGCTTTAGTGTCAAGGTAGTAAGCTTTTCAACACTCCTAGGGGCCTGGCTTCAGCACCCGTTTCAGTACCAGAACACTGCGTAGAACCAGGAAGCTCTGCTCCTGCGTGTATGCTGCGTGTCAACCTAGAAATTAGAGACTGATGGCACAACGCTTGTTTTCCCGTTTTGAAAGCTCCATTCATGCGGCCTCGAAGCTACCTGAAAAGCACTGTTGTTACCGTGCTTTTACTTACAGCTGGCATGGCACATAGAAGAAAATGAGTTTTCTCGAAAGAAACCATGTGCTTCCAGTTCCTAGTTGGAAGCTCACCCTGCTCTACTCTATACCAAATGTGAAAGTCAACGTGAGCACTAGCCTCGAAGTAAGGCCCTGATTATGCTGGCAAAACGGGAGGCGTGCAGCAGCTCCATGAGGCCTTCATCGCTGTTCTGCTTTAGTTTCACGGTAGTAAGCTTTCCAAGACTCCTAGGTACTTTGCTTAAGCAACCGTTTCGGTACCAGAACACTGCATAGAGACAGTAAGCTCTGGTCCTGCGTGTATGCTGCGTGTCAACCTAGAAATTAGAGACTGATGGCACAAGGCTAGTTTTCCCATTATGAAAGCTCCGTTGATGCGGCCCCGAAGCTACCTGAAAAGCACTGTTGTTACCGTGCTTTTACTTACAGCCGGCATGGCTCATAGAAGAAAATGAGTTTTCTCGAAAGAAACCTTGTGCTTCCAGTTCCTAGTTGGAAGCTCACCCTGCTCTACTCTATACCAAACGTGAAAGTCAATGTGAGCACTAGCCTCGAAGTAAGGCCCTGATTATCCTGGCATAATGGGAGGCGTGCAGCAGCTCCATGAGGCCTTCATCGCTGTTCTGCTTTAGTTTCACGGTAGTAAGCTTTCCAAGACTCCTAGGGACTTTGCTTAAGCAACCGTTTCGGTACCAGAACCCTGCGTAGAGACAGTAAGCTCTGGTCCTGCGTGTATGCTGCGTGTCAACCTAGAAATTGGAGACTGATGGCATAAGACTTCTTTTCCCATTATGAAAGCTCCGTTCATGCGGCCTCGAAGCTACCTGAAAAGCATTGTTGTTGCCGGGGTTTTCCTCACTGCCGGCATGGTTCTGAGAAGAAAATGAGTTTTCTCCTAAGAAACCTTGGGTTTCCAGTTCCTTGTTGGAAGCTCACCCTGCTCTGCTCTATACCTAAAGTGAAAGTCAACGTGAGCCCAAGCTTCGAAGTAAGGCCCTGATTATCCTTGCAAAACGAGAGGCGTGCAGCAGCTCCATGAGGCCTTCATCGTTGTTCTGCTTTTGTGTCAAGGTAGTAAGCTTTTCAACACTCCTAGGGGCCTTGCTTCAGCACCCGTTTCAGTACCAGAACACTGCGTAGAACCAGGAAGCTCTGCTCCTGCGTGTATGCTGCGTGTCAACCTAGAAATTAGAGACTGATGGCACAAGGCTAGTTTTCCCATTATGAAAGCTCCGTTGATGCAGCCCCGAAGCTACCTGAAAAGCACTGTTGTTACCGTGCTTTTACTTACAGCCGGCATGGCTCATAGAAGAAAATGAGTTTTCTCGAAAGAAACCTTGTGCTTCCAGTTCCTAGTTGGACGCTCACCCTGCTCTGCTCTATACCAAACGTGAAAGTCAATGTGAGCACTAGCCTCGAAGTAAGGCCCTGATTATGCTGGCAAAACGGGAGGCGTGCAGCAGCTCCATGAGGCCTTCATCGCTGTTCTGCTTTAGTTTCACGGTAGTAAGCTTTCCAAGACTCCTAGGGACTTTGCTTAAGCAACCGTTTCGGTACCAGAACACTGCGTAGAGACAGTAAGCTCTGGTCCTGCGTGTATGCTGCGTGTCAACCTAGAAATTGGAGACTGATGGCATAAGACTTCTTTTCCCATTATGAAAGCTCCGTTCATGCGGCCTCGAAGCTACCTGAAAAGCATTGTTTTTGCCGGGGTTTTCCTCACTGCCGGCATGGTTCTGAGAAGAAAATGAGTTTTCTCCTAAGAAACCTTGGGTTTCCAGTTCCTTGTTGGAAGCTCACCCTGCTCTGCGCTATACCTAAAGTGAAAGACAACGTGAGCCCAAGCTTCGAAGTAAGGCCCTGATTATCCTTGCAAAACGAGAGGCGTGCAGCAGCTCTTGAGGCGTTCATCGTTGTTCTGCTTTAGTTTCAAGGTAGTAAGCTTTTCAACACTCCTAGGGGCCTTGCTTCAGCACCCGTTTCAGTACCAGAACACTGCGTAGAACCAGGAAGCTCTGCTCCTGCGTGTATGCTGCGTGTCAACCTAGAAATTAGAGACTGATGGCACAAGGCTAGTTTTCCCATTATGAAAGCTCCGTTGATGCGGCCCCGAAGCTACCTGAAAAGCACTGTTGTTACCGTGCTTTTACTTACAGCCGGCATGGCTCATAGAAGAAAATGAGTTTTCTCGAAAGAAACCTTGTGCTTCCAGTTCCTAGTTGGAAGCTCACCCTGCTCTGCTCTATACCAAACGTGAAAGTCAATGTGAGCACTAGCCTCGAAGTAAGGCCCTGATTATGCTGGCAAAACGGGAGGCGTGCAGCAGCTCCATGAGGCCTTCATCGCTGTTCTGCTTTAGTTTCACGGTAGTAAGCTTTCCAAGACTCCTAGGGACTTTGCTTAAGCAACCGTTTCGGTACCAGAACACTGCGTAGAGACAGTAAGCTCTGGTCCTGCGTGTATGCTGCGTGTCAACCTAGAAATTGGAGACTGATGGCATAAGGCTTCTTTTCCCATTATGAAAGCTCCGTTCATGCGGCCTCGAAGCTACCTGAAAAGCATTGTTGTTGCCGGGGTTTTCCTCACTGCCGGCATGGTTCTGAGAAGAAAATGAGTTTTCTCCTAAGAAACCTTGGGTTTCCAGTTCCTTGTTGGAAGCTCACCCTGCTCTGCGCTATACCTAAAGTGAAAGACAACGTGAGCCCAAGCTTCGAAGTAAGGCCCTGATTATCCTTGCAAAACGAGAGGCGTGCAGCAGCTCTTGAGGCGTTCATCGTTGTTCTGCTTTAGTTTCAAGGTAGTAAGCTTTTCAACACTCCTAGGGGCCTTGCTTCAGCACCCGTTTCAGTACCAGAACACTGCGTAGAACCAGGAAGCTCTGCTCCTGCGTGTATGCTGCGTGTCAACCTAGAAATTAGAGACTGATGGCACAAGGCTAGTTTTCCCATTATGAAAGCTCCGTTGATGCGGCCCCGAAGCTACCTGAAAAGCACTGTTGTTACCGTGCTTTTACTTACAGCCGGCATGGCTCATAGAAGAAAATGAGTTTTCTCGAAAGAAACCTTGTGCTTCCAGTTCCTAGTTGGAAGCTCACCCTGCTCTGCTCTATACCAAACGTGAAAGTCAATGTGAGCACTAGCCTCGAAGTAAGGCCCTGATTATGCTGGCAAAACGGGAGGCGTGCAGCAGCTCCATGAGGCCTTCATCGCTGTTCTGCTTTAGTTTCACGGTAGTAAGCTTTCCAAGACTCCTAGGGACTTTGCTTAAGCAACCGTTTCGGTACCAGAACACTGCGTAGAGACAGTAAGCTCTGGTCCTGCGTGTATGCTGCGTGTCAACCTAGAAATTGGAGACTGATGGCATAAGGCTTCTTTTCCCATTATGAAAGCTCCGTTCATGCGGCCTCGAAGCTACCTGAAAAGCATTGTTGTTGCCGGGGTTTTCCTCACTGCCGGCATGGTTCTGAGAAGAAAATGAGTTTTCTCCTAAGAAACCTTGGGTTTCCAGTTCCTTGTTGGAAGCTCACCCTGCTCTGCTCTATACCTAAAGTGAAAGTCAACGTGAGCCCAAGCTTCGAAGTAAGGCCCTGATTATCCTTGCAAAACGAGAGGCGTGCAGCAGCTCCATGAGGCCTTCATCGTTGTTCTGCTTTTGTGTCAAGGTAGTAAGCTTTTCAACACTCCTAGGGGCCTTGCTTCAGCACCCGTTTCAGTACCAGAACACTGCGTAGAACCAGGAAGCTCTGCTCCTGCGTGTATGCTGCGTGTCAACCTAGAAATTAGAGACTGATGGCACAAGGCTAGTTTTCCCATTATGAAAGCTCCGTTGATGCGGCCCCGAAGCTACCTGAAAAGCACTGTTGTTACCGTGCTTTTACTTACAGCCGGCATGGCTCATAGAAGAAAATGAGTTTTCTCGAAAGAAACCTTGTGCTTCCAGTTCCTAGTTGGAAGCTCACCCTTCTCTGCTCTATACCAAACGTGAAAGTCAATGTGACCACTAGCCTCGAAGTAAGGCCCTGATTATGCTGGCAAAACGGGAGGCGTGCAGCAGCTCCATGAGGTCTTCATCGCTGTTCTGCTTTAGTTTCACGGTAGTAAGCTTTCCAAGACTCCTAGGGACTTTGCTTAAGCAACCGTTTCGGTACCAGAACACTGCGTAGAGACAGTAAGCTCTGGTCCTGCGTGTATGCTGCGTGTCAACCTAGAAATTGGAGACTGATGGCATAAGGCTTCTTTTCCCATTATGAAAGCTCCGTTCATGTGGCCTCGAAACTACCTGAAAAGCATTGTTGTTGCCGGGGTTTTCCTCACTGCCGACATGGTTCTGAGAAGAAAATGAGTTTTCTCCTAAGAAACCTTGGGTTTACAGTTCCTTGTTGGAAGCTCACCCTGCTCTGCTCTATACCTAAAGTGAAAGTCAACGTGAGCCCAAGCTTCGAAGTAAGGCCCTGATTATCATTGCAAAACGAGAGGCGTGCAGCAGCTCCATGAGGCCTTCATCGTTGTTCTGCTTTAGTGTCAAGGTAGTAAGCTTTTCAACACTCCTAGGGGCCTTGCTTCAGCACCCGTTTCAGTACCAGAACACTGCGTAGAACCAGGAAGCTCTGCTCCTGCGTGTATGCTGCGTGTCAACCTAGAAATTAGAGACTGATGGCACAAGGCTAGTTTTCCCATTATGAAAGCTCCGTTGATGCGGCCCCGAAGCTACCTGAAAAGCACTGTTGTTACCGTGTTTTACTTACAGCCGGCATGGCTCATAGAAGAAAATGAGTTTTCTCGAAAGAAACCTTGTGCTTCCAGTTCCTAGTTGGAAGCTCACCCTGCTCTGCTCTATACCAAACGTGAAAGTCAATGTGAGCACTAGCCTCGAAGTAAGGCCCTGATTATCCTGGCAAAACGGGAGGCGTGCAGCAGCTCCATCAGGCCTTCATCGCTGTTCTGCTTTAGTTTCACGGTAGTAAGCTTTCCAAGACTCCTAGGGACTTTGCTTAAGCAACCGTTTCGGTACCAGAACACTGCGTAGAGACAGTAAGCTCTGGTCCTGCGTGTATGCTGCGTGTCAACCTAGAAATTGGAGACTGATGGCATAAGACTTCTTTTCCCATTATGAAAGCTCCGTTCATGCGGCCTCGAAGCTACCTGAAAAGCATTGTTGTTGCCGGGGTTTTCCTCACTGCCGGCATGGTTCTGAGAAGAAAATGAGTTTTCTCCTAAGAAACCTTGGGTTTCCAGTTCCTTGTTGGAAGCTCACCCTGCTCTGCGCTATACCTAAAGTGAAAGTCAACGTGAGCCCAAGCTTCGAAGTAAGGCCCTGATTATCCTTGCAAAACGAGAGGCGTGCAGCAGCTCTTGAGGCGTTCATCGTTGTTGTGCTTTAATGTCAAGGTAGTAAGCTTTTCAACACTCCTAGGGGCCTTGCTTCAGCACCCGTTTCAGTACCAGAACACTGCGTAGAACCAGGAAGCTCTGCTCCTGCGTGTATGCTGCGTGTCAACCTAGAAATTAGAGACTGATGGCACAAGGCTAGTTTTCCCATTATGAAAGCTCCGTTGATGCGGCCCCGAAGCTACCTGAAAAGCACTGTTGTTACCGTGCTTTTACTTACAGCCGGCATGGCTCATAGAAGAAAATGAGTTTTCTCGAAAGAAACCTTGTGCTTCCAGTTCCTAGTTGGAAGCTCACCCTGTTCTGCTCTATACCAAACGTGAAAGTCAATGTGAGCACTAGCCTCGAAGTAAGGCCCTGATTATGCTGGCAAAACGGGAGGCGTGCAGCAGCTCCATGAGGCCTTCATCGCTGTTCTGCTTTAGTTTCACGGTAGTAAGCTTTCCAAGACTCCTAGGGACTTTGCTTAAGCAACCGTTTCGGTACCAGAACACTGCGTAGAGACAGTAAGCTCTGGTCCTGCGTGTATGCTGCGTGTCAACCTAGAAATTGGAGAATGATGGCATAAGGCTTCTTTTCCCATTATGAAAGCTCCGTTCATGCGGCCTCGAAGCTACCTGAAAAGCATTGTTGTTGCCGGGGTTTTCCTCACTGCCGGCATGGTTCTGAGAAGAAAATGAGTTTTCTCCTAAGAAACCTTGGGTTTCCAGTTCCTTGTTGGAAGCTCACCCTGCTCTGCTCTATACCTAAAGTGAAAGTCAACGTGAGCCCAAGCTTCGAAGTAAGGCCCTGATTATCCTTGCACAACGAGAGGCGTGCAGCAGCTCCATGAGGCCTTCATCGTTGTTCTGCTTTAGTGTCAAGGTAGTAAGCTTTTCAACACTCCTAGGGGCCTTGCTTCAGCACCCGTTTCAGTACCAGAACACTGCGTAGAACCAGGAAGCTCTGCTCCTGCGTGTATGCTGCGTGTCAACCTAGAAATTAGAGACTGATGGCACAAGGCTAGTTTTCCCATTATGAAAGCTCCGTTGATGCGGCCCCGAAGCTACCTGAAAAGCACTGTTGTTACCGTGCTTTTACTTACAGCCGGCATGGCTCATAGAAGAAAATGAGTTTTCTCGAAAGAAACCTTGTGCTTCCAGTTCCTAGTTGGACGCTCACCCTGCTCTGCTCTATACCAAACGTGAAAGTCAATGTGAGCACTAGCCTCGAAGTAAGGCCCTGATTATCCTGGCAAAACGGGAGGCGTGCAGCAGCTCCATGAGGCCTTCATCGCTGTTCTGCTTTAGTTTCACGGTAGTAAGCTTTCCAAGACTCCTAGGGACTTTGCTTAAGCAACCGTTTCGGTACCAGAACACTGCGTAGAGACAGTAAGCTCTGGTCCTGCGTGTATGCTGCGTGTCAACCTAGAAATTGGAGACTGATGGCATAAGGCTTCTTTTCCCATTATGAAAGCTCCGTTCATGCGGCCTCGAAGCTACCTGAAAAGCATTGTTGTTGCCGGGGTTTTCCTCACTGCCGGCATGGTTCTGAGAAGAAAATGAGTTTTCTCCTAAGAAACCTTGGGTTTCCAGTTCCTTGTTGGAAGCTCACCCTGCTCTGCTCTATACCTAAAGTGAAAGTCAACGTGAGCCCAAGCTTCGAAGTAAGGCCCTGATTATCCTTGCAAAACGAGAGGCGTGCAGCAGCTCCATGAGGCCTTCATCGTTGTTCTGCTTTAGTGTCAAGGTAGTAAGCTTTTCAACACTCCTAGGGGCCTTGCTTCAGCACCCGTTTCAGTACCAGAACACTGCGTAGAACCAGGAAGCTCTGCTCCTGCGTGTATGCTGCGTGTCAACCTAGAAATTAGAGACTGATGGCACAAGGCTAGTTTTCCCATTATGAAAGCTCCGTTGATGCGGCCCCGAAGCTACCTGAAAAGCACTGTTGTTACCGTGCTTTTACTTACAGCCGGCATGGCTCATAGAAGAAAATGAGTTTTCTCGAAAGAAACCTTGTGCTTCCAGTTCCTAGTTGGACGCTCACCCTGCTCTGCTCTATACCAAACGTGAAAGTCAATGTGAGCACTAGCCTCGAAGTAAGGCCCTGATTATCCTGGCAAAACGGGAGGCGTGCAGCAGCTCCATGAGGCCTTCATCGCTGTTCTGCTTTAGTTTCACGGTAGTAAGCTTTCCAAGACTCCTAGGGACTTTGCTTAAGCAACCGTTTCGGTACCAGAACACTGCGTAGAGACAGTAAGCTCTGGTCCTGCGTGTATGCTGCGTGTCAACCTAGAAATTGGAGACTGATGGCATAAGGCTTCTTTTCCCATTATGAAAGCTCCGTTCATGCGGCCTCGAAGCTACCTGAAAAGCATTGTTGTTGCCGGGGTTTTCCTCACTGCCGGCATGGTTCTGAGAAGAAAATGAGTTTTCTCCTAAGAAACCTTGGGTTTCCAGTTCCTTGTTGGAAGCTCACCCTGCTCTGCTCTATACCTAAAGTGAAAGTCAACGTGAGCCCAAGCTTCGAAGTAAGGCCCTGATTATCCTTGCAAAACGAGAGGCGTGCAGCAGCTCCATGAGGCCTTCATCGTTGTTCTGCTTTAGTGTCAAGGTAGTAAGCTTTTCAACACTCCTAGGGGCCTTGCTTCAGCACCCGTTTCAGTACCAGAACACTGCGTAGAACCAGGAAGCTCTGCTCCTGCGTGTATGCTGCGTGTCAACCTAGAAATTAGAGACTGATGGCACAAGGCTAGTTTTCCCATTATGAAAGCTCCGTTGATGCGGCCCCGAAGCTACCTGAAAAGCACTGTTGTTACCGTGCTTTTACTTACAGCCGGCATGGCTCATAGAAGAAAATGAGTTTTCTCGAAAGAAACCTTGTGCTTCCAGTTCCTAGTTGGACGCTCACCCTGCTCTGCTCTATACCAAACGTGAAAGTCAATGTGAGCACTAGCCTCGAAGTAAGGCCCTGATTATCCTGGCAAAACGGGAGGCGTGCAGCAGCTCCATGAGGCCTTCATCGCTGTTCTGCTTTAGTTTCACGGTAGTAAGCTTTCCAAGACTCCTAGGGACTTTGCTTAAGCAACCGTTTCGGTACCAGAACACTGCGTAGAGACAGTAAGCTCTGGTCCTGCGTGTATGCTGCGTGTCAACCTAGAAATTGGAGACTGATGGCATAAGGCTTCTTTTCCCATTATGAAAGCTCCGTTCATGCGGCCTCGAAGCTACCTGAAAAGCATTGTTGTTGCCGGGGTTTTCCTCACTGCCGGCATGGTTCTGAGAAGAAAATGAGTTTTCTCCTAAGAAACCTTGGGTTTCCAGTTCCTTGTTGGAAGCTCACCCTGCTCTGCTCTATACCTAAAGTGAAAGTCAACGTGAGCCCAAGCTTCGAAGTAAGGCCCTGATTATCCTTGCACAACGAGAGGCGTGCAGCAGCTCCATGAGGCCTTCATCGTTGTTCTGCTTTAGTGTCAAGGTAGTAAGCTTTTCAACACTCCTAGGGGCCTTGCTTCAGCACCCGTTTCAGTACCAGAACACTGCGTAGAACCAGGAAGCTCTGCTCCTGCGTGTATGCTGCGTGTCAACCTAGAAATTAGAGACTGATGGCACAAGGCTAGTTTTCCCATTATGAAAGCTCCGTTGATGCGGCCCCGAAGCTACCTGAAAAGCACTGTTGTTACCGTGCTTTTACTTACAGCCGGCATGGCTCATAGAAGAAAATGAGTTTTCTCGAAAGAAACCTTGTGCTTCCAGTTCCTAGTTGGACGCTCACCCTGCTCTGCTCTATACCAAACGTGAAAGTCAATGTGAGCACTAGCCTCGAAGTAAGGCCCTGATTATCCTGGCAAAACGGGAGGCGTGCAGCAGCTCCATGAGGCCTTCATCGCTGTTCTGCTTTAGTTTCACGGTAGTAAGCTTTCCAAGACTCCTAGGGACTTTGCTTAAGCAACCGTTTCGGTACCAGAACACTGCGTAGAGACAGTAAGCTCTGGTCCTGCGTGTATGCTGCGTGTCAACCTAGAAATTGGAGACTGATGGCATAAGGCTTCTTTTCCCATTATGAAAGCTCCGTTCATGCGGCCTCGAAGCTACCTGAAAAGCATTGTTGTTGCCGGGGTTTTCCTCACTGCCGGCATGGTTCTGAGAAGAAAATGAGTTTTCTCCTAAGAAACCTTGGGTTTCCAGTTCCTTGTTGGAAGCTCACCCTGCTCTGCTGTATACCTAAAGTGAAAGTCAACGTGAGCCCAAGCTTCGAAGTAAGGCCCTGATTATCCTTGCAAAACGAGAGGCGTGCAGCAGCTCCATGAGGCCTTCATCGTTGTTCTGCTTTAGTGTCAAGGTAGTAAGCTTTTCAACACTCCTAGGGGCCTTGCTTCAGCACCCGTTTCAGTACCAGAACACTGCGTAGAACCAGGAAGCTCTGCTCCTGCGTGTATGCTGCGTGTCAACCTAGAAATTAGAGACTGATGGCACAAGGCTAGTTTTCCCATTATGAAAGCTCCGTTGATGCGGCCCCGAAGCTACCTGAAAAGCACTGTTGTTACCGTGCTTTTACTTACAGCCGGCATGGCTCATAGAAGAAAATGAGTTTTCTCGAAAGAAACCTTGTGCTTCCAGTTCCTAGTTGGACGCTCACCCTGCTCTGCTCTATACCAAACGTGAAAGTCAATGTGAGCACTAGCCTCGAAGTAAGGCCCTGATTATCCTGGCAAAACGGGAGGCGTGCAGCAGCTCCATGAGGCCTTCATCGCTGTTCTGCTTTAGTTTCACGGTAGTAAGCTTTCCAAGACTCCTAGGGACTTTGCTTAAGCAACCGTTTCGGTACCAGAACACTGCGTAGAGACAGTAAGCTCTGGTCCTGCGTGTATGCTGCGTGTCAACCTAGAAATTGGAGACTGATGGCATAAGGCTTCTTTTCCCATTATGAAAGCTCCGTTCATGCGGCCTCGAAGCTACCTGAAAAGCATTGTTGTTGCCGGGGTTTTCCTCACTGCCGGCATGGTTCTGAGAAGAAAATGAGTTTTCTCCTAAGAAACCTTGGGTTTCCAGTTCCTTGTTGGAAGCTCACCCTGCTCTGCTCTATACCTAAAGTGAAAGTCAACGTGAGCCCAAGCTTCGAAGTAAGGCCCTGATTATCCTTGCAAAACGAGAGGCGTGCAGCAGCTCCATGAGGCCTTCATCGTTGTTCTGCTTTAGTGTCAAGGTAGTAAGCTTTTCAACACTCCTAGGGGCCTTGCTTCAGCACCCGTTTCAGTACCAGAACACTGCGTAGAACCAGGAAGCTCTGCTCCTGCGTGTATGCTGCGTGTCAACCTAGAAATTAGAGACTGATGGCACAAGGCTAGTTTTCCCATTATGAAAGCTCCGTTGATGCGGCCCCGAAGCTACCTGAAAAGCACTGTTGTTACCGTGCTTTTACTTACAGCCGGCATGGCTCATAGAAGAAAATGAGTTTTCTCGAAAGAAACCTTGTGCTTCCAGTTCCTAGTTGGACGCTCACCCTGCTCTGCTCTATACCAAACGTGAAAGTCAATGTGAGCACTAGCCTCGAAGTAAGGCCCTGATTATCCTGGCAAAACGGGAGGCGTGCAGCAGCTCCATGAGGCCTTCATCGCTGTTCTGCTTTAGTTTCACGGTAGTAAGCTTTCCAAGACTCCTAGGGACTTTGCTTAAGCAACCGTTTCGGTACCAGAACACTGCGTAGAGACAGTAAGCTCTGGTCCTGCGTGTATGCTGCGTGTCAACCTAGAAATTGGAGACTGATGGCATAAGGCTTCTTTTCCCATTATGAAAGCTCCGTTCATGCGGCCTCGAAGCTACCTGAAAAGCATTGTTGTTGCCGGGGTTTTCCTCACTGCCGGCATGGTTCTGAGAAGAAAATGAGTTTTCTCCTAAGAAACCTTGGGTTTCCAGTTCCTTGTTGGAAGCTCACCCTGCTCTGCTCTATACCTAAAGTGAAAGTCAACGTGAGCCCAAGCTTCGAAGTAAGGCCCTGATTATCCTTGCAAAACGAGAGGCGTGCAGCAGCTCCATGAGGCCTTCATCGTTGTTCTGCTTTAGTGTCAAGGTAGTAAGCTTTTCAACACTCCTAGGGGCCTTGCTTCAGCACCCGTTTCAGTACCAGAACACTGCGTAGAACCAGGAAGCTCTGCTCCTGCGTGTATGCTGCGTGTCAACCTAGAAATTAGAGACTGATGGCACAAGGCTAGTTTTCCCATTATGAAAGCTCCGTTGATGCGGCCCCGAAGCTACCTGAAAAGCACTGTTGTTACCGTGCTTTTACTTACAGCCGGCATGGCTCATAGAAGAAAATGAGTTTTCTCGAAAGAAACCTTGTGCTTCCAGTTCCTAGTTGGACGCTCACCCTGCTCTGCTCTATACCAAACGTGAAAGTCAATGTGAGCACTAGCCTCGAAGTAAGGCCCTGATTATCCTGGCAAAACGGGAGGCGTGCAGCAGCTCCATGAGGCCTTCATCGCTGTTCTGCTTTAGTTTCACGGTAGTAAGCTTTCCAAGACTCCTAGGGACTTTGCTTAAGCAACCGTTTCGGTACCAGAACACTGCGTAGAGACAGTAAGCTCTGGTCCTGCGTGTATGCTGCGTGTCAACCTAGAAATTGGAGACTGATGGCATAAGGCTTCTTTTCCCATTATGAAAGCTCCGTTCATGCGGCCTCGAAGCTACCTGAAAAGCATTGTTGTTGCCGGGGTTTTCCTCACTGCCGGCATGGTTCTGAGAAGAAAATGAGTTTTCTCCTAAGAAACCTTGGGTTTCCAGTTCCTTGTTGGAAGCTCACCCTGCTCTGCTCTATACCTAAAGTGAAAGTCAACGTGAGCCCAAGCTTCGAAGTAAGGCCCTGATTATCCTTGCACAACGAGAGGCGTGCAGCAGCTCCATGAGGCCTTCATCGTTGTTCTGCTTTAGTGTCAAGGTAGTAAGCTTTTCAACACTCCTAGGGGCCTTGCTTCAGCACCCGTTTCAGTACCAGAACACTGCGTAGAACCAGGAAGCTCTGCTCCTGCGTGTATGCTGCGTGTCAACCTAGAAATTAGAGACTGATGGCACAAGGCTAGTTTTCCCATTATGAAAGCTCCGTTGATGCGGCCCCGAAGCTACCTGAAAAGCACTGTTGTTACCGTGCTTTTACTTACAGCCGGCATGGCTCATAGAAGAAAATGAGTTTTCTCGAAAGAAACCTTGTGCTTCTAGTTCCTAGTTGGAAGCTCACCCTGCTCTGCTCTATACCAAACGTGAAAGTCAATGTGAGCACTAGCCTCGAAGTAAGGCCCTGATTATGCTGGCAAAACGGGAGGCGTGCAGCAGCTCCATGAGGCCTTCATCGCTGTTCTGCTTTAGTTTCACGGTAGTAAGCTTTCCAAGACTCCTAGGGACTTTGCTTAAGCAACCGTTTCGGTACCAGAACACTGCGTAGAGACAGTAAGCTCTGGTCCTGCGTGTATGCTGCGTGTCAACCTAGAAATTGGAGACTGATGGCATAAGGCTTCTTTTCCCATTATGAAAGCTCCGTTCATGCGGCCTCGAAGCTACCTGAAAAGCATTGTTGTTGCCGGGGTTTTCCTCACTGCCGGCATGGTTCTGAGAAGAAAATGAGTTTTCTCCTAAGAAACCTTGGGTTTCCAGTTCCTTGTTGGAAGCTCACCCTGCTCTGCTCTATACCTAAAGTGAAAGTCAACGTGAGCCCAAGCTTCGAAGTAAGGCCCTGATTATCCTTGCAAAACGAGAGGCGTGCAGCAGCTCCATGAGGCCTTCATCGTTGTTCTGCTTTAGTGTCAAGGTAGTAAGCTTTTCAACACTCCTAGGGGCCTTGCTTCAGCACCCGTTTCAGTACCAGAACACTGCGTAGAACCAGGAAGCTCTGCTCCTGCGTGTATGCTGCGTGTCAACCTAGAAATTAGAGACTGATGGCACAAGGCTAGTTTCCCCATTATGAAAGCTCCGTTGATGCGGCCCCGAAGCTACCTGAAAAGCACTGTTGTTACCGTGCTTTTACTTACAGCCGGCATGGCTCATAGAAGAAAATGAGTTTTCTCGAAAGAAACCTTGTGCTTCCAGTTCCTAGTTGGACGCTCACCCTGCTCTGCTCTATACCAAACGTGAAAGTCAATGTGAGCACTAGCCTCGAAGTAAGGCCCTGATTATGCTGGCAAAACGGGAGGCGTGCAGCAGCTCCATGAGGCCTTCATCGCTGTTCTGCTTTAGTTTCACGGTAGTAAGCTTTCCAAGACTCCTAGGGACTTTGCTTAAGCAACCGTTTCGGTACCAGAACACTGCGTAGAGACAGTAAGCTCTGGTCCTGCGTGTATGCTGCGTGTCAACCTAGAAATTGGAGACTGATGGCATAAGGCTTCTTTTCCCATTATGAAAGCTCCGTTCATGCGGCCTCGAAGCTACCTGAAAAGCATTGTTGTTGCCGGGGTTTTCCTCACTGCCGGCATGGTTCTGAGAAGAAAATGAGTTTTCTCCTAAGAAACCTTGGGTTTCCAGTTCCTTGTTGGAAGCTCACCCTGCTCTGCTGTATACCTAAAGTGAAAGTCAACGTGAGCCCAAGCTTCGAAGTAAGGCCCTGATTATCCTTGCAAAACGAGAGGCGTGCAGCAGCTCCATGAGGCCTTCATCGTTGTTCTGCTTTAGTGTCAAGGTAGTAAGCTTTTCAACACTCCTAGGGGCCTTGCTTCAGCACCCGTTTCAGTACCAGAACACTGCGTAGAACCAGGAAGCTCTGCTCCTGCGTGTATGCTGCGTGTCAACCTAGAAATTAGAGACTGATGGCACAAGGCTAGTTTTCCCATTATGAAAGCTCCGTTCATGCGGCCTCGAAGCTACCTGAAAAGCATTGTTGTTGCCGGGGTTTTCCTCACTGCCGGCATGGTTCTGAGAAGAAAATGAGTTTTCTCCTAAGAAACCTTGGGTTTCCAGTTCCTTGTTGGAAGCTCACCCTGCTCTGCTCTATACCTAAAGTGAAAGTCAACGTGAGCCCAAGCTTCGAAGTAAGGCCCTGATTATCCTTGCAAAACGAGAGGCGTGCAGCAGCTCCATGAGGCCTTCATCGTTGTTCTGCTTTAGTGTCAAGGTAGTAAGCTTTTCAACACTCCTAGGGGCCTTGCTTCAGCACCCGTTTCAGTACCAGAACACTGCGTAGAACCAGGAAGCTCTGCTCCTGCGTGTATGCTGCGTGTCAACCTAGAAATTAGAGACTGATGGCACAAGGCTAGTTTTCCCATTATGAAAGCTCCGTTGATGCGGCCCCGAAGCTACCTGAAAAGCACTGTTGTTACCGTGCTTTTACTTACAGCCGGCATGGCTCATAGAAGAAAATGAGTTTTCTCGAAAGAAACCTTGTGCTTCCAGTTCCTAGTTGGAAGCTCACCCTGCTCTACTCTATACCAAACGTGAAAGTCAATGTGAGCACTAGCCTCGAAGTAAGGCCCTGATTATCCTGGCAAAACGGGAGGCGTGCAGCAGCTCCATCAGGCCTTCATCGCTGTTCTGCTTTAGTTTCACGGTAGTAAGCTTTCCAAGACTCCTAGGGACTTTGCTTAAGCAACCGTTTCGGTACCAGAACACTGCGTAGAGACAGTAAGCTCTGGTCCTGCGTGTATGCTGCGTGTCAACCTAGAAATTGGAGACTGATGGCATAAGGCTTCTTTTCCCATTATGAAAGCTCCGTTCATGCGGCCTCGAAGCTACCTGAAAAGCATTGTTGTTGCCGGGGTTTTCCTCACTGCCGGCATGGTTCTGAGAAGAAAATGAGTTTTCTCCTAAGAAACCTTGGGTTTCCAGTTCCTTGTTGGAAGCTCACCCTGCTCTGCTCTATACCTAAAGTGAAAGTCAACGTGAGCCCAAGCTTCGAAGTAAGGCCCTGATTATCCTTGCAAAACGAGAGGCGTGCAGCAGCTCCATGAGGCCTTCATCGTTGTTCTGCTTTAGTGTCAAGGTAGTAAGCTTTTCAACACTCCTAGGGGCCTTGCTTCAGCACCCGTTTCAGTACCAGAACACTGCGTAGAACCAGGAAGCTCTGCTCCTGCGTGTATGCTGCGTGTCAACCTAGAAATTAGAGACTGATGGCACAAGGCTAGTTTTCCCATTATGAAAGCTCCGTTGATGCGGCCCCGAAGCTACCTGAAAAGCACTGTTGTTACCGTGCTTTTACTTACAGCCGGCATGGCTCTTAGAAGAAAATGAGTTTTCTCGAAAGAAACCTTGTGCTTCCAGTTCCTAGTTGGACGCTCACCCTGCTCTGCTCTATACCAAACGTGAAAGTCAATGTGAGCACTAGCCTCGAAGTAAGGCCCTGATTATGCTGGCAAAACGGGAGGCGTGCAGCAGCTCCATGAGGCCTTCATCGCTGTTCTGCTTTAGTTTCACGGTAGTAAGCTTTCCAAGACTCCTAGGGACTTTGCTTAAGCAACCGTTTCGGTACCAGAACACTGCGTAGAGACAGTAAGCTCTGGTCCTGCGTGTATGCTGCGTGTCAACCTAGAAATTGGAGACTGATGGCATAAGGCTTCTTTTCCCATTATGAAAGCTCCGTTCATGCGGCCTCGAAGCTACCTGAAAAGCATTGTTGTTGCCGGGGTTTTCCTCACTGCCGGCATGGTTCTGAGAAGAAAATGAGTTTTCTCCTAAGAAACCTTGGGTTTCCAGTTCCTTGTTGGAAGCTCACCCTGCTCTGCTCTATACCTAAAGTGAAAGTCAACGTGAGCCCAAGCTTCGAAGTAAGGCCCTGATTATCCTTGCAAAACGAGAGGCGTGCAGCAGCTCCATGAGGCCTTCATCGTTGTTCTGCTTTAGTGTCAAGGTAGTAAGCTTTTCAACACTCCTAGGGGCCTTGCTTCAGCACCCGTTTCAGTACCAGAACACTGCGTAGAACCAGGAAGCTCTGCTCCTGCGTGTATGCTGCGTGTCAACCTAGAAATTAGAGACTGATGGCACAAGGCTAGTTTTCCCATTATGAAAGCTCCGTTGATGCGGCCCCGAAGCTACCTGAAAAGCACTGTTGTTACCGTGCTTTTACTTACAGCCGGCATGGCTCATAGAAGAAAATGAGTTTTCTCGAAAGAAACCTTGTGCTTCCAGTTCCTAGTTGGACGCTCACCCTGCTCTGCTCTATACCAAACGTGAAAGTCAATGTGAGCACTAGCCTCGAAGTAAGGCCCTGATTATCCTGGCAAAACGGGAGGCGTGCAGCAGCTCCATGAGGCCTTCATCGCTGTTCTGCTTTAGTTTCACGGTAGTAAGCTTTCCAAGACTCCTAGGGACTTTGCTTAAGCAACCGTTTCGGTACCAGAACACTGCGTAGAGACAGTAAGCTCTGGTCCTGCGTGTATGCTGCGTGTCAACCTAGAAATTGGAGACTGATGGCATAAGGCTTCTTTTCCCATTATGAAAGCTCCGTTCATGCGGCCTCGAAGCTACCTGAAAAGCATTGTTGTTGCCGGGGTTTTCCTCACTGCCGGCATGGTTCTGAGAAGAAAATGAGTTTTCTCCTAAGAAACCTTGGGTTTCCAGTTCCTTGTTGGAAGCTCACCCTGCTCTGCTCTATACCTAAAGTGAAAGTCAACGTGAGCCCAAGCTTCGAAGTAAGGCCCTGATTATCCTTGCACAACGAGAGGCGTGCAGCAGCTCCATGAGGCCTTCATCGTTGTTCTGCTTTAGTGTCAAGGTAGTAAGCTTTTCAACACTCCTAGGGGCCTTGCTTCAGCACCCGTTTCAGTACCAGAACACTGCGTAGAACCAGGAAGCTCTGCTCCTGCGTGTATGCTGCGTGTCAACCTAGAAATTAGAGACTGATGGCACAAGGCTAGTTTTCCCATTATGAAAGCTCCGTTGATGCGGCCCCGAAGCTACCTGAAAAGCACTGTTGTTACCGTGCTTTTACTTACAGCCGGCATGGCTCTTAGAAGAAAATGAGTTTTCTCGAAAGAAACCTTGTGCTTCCAGTTCCTAGTTGGACGCTCACCCTGCTCTGCTCTATACCAAACGTGAAAGTCAATGTGAGCACTAGCCTCGAAGTAAGGCCCTGATTATCCTGGCAAAACGGGAGGCGTGCAGCAGCTCCATGAGGCCTTCATTGCTGTTCTGCTTTAGTTTCACGGTAGTAAGCTTTCCAAGACTCCTAGGGACTTTGCTTAAGCAACCGTTTCGGTACCAGAACACTGCGTAGAGACAGTAAGCTCTGGTCCTGCGTGTATGCTGCGTGTCAACTTAGAAATTGGAGACTGATGGCATAAGGCTTCTTTTCCCATTATGAAAGCTCCGTTCATGCGGCCTCGAAGCTACCTGAAAAGCATTGTTGTTGCCGGGGTTTTCCTCACTGCCGGCATGGTTCTGAGAAGAAAATGAGTTTTCTCCTAAGAAACCTTGGGTTTCCAGTTCCTTGTTGGAAGCTCACCCTGCTCTGCTCTATACCTAAAGTGAAAGTCAACGTGAGCCCAAGCTTCGAAGTAAGGCCCTGATTATCCTTGCACAACGAGAGGCGTGCAGCAGCTCCATGAGGCCTTCATCGTTGTTCTGCTTTAGTGTCAAGGTAGTAAGCTTTTCAACACTCCTAGGGGCCTTGCTTCAGCACCCGTTTCAGTACCAGAACACTGCGTAGAACCAGGAAGCTCTGCTCCTGCGTGTATGCTGCGTGTCAACCTAGAAATTAGAGACTGATGGCACAAGGCTAGTTTTCCCATTATGAAAGCTCCGTTGATGCGGCCCCGAAGCTACCTGCAAAGCACTGTTGTTACCGTGCTTTTACTTACAGCCGGCATGGCTCATAGAAGAAAATGAGTTTTCTCGAAAGAAACCTTGTGCTTCCAGTTCCTAGTTGGACGCTCACCCTGCTCTGCTCTATACCAAACGTGAAAGTCAATGTGAGCACTAGCCTCGAAGTAAGGCCCTGATTATCCTGGCAAAACGGGAGGCATGCAGCAGCTCCATGAGGCCTTCATCGCTGTTCTGCTTTAGTTTCACGGTAGTAAGCTTTCCAAGACTCCTAGGGACTTTGCTTAAGCAACCGTTTCGGTACCAGAACACTGCGTAGAGACAGTAAGCTCTGGTCCTGCGTGTATGCTGCGTGTCAACCTAGAAATTGGAGACTGATGGCATAAGGCTTCTTTTCCCATTATGAAAGCTCCGTTCATGCGGCCTCGAAGCTACCTGAAAAGCATTGTTGTTGCCGGGGTTTTCCTCACTGCCGGCATGGTTCTGAGAAGAAAATGAGTTTTCTCCTAAGAAACCTTGGGTTTCCAGTTCCTTGTTGGAAGCTCACCCTGCTCTGCTCTATACCTAAAGTGAAAGTCAACGTGAGCCCAAGCTTCGAAGTAAGGCCCTGATTATCCTTGCAAAACGAGAGGCGTGCAGCAGCTCCATGAGGCCTTCATCGTTGTTCTGCTTTAGTGTCAAGGTAGTAAGCTTTTCAACACTCCTAGGGGCCTTGCTTCAGCACCCGTTTCAGTACCAGAACACTGCGTAGAACCAGGAAGCTCTGCTCCTGCGTGTATGCTGCGTGTCAACCTAGAAATTAGAGACTGATGGCACAAGGCTAGTTTTCCCATTATGAAAGCTCCGTTGATGCGGCCCCGAAGCTACCTGGAAAGCACTGTTGTTACCGTGCTTTTACTTACAGCCGGCATGGCTCTTAGAAGAAAATGAGTTTTCTCGAAAGAAACCTTGTGCTTCCAGTTCCTAGTTGGACGCTCACCCTGCTCTGCTCTATACCAAACGTGAAAGTCAATGTGAGCACTAGCCTCGAAGTAAGGCCCTGATTATGCTGGCAAAACGGGAGGCGTGCAGCAGCTCCATGAGGCCTTCATCGCTGTTCTGCTTTAGTTTCACTGTAGTAAGCTTTCCAAGACTCCTAGGGACTTTGCTTAAGCAACCGTTTCGGTACCAGAACACTGCGTAGAGACAGTAAGCTCTGGTCCTGCGTGTATGCTGCGTGTCAACCTAGAAATTGGAGACTGATGGCATAAGGCTTCTTTTCCCATTATGAAAGCTCCGTTCATGCGGCCTCGAAGCTACCTGAAAAGCATTGTTGTTGCCGGGGTTTTCCTCACTGCCGGCATGGTTCTGAGAAGAAAATGAGTTTTCTCCTAAGAAACCTTGGGTTTCCAGTTCCTTGTTGGAAGCTCACCCTGCTCTGCTCTATACCTAAAGTGAAAGTCAACGTGAGCCCAAGCTTCGAAGTAAGGCCCTGATTATCCTTGCAAAACGAGAGGCGTGCAGCAGCTCCATGAGGCCTTCATCGTTGTTCTGCTTTAGTGTCAAGGTAGTAAGCTTTTCAACACTCCTAGGGGCCTTGCTTCAGCACCCGTTTCAGTACCAGAACACTGCGTAGAACCAGGAAGCTCTGCTCCTGCGTGTATGCTGCGTGTCAACCTAGAAATTAGAGACTGATGGCACAAGGCTAGTTTTCCCATTATGAAAGCTCCGTTGATGCGGCCCCGAAGCTACCTGAAAAGCACTGTTGTTACCGTGCTTTTACTTACAGCCGGCATGGCTCATAGAAGAAAATGAGTTTTCTCGAAAGAAACCTTGTGCTTCCAGTTCCTAGTTGGACGCTCACCCTGCTCTGCTCTATACCAAACGTGAAAGTCAATGTGAGCACTAGCCTCGAAGTAAGGCCCTGATTATGCTGGCAAAACGGGAGGCGTGCAGCAGCTCCATGAGGCCTTCATCGCTGTTCTGCTTTAGTTTCACGGTAGTAAGCTTTCCAAGACTCCTAGGGACTTTGCTTAAGCAACCGTTTCGGTACCAGAACACTGCGTAGAGACAGTAAGCTCTGGTCCTGCGTGTATGCTGCGTGTCAACCTAGAAATTGGAGACTGATGGCATAAGGCTTCTTTTCCCATTATGAAAGCTCCGTTCATGCGGCCTCGAAGCTACCTGAAAAGCATTGTTGTTGCCGGGGTTTTCCTCACTGCCGGCATGGTTCTGAGAAGAAAATGAGTTTTCTCCTAAGAAACCTTGGGTTTCCAGTTCCTTGTTGGAAGCTCACCCTGCTCTGCTCTATACCTAAAGTGAAAGTCAACGTGAGCCCAAGCTTCGAAGTAAGGCCCTGATTATCCTTGCAAAACGAGAGGCGTGCAGCAGCTCCATGAGGCCTTCATCGTTGTTCTGCTTTAGTGTCAAGGTAGTAAGCTTTTCAACACTCCTAGGGGCCTTGCTTCAGCACCCGTTTCAGTACCAGAAAACTGCGTAGAACCAGGAAGCTCTGCTCCTGCGTGTATGCTGCGTGTCAACCTAGAAATTAGAGACTGATGGCACAAGGCTAGTTTTCCCATTATGAAAGCTCCGTTGATGCGGCCCCGAAGCTACCTGGAAAGCACTGTTGTTACCGTGCTTTTACTTACAGCCGGCATGGCTCTTAGAAGAAAATGAGTTTTCTCGAAAGAAACCTTGTGCTTCCAGTTCCTAGTTGGACGCTCACCCTGCTCTGCTCTATACCAAACGTGAAAGTCAATGTGAGCACTAGCCTCGAAGTAAGGCCCTGATTATGCTGGCAAAACGGGAGGCGTGCAGCAGCTCCATGAGGCCTTCATCGCTGTTCTGCTTTAGTTTCACGGTAGTAAGCTTTCCAAGACTCCTAGGGACTTTGCTTAAGCAACCGTTTCGGTACCAGAACACTGCGTAGAGACAGTAAGCTCTGGTCCTGCGTGTATGCTGCGTGTCAACCTAGAAATTGGAGACTGATGGCATAAGGCTTCTTTTCCCATTATGAAAGCTCCGTTCATGCGGCCTCGAAGCTACCTGAAAAGCATTGTTGTTGCCGGGGTTTTCCTCACTGCCGGCATGGTTCTGAGAAGAAAATGAGTTTTCTCCTAAGAAACCTTGGGTTTCCAGTTCCTTGTTGGAAGCTCACCCTGCTCTGCTCTATACCTAAAGTGAAAGTCAACGTGAGCCCAAGCTTCGAAGTAAGGCCCTGATTATCCTTGCAAAACGAGAGGCGTGCAGCAGCTCCATGAGGCCTTCATCGTTGTTCTGCTTTAGTGTCAAGGTAGTAAGCTTTTCAACACTCCTAGGGGCCTTGCTTCAGCACCCGTTTCAGTACCAGAACACTGCGTAGAACCAGGAAGCTCTGCTCCTGCGTGTATGCTGCGTGTCAACCTAGAAATTAGAGACTGATGGCACAAGGCTAGTTTTCCCATTATGAAAGCTCCGTTGATGCGGCCCCGAAGCTACCTGAAAAGCACTGTTGTTACCGTGCTTTTACTTACAGCCGGCATGGCTCATAGAAGAAAATGAGTTTTCTCGAAAGAAACCTTGTGCTTCCAGTTCCTAGTTGGACGCTCACCCTGCTCTGCTCTATACCAAACGTGAAAGTCAATGTGAGCACTAGCCTCGAAGTAAGGCCCTGATTATGCTGGCAAAACGGGAGGCGTGCAGCAGCTCCATGAGGCCTTCATCGCTGTTCTGCTTTAGTTTCACGGTAGTAAGCTTTCCAAGACTCCTAGGGACTTTGCTTAAGCAACCGTTTCGGTACCAGAACACTGCGTAGAGACAGTAAGCTCTGGTCCTGCGTGTATGCTGCGTGTCAACCTAGAAATTGGAGACTGATGGCATAAGGCTTCTTTTCCCATTATGAAAGCTCCGTTCATGCGGCCTCGAAGCTACCTGAAAAGCATTGTTGTTGCCGGGGTTTTCCTCACTGCCGGCATGGTTCTGAGAAGAAAATGAGTTTTCTCCTAAGAAACCTTGGGTTTCCAGTTCCTTGTTGGAAGCTCACCCTGCTCTGCTCTATACCTAAAGTGAAAGTCAACGTGAGCCCAAGCTTCGAAGTAAGGCCCTGATTATCCTTGCAAAACGAGAGGCGTGCAGCAGCTCCATGAGGCCTTCATCGTTGTTCTGCTTTAGTGTCAAGGTAGTAAGCTTTTCAACACTCCTAGGGGCCTTGCTTCAGCACCCGTTTCAGTACCAGAACACTGCGTAGAACCAGGAAGCTCTGCTCCTGCGTGTATGCTGCGTGTCAACCTAGAAATTAGAGACTGATGGCACAAGGCTAGTTTTCCCATTATGAAAGCTCCGTTGATGCGGCCCCGAAGCTACCTGAAAAGCACTGTTGTTACCGTGCTTTTACTTAGAGCCGGCATGGCTCATAGAAGAAAATGAGTTTTCTCGAAAGAAACCTTGTGCTTCCAGTTCCTAGTTGGACGCTCACCCTGCTCTGCTCTATACCAAACGTGAAAGTCAATGTGAGCACTAGCCTCGAAGTAAGGCCCTGATTATGCTGGCAAAACGGGAGGCGTGCAGCAGCTCCATGAGGCCTTCATCGCTGTTCTGCTTTAGTTTCACGGTAGTAAGCTTTCCAAGACTCCTAGGGACTTTGCTTAAGCAACCGTTTCGGTACCAGAACACTGCGTAGAGACAGTAAGCTCTGGTCCTGCGTGTATGCTGCGTGTCAACCTAGAAATTGGAGACTGATGGCATAAGGCTTCTTTTCCCATTATGAAAGCTCCGTTCATGCGGCCTCGAAGCTACCTGAAAAGCATTGTTGTTGCCGGGGTTTTCCTCACTGCCGGCATGGTTCTGAGAAGAAAATGAGTTTTCTCCTAAGAAACCTTGGGTTTCCAGTTCCTTGTTGGAAGCTCACCCTGCTCTGCTCTATACCTAAAGTGAAAGTCAACGTGAGCCCAAGCTTCGAAGTAAGGCCCTGATTATCCTTGCAAAACGAGAGGCGTGCAGCAGCTCCATGAGGCCTTCATCGTTGTTCTGCTTTAGTGTCAAGGTAGTAAGCTTTTCAACACTCCTAGGGGCCTTGCTTCAGCACCCGTTTCAGTACCAGAACACTGCGTAGAACCAGGAAGCTCTGCTCCTGCGTGTATGCTGCGTGTCAACCTAGAAATTAGAGACTGATGGCACAAGGCTAGTTTTCCCATTATGAAAGCTCCGTTGATGCGGCCCCGAAGCTACCTGAAAAGCACTGTTGTTACCGTGCTTTTACTTACAGCCGGCATGGCTCATAGAAGAAAATGAGTTTTCTCGAAAGAAACCTTGTGCTTCCAGTTCCTAGTTGGAAGCTCACCCTGCTCTGCTCTATACCAAACGTGAAAGTCAATGTGAGCACTAGCCTCGAAGTAAGGCCCTGATTATGCTGGCAAAACGGGAGGCGTGCAGCAGCTCCATGAGGCCTTCATCGCTGTTCTGCTTTAGTTTCACGGTAGTAAGCTTTCCAAGACTCCTAGGGACTTTGCTTAAGCAACCGTTTCGGTACCAGAACACTGCGTAGAGACAGTAAGCTCTGGTCCTGCGTGTATGCTGCGTGTCAACCTAGAAATTGGAGACTGATGGCATAAGGCTTCTTTTCCCATTATGAAAGCTCCGTTCATGCGGCCTCGAAGCTACCTGAAAAGCATTGTTGTTGCCGGGGTTTTCCTCACTGCCGGCATGGTTCTGAGAAGAAAATGAGTTTTCTCCTAAGAAACCTTGGGTTTCCAGTTCCTTGTTGGAAGCTCACCCTGCTCTGCTCTATACCTAAAGTGAAAGTCAACGTGAGCCCAAGCTTCGAAGTAAGGCCCTGATTATCCTTGCAAAACGAGAGGCGTGCAGCAGCTCCATGAGGCCTTCATCGTTGTTCTGCTTTAGTGTCAAGGTAGTAAGCTTTTCAACACTCCTAGGGGCCTTGCTTCAGCACCCGTTTCAGTACCAGAACACTGAGTAGAACCAGGAAGCTCTGCTCCTGCGTGTATGCTGCGTGTCAACCTAGAAATTAGAGACTGATGACACAAGGCTAGTTTTCCCATTATGAAAGCTCCGTTGATGCGGCCCCGAAGCTACCTGAAAAGCACTGTTGTTACCGTGCTTTTACTTACAGCCGGCATGGCTCTTAGAAGAAAATGAGTTTTCTCGAAAGAAACCTTGTGCTTCCAGTTCCTAGTTGGACGCTCACCCTGCTCTGCTCTATACCAAACGTGAAAGTCAATGTGAGCACTAGCCTCGAAGTAAGGCCCTGATTATCCTGGCAAAACGGGAGGCGTGCAGCAGCTCCATGAGGCCTTCATCGCTGTTCTGCTTTAGTTTCACGGTAGTAAGCTTTCCAAGACTCCTAGGGACTTTGCTTAAGCAACCGTTTCGGTACCAGAACACTGCGTAGAGACAGTAAGCTCTGGTCCTGCGTGTATGCTGCGTGTCAACCTAGAAATTGGAGACTGATGGCATAAGGCTTCTTTTCCCATTATGAAAGCTCCCTTCATGCGGCCTCGAAGCTACCTGAAAAGCATTGTTGTTGCCGGGGTTTTCCTCACTGCCGGCATGGTTCTGAGAAGAAAATGAGTTTTCTCCTAAGAAACCTTGGGTTTCCAGTTCCTTGTTGGAAGCTCACCCTGCTCTGCTCTATACCTAAAGTGAAAGTCAACGTGAGCCCAAGCTTCGAAGTAAGGCCCTGATTATCCTTGCAAAACGAGAGGCGTGCAGCAGCTCCATGAGGCCTTCATCGTTGTTCTGCTTTAGTGTCAAGGTAGTAAGCTTTTCAACACTCCTAGGGGCCTTGCTTCAGCACCCGTTTCAGTACCAGAACACTGCGTAGAACCAGGAAGCTCTGCTCCTGCGTGTATGCTGCGTGTCAACCTAGAAATTAGAGACTGATGGCACAAGGCTAGTTTCCCCATTATGAAAGCTCCGTTGATGCGGCCCCGAAGCTACCTGAAAAGCACTGTTGTTACCGTGCTTTTACTTACAGCCGGCATGGCTCATAGAAGAAAATGAGTTTTCTCGAAAGAAACCTTGTGCTTCCAGTTCCTAGTTGGACGCTCACCCTGCTCTGCTCTATACCAAACGTGAAAGTCAATGTGAGCACTAGCCTCGAAGTAAGGCCCTGATTATCCTGGCAAAACGGGAGGCGTGCAGCAGCTCCATGAGGCCTTCATCGCTGTTCTGCTTTAGTTTCACGGTAGTAAGCTTTCCAAGACTCCTAGGGACTTTGCTTAAGCAACCGTTTCGGTACCAGAACACTGCGTAGAGACAGTAAGCTCTGGTCCTGCGTGTATGCTGCGTGTCAACCTAGAAATTGGAGACTGATGGCATAAGGCTTCTTTTCCCATTATGAAAGCTCCGTTCATGCGGCCTCGAAGCTACCTGAAAAGCATTGTTGTTGCCGGGGTTTTCCTCACTGCCGGCATGGTTCTGAGAAGAAAATGAGTTTTCTCCTAAGAAACCTTGGGTTTCCAGTTCCTTGTTGGAAGCTCACCCTGCTCTGCTCTATACCTAAAGTGAAAGTCAACGTGAGCCCAAGCTTCGAAGTAAGGCCCTGATTATCCTTGCAAAACGAGAGGCGTGCAGCAGCTCCATGAGGCCTTCATCGTTGTTCTGCTTTAGTGTCAAGGTAGTAAGCTTTTCAACACTCCTAGGGGCCTTGCTTCAGCACCCGTTTCAGTACCAGAACACTGCGTAGAACCAGGAAGCTCTGCTCCTGCGTGTATGCTGCGTGTCAACCTAGAAATTAGAGACTGATGGCACAAGGCTAGTTTTCCCATTATGAAAGCTCCGTTGATGCGGCCCCGAAGCTACCTGAAAAGCACTGTTGTTACCGTGCTTTTACTTACAGCTGGCATGGCTCTTAGAAGAAAATGAGTTTTCTCGAAAGAAACCTTGTGCTTCCAGTTCCTAGTTGGAAGCTCACCCTGCTCTGCTCTATACCAAACGTGAAAGTCAATGTGAGCACTAGCCTCGAAGTAAGGCCCTGATTATGCTGGCAAAACGGGAGGCGTGCAGCAGCTCCATGAGGCCTTCATCGCTGTTCTGCTTTAGTTTCACGGTAGTAAGCTTTCCAAGACTCCTAGGGACTTTGCTTAAGCAACCGTTTCGGTACCAGAACACTGCGTAGAGACAGTAAGCTCTGGTCCTGCGTGTATGCTGCGTGTCAACCTAGAAATTGGAGACTGATGGCATAAGGCTTCTTTTCCCATTATGAAAGCTCCGTTCATGCGGCCTCGAAGCTACCTGAAAAGCATTGTTGTTGCCGGGGTTTTCCTCACTGCCGGCATGGTTCTGAGAAGAAAATGAGTTTTCTCCTAAGAAACCTTGGGTTTCCAGTTCCTTGTTGGAAGCTCACCCTGCTCTGCTCTATACCTAAAGTGAAAGTCAACGTGAGCCCAAGCTTCGAAGTAAGGCCCTGATTATCCTTGCAAAACGAGAGGCGTGCAGCAGCTCCATGAGGCCTTCATCGTTGTTCTGCTTTAGTGTCAAGGTAGTAAGCTTTTCAACACTCCTAGGGGCCTTGCTTCAGCACCCGTTTCAGTACCAGAACACTGCGTAGAACCAGGAAGCTCTGCTCCTGCGTGTATGCTGCGTGTCAACCTAGAAATTAGAGACTGATGGCACAAGGCTAGTTTTCCCATTATGAAAGCTCCGTTGATGCGGCCCCGAAGCTACCTGAAAAGCACTGTTGTTACCGTGCTTTTACTTACAGCTGGCATGGCTCTTAGAAGAAAATGAGTTTTCTCGAAAGAAACCTTGTGCTTCCAGTTCCTAGTTGGACGCTCACCCTGCTCTGCTCTATACCAAACGTGAAAGTCAATGTGAGCACTAGCCTCGAAGTAAGGCCCTGATTATGCTGGCAAAACGGGAGGCGTGCAGCAGCTCCATGAGGCCTTCATCGCTGTTCTGCTTTAGTTTCACGGTAGTAAGCTTTCCAAGACTCCTAGGGACTTTGCTTAAGCAACCGTTTCGGTACCAGAACACTGCGTAGAGACAGTAAGCTCTGGTCCTGCGTGTATGCTGCGTGTCAACCTAGAAATTGGAGACTGATGGCATAAGGCTTCTTTTCCCATTATGAAAGCTCCGTTCATGCGGCCTCGAAGCTACCTGAAAAGCATTGTTGTTGCCGGGGTTTTCCTCACTGCCGGCATGGTTCTGAGAAGAAAATGAGTTTTCTCCTAAGAAACCTTGGGTTTCCAGTTCCTTGTTGGAAGCTCACCCTGCTCTGCTCTATACCTAAAGTGAAAGTCAACGTGAGCCCAAGCTTCGAAGTAAGGCCCTGATTATCCTTGCAAAACGAGAGGCGTGCAGCAGCTCCATGAGGCCTTCATCGTTGTTCTGCTTTAGTGTCAAGGTAGTAAGCTTTTCAACACTCCTAGGGGCCTTGCTTCAGCACCCGTTTCAGTACCAGAACACTGCGTAGAACCAGGAAGCTCTGCTCCTGCGTGTATGCTGCGTGTCAACCTAGAAATTAGAGACTGATGGCACAAGGCTAGTTTTCCCATTATGAAAGCTCCGTTGATGCGGCCCCGAAGCTACCTGAAAAGCACTGTTGTTACCGTGCTTTTACTTACAGCCGGCATGGCTCATAGAAGAAAATGAGTTTTCTCGAAAGAAACCTTGTGCTTCCAGTTCCTAGTTGGACGCTCACCCTGCTCTGCTCTATACCAAACGTGAAAGTCAATGTGAGCACTACCCTCGAAGTAAGGCCCTGATTATGCTGGCAAAACGGGAGGCGTGCAGCAGCTCCATGAGGCCTTCATCGCTGTTCTGCTTTAGTTTCACGGTAGTAAGCTTTCCAAGACTCCTAGGGACTTTGCTTAAGCAACCGTTTCGGTACCAGAACACTGCGTAGAGACAGTAATCTCTGGTCCTGCGTGTATGCTGCGTGTCAACCTAGAAATTGGAGACTGATGGCATAAGGCTTCTTTTCCCATTATGAAAGCTCCGTTCATGCGGCCTCGAAGCTACCTGAAAAGCATTGTTGTTGCCGGGGTTTTCCTCACTGCCGGCATGGTTCTGAGAAGAAAATGAGTTTTCTCCTAAGAAACCTTCCGTTTCCAGTTCCTTGTTGGAAGCTCACCCTGCTCTGCTCTATACCTAAAGTGAAAGTCAACGTGAGCCCAAGCTTCGAAGTAAGGCCCTGATTATCCTTGCAAAACGAGAGGCGTGCAGCAGCTCCATGAGGCCTTCATCGTTGTTCTGCTTTAGTGTCAAGGTAGTAAGCTTTTCAACACTCCTAGGGGCCTTGCTTCAGCACCCGTTTCAGTACCAGAACACTGCGTAGAACCAGGAAGCTCTGCTCCTGCGTGTATGCTGCGTGTCAACCTAGAAATTAGAGACTGATGGCACAAGGCTAGTTTTCGCATTATGAAAGCTCCGTTGATGCGGCCCCGAAGCTACCTGAAAAGCACTGTTGTTACCGTGCTTTTACTTACAGCCGGCATGGCTCATAGAAGAAAATGAGTTTTCTCGAAAGAAACCTTGTGCTTCCAGTTCCTAGTTGGACGCTCACCCTGCTCTGCTCTATACCAAACGTGAAAGTCAATGTGAGCACTAGCCTCGAAGTAAGGCCCTGATTATCCTGGCAAAACGGGAGGCGTGCAGCAGCTCCATGAGGCCTTCATCGCTGTTCTGCTTTAGTTTCACGGTAGTAAGCTTTCCAAGACTCCTAGGGACTTTGCTTAAGCAACCGTTTCGGTACCAGAACACTGCGTAGAGACAGTAAGCTCTGGTCCTGCGTGTATGCTGCGTGTCAACCTAGAAATTGGAGACTGATGGCATAAGGCTTCTTTTCCCATTATGAAAGCTCCGTTCATGCGGCCTCGAAGCTACCTGAAAAGCATTGTTGTTGCCGGGGTTTTCCTCACTGCCGGCATGGTTCTGAGAAGAAAATGAGTTTTCTCCTAAGAAACCTTGGGTTTCCAGTTCCTTGTTGGAAGCTCACCCTGCTCTGCTCTATACCTAAAGTGAAAGTCAACGTGAGCCCAAGCTTCGAAGTAAGGCCCTGATTATCCTTGCAAAACGAGAGGCGTGCAGCAGCTCCATGAGGCCTTCATCGTTGTTCTGCTTTAGTGTCAAGGTAGTAAGCTTTTCAACACTCCTAGGGGCCTTGCTTCAGCACCCGTTTCAGTACCAGAACACTGCGTAGAACCAGGAAGCTCTGCTCCTGCGTGTATGCTGCGTGTCAACCTAGAAATTAGAGACTGATGGCACAAGGCTAGTTTTCCCATTATGAAAGCTCCGTTGATGCGGCCCCGAAGCTACCTGAAAAGCACTGTTGTTACCGTGCTTTTACTTACAGCTGGCATGGCTCTTAGAAGAAAATGAGTTTTCTCGAAAGAAACCTTGTGCTTCCAGTTCCTAGTTGGAAGCTCACCCTGCTCTGCTCTATACCAAACGTGAAAGTCAATGTGAGCACTAGCCTCGAAGTAAGGCCCTGATTATGCTGGCAAAACGGGAGGCGTGCAGCAGCTCCATGAGGCCTTCATCGCTGTTCTGCTTTAGTTTCACGGTAGTAAGCTTTCCAAGACTCCTAGGGACTTTGCTTAAGCAACCGTTTCGGTACCAGAACACTGCGTAGAGACAGTAAGCTCTGGTCCTGCGTGTATGCTGCGTGTCAACCTAGAAATTGGAGACTGATGGCATAAGGCTTCTTTTCCCATTATGAAAGCTCCGTTCATGCGGCCTCGAAGCTACCTGAAAAGCATTGTTGTTGCCGGGGTTTTCCTCACTGCCGGCATGGTTCTGAGAAGAAAATGAGTTTTCTCCTAAGAAACCTTGGGTTTCCAGTTCCTTGTTGGAAGCTCACCCTGCTCTGCTCTATACCTAAAGTGAAAGTCAACGTGAGCCCAAGCTTCGAAGTAAGGCCCTGATTATCCTTGCAAAACGAGAGGCGTGCAGCAGCTCCATGAGGCCTTCATCGTTGTTCTGCTTTAGTGTCAAGGTAGTAAGCTTTTCAACACTCCTAGGGGCCTTGCTTCAGCACCCGTTTCAGTACCAGAACACTGCGTAGAACCAGGAAGCTCTGCTCCTGCGTGTATGCTGCGTGTCAACCTAGAAATTAGAGACTGATGGCACAAGGCTAGTTTTCCCATTATGAAAGCTCCGTTGATGCGGCCCCGAAGCTACCTGAAAAGCACTGTTGTTACCGTGCTTTTACTTACAGCCGGCATGGCTCTTAGAAGAAAATGAGTTTTCTCGAAAGAAACCTTGTGCTTCCAGTTCCTAGTTGGACGCTCACCCTGCTCTGCTCTATACCAAACGTGAAAGTCAATGTGAGCACTAGCCTCGAAGTAAGGCCCTGATTATGCTGGCAAAACGGGAGGCGTGCAGCAGCTCCATGAGGCCTTCATCGCTGTTCTGCTTTAGTTTCACGGTAGTAAGCTTTCCAAGACTCCTAGGGACTTTGCTTAAGCAACCGTTTCGGTACCAGAACACTGCGTAGAGACAGTAAGCTCTGGTCCTGCGTGTATGCTGCGTGTCAACCTAGAAATTGGAGACTGATGGCATAAGGCTTCTTTTCCCATTATGAAAGCTCCGTTCATGCGGCCTCGAAGCTACCTGAAAAGCATTGTTGTTGCCGGGGTTTTCCTCACTGCCGGCATGGTTATGAGAAGAAAATGAGTTTTCTCCTAAGAAACCTTGGGTTTCCAGTTCCTTGTTGGAAGCTCACCCTGCTCTGCTCTATACCTAAAGTGAAAGTCAACGTGAGCCCAAGCTTCGAAGTAAGGCCCTGATTATCCTTGCAAAACGAGAGGCGTGCAGCAGCTGAATGAGGCCTTCATCGTTGTTCTGCTTTAGTGTCAAGGTAGTAAGCTTTTCAACACTCCTAGGGGCCTTGCTTCAGCACCCGTTTCAGTACCAGAACACTGCGTAGAACCAGGAAGCTCTGCTCCTGCGTGTATGCTGCGTGTCAACCTAGAAATTAGAGACTGATGGCACAAGGCTAGTTTTCCCATTATGAAAGCTCCGTTGATGCGGCCCCGAAGCTACCTGAAAAGCACTGTTGTTACCGTGCTTTTACTTACAGCCGGCATGGCTCATAGAAGAAAATGAGTTTTCTCGAAAGAAACCTTGTGCTTCCAGTTCCTAGTTGGACGCTCACCCTGCTCTGCTCTATACCAAACGTGAAAGTCAATGTGAGCACTAGCCTCGAAGTAAGGCCCTGATTATCCTGGCAAAACGGGAGGCGTGCAGCAGCTCCATGAGGCCTTCATCGCTGTTCTGCTTTAGTTTCACGGTAGTAAGCTTTCCAAGACTCCTAGGGACTTTGCTTAAGCAACCGTTTCGGTACCAGAACACTGCGTAGAGACAGTAAGCTCTGGTCCTGCGTGTATGCTGCGTGTCAACCTAGAAATTGGAGACTGATGGCATAAGGCTTCTTTTCCCATTATGAAAGCTCCGTTCATGCGGCCTCGAAGCTACCTGAAAAGCATTGTTGTTGCCGGGGTTTTCCTCACTGCCGGCATGGTTCTGAGAAGAAAATGAGTTTTCTCCTAAGAAACCTTGGGTTTCCAGTTCCTTGTTGGAAGCTCACCCTGCTCTGCTCTATACCTAAAGTGAAAGTCAACGTGAGCCCAAGCTTCGAAGTAAGGCCCTGATTATCCTTGCAAAACGAGAGGCGTGCAGCAGCTCCATGAGGCCTTCATCGTTGTTCTGCTTTAGTGTCAAGGTAGTAAGCTTTTCAACACTCCTAGGGGCCTTGCTTCAGCACCCGTTTCAGTACCAGAACACTGCGTAGAACCAGGAAGCTCTGCTCCTGCGTGTATGCTGCGTGTCAACCTAGAAATTAGAGACTGATGGCACAAGGCTAGTTTTCCCATTATGAAAGCTCCGTTGATGCGGCCCCGAAGCTACCTGAAAAGCACTGTTGTTACCGTGCTTTTACTTACAGCCGGCATGGCTCATAGAAGAAAATGAGTTTTCTCGAAAGAAACCTTGTGCTTCCAGTTCCTAGTTGGACGCTCACCCTGCTCTGCTCTATACCAAACGTGAAAGTCAATGTGAGCACTAGCCTCGAAGTAAGGCCCTGATTATGCTGGCAAAACGGGAGGCGTGCAGCAGCTCCATGAGGCCTTCATCGCTGTTCTGCTTTAGTTTCACGGTAGTAAGCTTTCCAACACTCCTAGGGACTTTGCTTAAGCAACCGTTTCGGTACCAGAACACTGCGTAGAGACAGTAAGCTCTGGTCCTGCGTGTATGCTGCGTGTCAACCTAGAAATTGGAGACTGATGGCATAAGGCTTCTTTTCCCATTATGAAAGCTCCGTTCATGCGGCCTCGAAGCTACCTGAAAAGCATTGTTGTTGCCGGGGTTTTCCTCACTGCCGGCATGGTTATGAGAAGAAAATGAGTTTTCTCCTAAGAAACCTTGGGTTTCCAGTTCCTTGTTGGAAGCTCACCCTGCTCTGCTCTATACCTAAAGTGAAAGTCAACGTGAGCCCAAGCTTCGAAGTAAGGCCCTGATTATCCTTGCAAAACGAGAGGCGTGCAGCAGCTCCATGAGGCCTTCATCGTTGTTCTGCTTTAGTGTCAAGGTAGTAAGCTTTTCAACACTCCTAGGGGCCTTGCTTCAGCACCCGTTTCAGTACCAGAACACTGCGTAGAACCAGGAAGCTCTGCTCCTGCGTGTATGCTGCGTGTCAACCTAGAAATTAGAGACTGATGGCACAAGGCTAGTTTTCGCATTATGAAAGCTCCGTTGATGCGGCCCCGAAGCTACCTGAAAAGCACTGTTGTTACCGTGCTTTTACTTACAGCCGGCATGGCTCATAGAAGAAAATGAGTTTTCTCGAAAGAAACCTTGTGCTTCCAGTTCCTAGTTGGACGCTCACCCTGCTCTGCTCTATACCAAACGTGAAAGTCAATGTGAGCACTAGCCTCGAAGTAAGGCCCTGATTATCCTGGCAAAACGGGAGGCGTGCAGCAGCTCCATGAGGCCTTCATCGCTGTTCTGCTTTAGTTTCACGGTAGTAAGCTTTCCAAGACTCCTAGGGACTTTGCTTAAGCAACCGTTTCGGTACCAGAACACTGCGTAGAGACAGTAAGCTCTGGTCCTGCGTGTATGCTGCGTGTCAACCTAGAAATTGGAGACTGATGGCATAAGGCTTCTTTTCCCATTATGAAAGCTCCGTTCATGCGGCCTCGAAGCTACCTGAAAAGCATTGTTGTTGCCGGGGTTTTCCTCACTGCCGGCATGGTTCTGAGAAGAAAATGAGTTTTCTCCTAAGAAACCTTGGGTTTCCAGTTCCTTGTTGGAAGCTCACCCTGCTCTGCTCTATACCTAAAGTGAAAGTCAACGTGAGCCCAAGCTTCGAAGTAAGGCCCTGATTATCCTTGCAAAACGAGAGGCGTGCAGCAGCTCCATGAGGCCTTCATCGTTGTTCTGCTTTAGTGTCAAGGTAGTAAGCTTTTCAACACTCCTAGGGGCCTTGCTTCAGCACCCGTTTCAGTACCAGAACACTGCGTAGAACCAGGAAGCTCTGCTCCTGCGTGTATGCTGCGTGTCAACCTAGAAATTAGAGACTGATGGCACAAGGCTAGTTTTCCCATTATGAAAGCTCCGTTGATGCGGCCCCGAAGCTACCTGAAAAGCACTGTTGTTACCGTGCTTTTACTTACAGCCGGCATGGCTCATAGAAGAAAATGAGTTTTCTCGAAAGAAACCTTGTGCTTCCAGTTCCTAGTTGGACGCTCACCCTGCTCTGCTCTATACCAAACGTGAAAGTCAATGTGAGCACTAGCCTCGAAGTAAGGCCCTGATTATGCTGGCAAAACGGGAGGCGTGCAGCAGCTCCATGAGGCCTTCATCGCTGTTCTGCTTTAGTTTCACGGTAGTAAGCTTTCCAAGACTCCTAGGGACTTTGCTTAAGCAACCGTTTCGGTACCAGAACACTGCGTAGAGACAGTAAGCTCTGGTCCTGCGTGTATGCTGCGTGTCAACCTAGAAATTGGAGACTGATGGCATAAGGCTTCTTTTCCCATTATGAAAGCTCCGTTCATGCGGCCTCGAAGCTACCTGAAAAGCATTGTTGTTGCCGGGGTTTTCCTCACTGCCGGCATGGTTCTGAGAAGAAAATGAGTTTTCTCCTAAGAAACCTTGGGTTTCCAGTTCCTTGTTGGAAGCTCACCCTGCTCTGCTCTATACCTAAAGTGAAAGTCAACGTGAGCCCAAGCTTCGAAGTAAGGCCCTGATTATCCTTGCAAAACGAGAGGCGTGCAGCAGCTCCATGAGGCCTTCATCGTTGTTCTGCTTTAGTGTCAAGGTAGTAAGCTTTTCAACACTCCTAGGGGCCTTGCTTCAGCACCCGTTTCAGTACCAGAACACTGCGTAGAACCAGGAAGCTCTGCTCCTGCGTGTATGCTGCGTGTCAACCTAGAAATTAGAGACTGATGGCACAAGGCTAGTTTTCCCATTATGAAAGATCCGTTGATGCGGCCCCGAAGCTACCTGAAAAGCACTGTTGTTACCGTGCTTTTACTTACAGCCGGCATGGCTCTTAGAAGAAAATGAGTTTTCTCGAAAGAAACCTTGTGCTTCCAGTTCCTAGTTGGACGCTCACCCTGCTCTGCTCTATACCAAACGTGAAAGTCAATGTGAGCACTAGCCTCGAAGTAAGGCCCTGATTATGCTGGCAAAACGGGAGGCGTGCAGCAGCTCCATGAGGCCTTCATCGCTGTTCTGCTTTAGTTTCACGGTAGTAAGCTTTCCAAGACTCCTAGGGACTTTGCTTAAGCAACCGTTTCGGTACCAGAACACTGCGTAGAGACAGTAAGCTCTGGTCCTGCGTGTATGCTGCGTGTCAACCTAGAAATTGGAGACTGATGGCATAAGGCTTCTTTTCCCATTATGAAAGCTCCGTTCATGCGGCCTCGAAGCTACCTGAAAAGCATTGTTGTTGCCGGGGTTTTCCTCACTGCCGGCATGGTTCTGAGAAGAAAATGAGTTTTCTCCTAAGAAACCTTGGGTTTCCAGTTCCTTGTTGGAAGCTCACCCTGCTCTGCTCTATACCTAAAGTGAAAGTCAACGTGAGCCCAAGCTTCGAAGTAAGGCCCTGATTATCCTTGCAAAACGAGAGGCGTGCAGCAGCTGAATGAGGCCTTCATCGTTGTTCTGCTTTAGTGTCAAGGTAGTAAGCTTTTCAACACTCCTAGGGGCCTTGCTTCAGCACCCGTTTCAGTACCAGAACACTGCGTAGAACCAGGAAGCTCTGCTCCTGCGTGTATGCTGCGTGTCAACCTAGAAATTAGAGACTGATGGCACAAGGCTAGTTTTCCCATTATGAAAGCTCCGTTGATGCGGCCCCGAAGCTACCTGAAAAGCACTGTTGTTACCGTGCTTTTACTTACAGCCGGCATGGCTCATAGAAGAAAATGAGTTTTCTCGAAAGAAACCTTGTGCTTCCAGTTCCTAGTTGGACGCTCACCCTGCTCTGCTCTATACCAAACGTGAAAGTCAATGTGAGCACTAGCCTCGAAGTAAGGCCCTGATTATCCTGGCAAAACGGGAGGCGTGCAGCAGCTCCATGAGGCCTTCATCGCTGTTCTGCTTTAGTTTCACGGTAGTAAGCTTTCCAAGACTCCTAGGGACTTTGCTTAAGCAACCGTTTCGGTACCAGAACACTGCGTAGAGACAGTAAGCTCTGGTCCTGCGTGTATGCTGCGTGTCAACCTAGAAATTGGAGACTGATGGCATAAGGCTTCTTTTCCCATTATGAAAGCTCCGTTCATGCGGCCTCGAAGCTACCTGAAAAGCATTGTTGTTGCCGGGGTTTTCCTCACTGCCGGCATGGTTCTGAGAAGAAAATGAGTTTTCTCCTAAGAAACCTTGGGTTTCCAGTTCCTTGTTGGAAGCTCACCCTGCTCTGCTCTATACCTAAAGTGAAAGTCAACGTGAGCCCAAGCTTCGAAGTAAGGCCCTGATTATCCTTGCAAAACGAGAGGCGTGCAGCAGCTCCATGAGGCCTTCATCGTTGTTCTGCTTTAGTGTCAAGGTAGTAAGCTTTTCAACACTCCTAGGGGCCTTGCTTCAGCACCCGTTTCAGTACCAGAACACTGCGTAGAACCAGGAAGCTCTGCTCCTGCGTGTATGCTGCGTGTCAACCTAGAAATTAGAGACTGATGGCACAAGGCTAGTTTTCCCATTATGAAAGCTCCGTTGATGCGGCCCCGAAGCTACCTGAAAAGCACTGTTGTTACCGTGCTTTTACTTACAGCCGGCATGGCTCATAGAAGAAAATGAGTTTTCTCGAAAGAAACCTTGTGCTTCCAGTTCCTAGTTGGACGCTCACCCTGCTCTGCTCTATACCAAACGTGAAAGTCAATGTGAGCACTAGCCTCGAAGTAAGGCCCTGATTATGCTGGCAAAACGGGAGGCGTGCAGCAGCTCCATGAGGCCTTCATCGCTGTTCTGCTTTAGTTTCACGGTAGTAAGCTTTCCAACACTCCTAGGGACTTTGCTTAAGCAACCGTTTCGGTACCAGAACACTGCGTAGAGACAGTAAGCTCTGGTCCTGCGTGTATGCTGCGTGTCAACCTAGAAATTGGAGACTGATGGCATAAGGCTTCTTTTCCCATTATGAAAGCTCCGTTCATGCGGCCTCGAAGCTACCTGAAAAGCATTGTTGTTGCCGGTGTTTTCCTCACTGCCGGCATGGTTCTGAGAAGAAAATGAGTTTTCTCCTAAGAAACCTTGGGTTTCCAGTTCCTTGTTGGAAGCTCACCCTGCTCTGCGCTATACCTAAAGTGAAAGTCAACGTGAGCCCAAGCTTCGAAGTAAGGCCCTGATTATCCTTGCAAAAGGAGAGGCGTGCAGCAGCTCTTGAGGGGTTCATCGTTGTTCTGCCCTAGTTTCAAGGTAGTAAGCTTTTCAACACTCCTAAGGGCTTTGCTGCAGCACCCGTTTCAGTACCAGAAGACTGCGTAGAACCAGGAAGCTCTGCTCCTGGGTGTATGCTGCGTGTCAACCTAGAAATTAGAGACTGATGGCACAACGCTTGTTTTCCCGTTTTGAAAGCTCCATTCATGCGGCCTCGAAGCTACCTGAAAAGCACTGTTGTTACCGTGCTTTTACTTACAGCTGGCATGGCACATAGAAGAAAATGAGTTTTCTCGAAAGAAACCTTGTGCTTCCAGTTCCTAGTTGGAGGCTCACCCTGCTCTACTCTATACCAAACGTGAAAGTCAATGTGAGCACTAGCCTCGAAGTAAGGCCCTGATTATGCTGGCAAAACGGGAGGCGTGCAGCAGCTCCATGAGGCCTTCATCGCTGTTCTGCTTTAATTTCACGGTAGTAAGCTTTCCAAGACTCCTAGGGACTTTGCTTAAGCAACCGTTTCGGTACCAGAACACTGCGTAGAGACAATAAGCTCTGGTCCTGCGTGTATGCTGCGTGTCAACCTAGAAATTGGAGACTGATGGCATAAAGCTTCTTTTCCCATTATGAAAGCTCCGTTCATGCGGCCTCGAAGCTACCTGAAAAGCATTGTTGTTGCCGGGGTTTTCCTCACTGCCGGCATGGTTCTGAGAAGAAAATGAGTTTTCTCCTAAGAAACCTTGGGTTTCCAGTTCCTTGTTGGAAGCTCACCCTGCTCTGCTCTATACCTAAAGTGAAAGTCAACGTGAGCCCAAGCTTCGAAGTAAGGCCCTGATTATCCTTGCAAAACGAGAGGCGTGCAGCAGCTCCATGAGGCCTTCATCGTTGTTCTGCTTTAGTGTCAAGGTAGTAAGCTTTTCAACACTCCTAGGGGCCTTGCTTCAGCACCCGTTTCAGTACCAGAACACTGCGTAGAACCAGGAAGCTCTGCTCCTGCGTGTATGCTGCGTGTCAACCTAGAAATTAGAGACTGATGGCACAAGGCTAGTTTTCCCATTATGAAAGCTCCGTTGATGCGGCCCCGAAGCTACCTGAAAAGCACTGTTGTTACCGTGCTTTTACTTACAGCCGGCATGGCTCATAGAAGAAAATGAGTTTTCTCGAAAGAAACCTTGTGCTTCCAGTTCCTAGTTGGACGCTCACCCTGCTCTGCTCTATACCAAACGTGAAAGTCAATGTGAGCACTAGCCTCGAAGTAAGGCCCTGATTATGCTGGCAAAACGGGAGGCGTGCAGCAGCTCCATGAGGCCTTCATCGCTGTTCTGCTTTAGTTTCACGGTAGTAAGCTTTCCAACACTCCTAGGGACTTTGCTTAAGCAACCGTTTCGGTACCAGAACACTGCGTAGAGACAGTAAGCTCTGGTCCTGCGTGTATGCTGCGTGTCAACCTAGAAATTGGAGACTGATGGCATAAGGCTTCTTTTCCCATTATGAAAGCTCCGTTCATGCGGCCTCGAAGCTACCTGAAAAGCATTGTTGTTGCCGGGGTTTTCCTCACTGCCGGCATGGTTCTGAGAAGAAAATGAGTTTTCTCCTAAGAAACCTTGGGTTTCCAGTTCCTTGTTGGAAGCTCACCCTGCTCTGCTCTATACCTAAAGTGAAAGTCAACGTGAGCCAAGCTTCGAAGTAAGGCCCTGATTATCCTTGCAAAACGAGAGGCGTGCAGCAGCTCCATGAGGCCTTCATCGTTGTTCTGCTTTAGTGTCAAGGTAGTAAGCTTTTCAACACTCCTAGGGGCCTTGCTTCAGCACCCGTTTCAGTACCAGAACACTGCGTAGAACCAGGAAGCTCTGCTCCTGCGTGTATGCTGCGTGTCAACCTAGAAATTAGAGACTGATGGCACAAGGCTAGTTTTCCCATTATGAAAGCTCCGTTGATGCGGCCCCGAAGCTACCTGAAAAGCACTGTTGTTACCGTGCTTTTACTTACAGCCGGCATGGCTCATTGAAGAAAATGAGTTTTCTCGAAAGAAACCTTGTGCTTCCAGTTCCTAGTTGGACGCTCACCCTGCTCTGCTCTATACCAAACGTGAAAGTCAATGTGAGCACTAGCCTCGAAGTAAGGCCCTGATTATGCTGGCAAAACGGGAGGCGTGCAGCAGCTCCATGAGGCCTTCATCGCTGTTCTGCTTTAGTTTCACGATAGTAAGCTTTCCAACACTCCTAGGGACTTTGCTTAAGCAACCGTTTCGGTACCAGAACACTGCGTAGAGACAGTAAGCTCTGGTCCTGCGTGTATGCTGCGTGTCAACCTAGAAATTGGAGACTGATGGCATAAGGCTTCTTTTCCCATTATGAAAGCTCCGTTCATGCGGCCTCGAAGCTACCTGAAAAGCATTGTTGTTGCCGGTGTTTTCCTCACTGCCGGCATGGTTCTGAGAAGAAAATGAGTTTTCTCCTAAGAAACCTTGGGTTTCCAGTTCCTTGTTGGAAGCTCACCCTGCTCTGCGCTATACCTAAAGTGAAAGTCAACGTGAGCCCAAGCTTCGAAGTAAGGCCCTGATTATCCTTGCAAAAGGAGAGGCGTGCAGCAGCTCTTGAGGGGTTCATCGTTGTTCTGCCCTAGTTTCAAGGTAGTAAGCTTTTCAACACTCCTAAGGGCTTTGCTGCAGCACCCGTTTCAGTACCAGAAGTCTGCGTAGAACCAGGAAGCTCTGCTCCTGGGTGTATGCTGCGTGTCAACCTAGAAATTAGAGACTGATGGCACAACGCTTGTTTTCCCGTTTTGAAAGCTCCATTCATGCGGCCTCGAAGCTACCTGAAAAGCACTGTTGTTACCGTGCTTTTACTTACAGCTGGCATGGCACATAGAAGAAAATGAGTTTTCTCGAAAGAAACCTTGTGCTTCCAGTTCCTAGTTGGAGGCTCACCCTGCTCTACTCTATACCAAACGTGAAAGTCAATGTGAGCACTAGCCTCGAAGTAAGGCCCTGATTATGCTGGCAAAACGGGAGGCGTGCAACAGCTCCATGAGGCCTTCATCGCTGTTCTGCTTTAATTTCACGGTAGTAAGCTTTCCAAGACTCCTAGGGACTTTGCTTAAGCAACCGTTTCGGTACCAGAACACTGCGTAGAGACAATAAGCTCTGGTCCTGCGTGTATGCTGCGTGTCAACCTAGAAATTGGAGACTGATGGCATAAAGCTTCTTTTCCCATTATGAAAGCTCCGTTCATGCGGCCTCGAAGCTACCTGAAAAGCATTGTTGTTGCCGGGGTTTTCCTCACTGCCGGCATGGTTCTGAGAAGAAAATGAGTTTTCTCCTAAGAAACCTTGGGTTTCCAGTTCCTTGTTGGAAGCTCACCCTGCTCTGCTCTATACCTAAAGTGAAAGTCAACGTGAGCCCAAGCTTCGAAGTAAGGCCCTGATTATCCTTGCAAAACGAGAGGCGTGCAGCAGCTCCATGAGGCCTTCATCGTTGTTCTGCTTTAGTGTCAAGGTAGTAAGCTTTTCAACACTCCTAGGGGCCTTGCTTCAGCACCCGTTTCAGTACCAGAACACTGCGTAGAACCAGGAAGCTCTGCTCCTGCGTGTATGCTGCGTGTCAACCTAGAAATTAGAGACTGATGGCACAAGGCTAGTTTTCCCATTATGAAAGCTCCGTTGATGCGGCCCCGAAGCTACCTGAAAAGCACTGTTGTTACCGTGCTTTTACTTACAGCCGGCATGGCTCATAGAAGAAAATGAGTTTTCTCGAAAGAAACCTTGTGCTTCCAGTTCCTAGTTGGACGCTCACCCTGCTCTGCTCTATACCAAACGTGAAAGTCAATGTGAGCACTAGCCTCGAAGTAAGGCCCTGATTATGCTGGCAAAACGGGAGGCGTGCAGCAGCTCCATGAGGCCTTCATCGCTGTTCTGCTTTAGTTTCACGGTAGTAAGCTTTCCAAGACTCCTAGGGACTTTGCTTAAGCAACCGTTTCGGTACCAGAACACTGCGTAGAGACAGTAAGCTCTGGTCCTGCGTGTATGCTGCGTGTCAACCTAGAAATTGGAGACTGATGGCATAAGGCTTCTTTTCCCATTATGAAAGCTCCGTTCATGCGGCCTCGAAGCTACCTGAAAAGCATTGTTGTTGCCGGGGTTTTCCTCACTGCCGGCATGGTTCTGAGAAGAAAATGAGTTTTCTCCTAAGAAACCTTGGGTTTCCAGTTCCTTGTTGGAAGCTCACCCTGCTCTGCTCTATACCTAAAGTGAAAGTCAACGTGAGCCAAGCTTCGAAGTAAGGCCCTGATTATCCTTGCAAAACGAGAGGCGTGCAGCAGCTCCATGAGGCCTTCATCGTTGTTCTGCTTTAGTGTCAAGGTAGTAAGCTTTTCAACACTCCTAGGGGCCTTGCTTCAGCACCCGTTTCAGTACCAGAACACTGCGTAGAACCAGGAAGCTCTGCTCCTGCGTGTATGCTGCGTGTCAACCTAGAAATTAGAGACTGATGGCACAAGGCTAGTTTTCCCATTATGAAAGCTCCGTTGATGCGGCCCCGAAGCTACCTGAAAAGCACTGTTGTTACCGTGCTTTTACTTACAGCCGGCATGGCTCATTGAAGAAAATGAGTTTTCTCGAAAGAAACCTTGTGCTTCCAGTTCCTAGTTGGACGCTCACCCTGCTCTGCTCTATACCAAACGTGAAAGTCAATGTGAGCACTAGCCTCGAAGTAAGGCCCTGATTATGCTGGCAAAACGGGAGGCGTGCAGCAGCTCCATGAGGCCTTCATCGCTGTTCTGCTTTAGTTTCACGGTAGTAAGCTTTCCAAGACTCCTAGGGACTTTGCTTAAGCAACCGTTTCGGTACCAGAACACTGCGTAGAGACAGTAAGCTCTGGTCCTGCGTGTATGCTGCGTGTCAACCTAGAAATTGGAGACTGATGGCATAAGGCTTCTTTTCCCATTATGAAAGCTCCGTTCATGCGGCCTCGAAGCTACCTGAAAAGCATTGTTGTTGCCGGTGTTTTCCTCACTGCCGGCATGGTTCTGAGAAGAAAATGAGTTTTCTCCTAAGAAACCTTGGGTTTCCAGTTCCTTGTTGGAAGCTCACCCTGCTCTGCGCTATACCTAAAGTGAAAGTCAACGTGAGCCCAAGCTTCGAAGTAAGGCCCTGATTATCCTTGCAAAAGGAGAGGCGTGCAGCAGCTCTTGAGGGGTTCATCGTTGTTCTGCCCTAGTTTCAAGGTAGTAAGCTTTTCAACACTCCTAAGGGCTTTGCTGCAGCACCCGTTTCAGTACCAGAAGACTGCGTAGAACCAGGAAGCTCTGCTCCTGGGTGTATGCTGCGTGTCAACCTAGAAATTAGAGACTGATGGCACAACGCTTGTTTTCCCGTTTTGAAAGCTCCATTCATGCGGCCTCGAAGCTACCTGAAAAGCACTGTTGTTACCGTGCTTTTACTTACAGCTGGCATGGCACATAGAAGAAAATGAGTTTTCTCGAAAGAAACCTTGTGCTTCCAGTTCCTAGTTGGAGGCTCACCCTGCTCTACTCTATACCAAACGTGAAAGTCAATGTGAGCACTAGCCTCGAAGTAAGGCCCTGATTATCCTGGCAAAACGGGAGGCGTGCAGCAGCTCCATGAGGCCTTCATCGCTGTTCTGCTTTAGTGTCAAGGTAGTAAGCTTTTCAACACTCCTAGGGGCCTTGCTTCAGCACCCGTTTCAGTACCAGAACACTGCGTAGAACCAGGAAGCTCTGCTCCTGCGTGTATGCTGCGTGTCAACCTAGAAATTAGAGACTGATGGCACAAGGCTAGTTTTCCCATTATGAAAGCTCCGTTGATGCGGCCCCGAAGCTACCTGAAAAGCACTGTTGTTACCGTGCTTTTACTTACAGCCGGCATGGCTCATTGAAGAAAATGAGTTTTCTCGAAAGAAACCTTGTGCTTCCAGTTCCTAGTTGGACGCTCACCCTGCTCTGCTCTATACCAAACGTGAAAGTCAATGTGAGCACTAGCCTCGAAGTAAGGCCCTGATTATGCTGGCAAAACGGGAGGCGTGCAGCAGCTCCATGAGGCCTTCATCGCTGTTCTGCTTTAGTTTCACGGTAGTAAGCTTTCCAAGACTCCTAGGGACTTTGCTTAAGCAACCGTTTCGGTACCAGAACACTGCGTAGAGACAGTAAGCTCTGGTCCTGCGTGTATGCTGCGTGTCAACCTAGAAATTGGAGACTGATGGCATAAGGCTTCTTTTCCCATTATGAAAGCTCCGTTCATGCGGCCTCGAAGCTACCTGAAAAGCATTGTTGTTGCCGGTGTTTTCCTCACTGCCGGCATGGTTCTGAGAAGAAAATGAGTTTTCTCCTAAGAAACCTTGGGTTTCCAGTTCCTTGTTGGAAGCTCACCCTGCTCTGCGCTATACCTAAAGTGAAAGTCAACGTGAGCCCAAGCTTCGAAGTAAGGCCCTGATTATCCTTGCAAAAGGAGAGGCGTGCAGCAGCTCCATGAGGCCTTCATCGTTGTTCTGCTTTAGTGTCAAGGTAGTAAGCTTTTCAACACTCCTAAGGGCTTTGCTGCAGCACCCGTTTCAGTACCAGAAGACTGCGTAGAACCAGGAAGCTCTGCTCCTGGGTGTATGCTGCGTGTCAACCTAGAAATTAGAGACTGATGGCACAACGCTTGTTTTCCCGTTTTGAAAGCTCCATTCATGCGGCCTCGAAGCTACCTGAAAAGCACTGTTGTTACCGTGCTTTTACTTACAGCTGGCATGGCACATAGAAGAAAATGAGTTTTCTCGAAAGAAACCTTGTGCTTCCAGTTCCTAGTTGGAGGCTCACCCTGCTCTACTCTATACCAAACGTGAAAGTCAATGTGAGCACTAGCCTCGAAGTAAGGCCCTGATTATGCTGGCAAAACGGGAGGCGTGCAGCAGCTCCATGAGGCCTTCATCGCTGTTCTGCTTTAATTTCACGGTAGTAAGCTTTCCAAGACTCCTAGGGACTTTGCTTAAGCAACCGTTTCGGTACCAGAACACTGCGTAGAGACAATAAGCTCTGGTCCTGCGTGTATGCTGCGTGTCAACCTAGAAATTGGAGACTGATGGCATAAAGCTTCTTTTCCCATTATGAAAGCTCCGTTCATGCGGCCTCGAAGCTACCTGAAAAGCATTGTTGTTGCCGGGGTTTTCCTCACTGCCGGCATGGTTCTGAGAAGAAAATGAGTTTTCTCCTAAGAAACCTTGGGTTTCCAGTTCCTTGTTGGAAGCTCACCCTGCTCTGCTCTATACCTAAAGTGAAAGTCAACGTGAGCCCAAGCTTCGAAGTAAGGCCCTGATTATCCTTGCAAAACGAGAGGCGTGCAGCAGCTCCATGAGGCCTTCATCGTTGTTCTGCTTTAGTGTCAAGGTAGTAAGCTTTTCAACACTCCTAGGGGCCTTGCTTCAGCACCCGTTTCAGTACCAGAACACTGCATAGAACCAGGAAGCTCTGCTCCTGCGTGTATGCTGCGTGTCAACCTAGAAATTAGAGACTGATGGCACAAGGCTAGTTTTCCCATTATGAAAGCTCCGTTGATGCGGCCCCGAAGCTACCTGAAAAGCACTGTTGTTACCGTGCTTTTACTTACAGCCGGCATGGCTCATAGAAGAAAATGAGTTTTCTCGAAAGAAACCTTGTGCTTCCAGTTCCTAGTTGGACGCTCACCCTGCTCTGCTCTATACCAAACGTGAAAGTCAATGTGAGCACTAGCCTCGAAGTAAGGCCCTGATTATGCTGGCAAAACGGGAGGCGTGCAGCAGCTCCATGAGGCCTTCATCGCTGTTCTGCTTTAGTTTCACGGTAGTAAGCTTTCCAAGACTCCTAGGGACTTTGCTTAAGCAACCGTTTCGGTACCAGAACACTGCGTAGAGACAGTAAGCTCTGGTCCTGCGTGTATGCTGCGTGTCAACCTAGAAATTGGAGACTGATGGCATAAGGCTTCTTTTCCCATTATGAAAGCTCCGTTCATGCGGCCTTGAAGCTACCTGAAAAGCATTGTTGTTGCCGGTGTTTTCCTCACTGCCGGCATGGTTCTGAGAAGAAAATGAGTTTTCTCCTAAGAAACCTTGGGTTTCCAGTTCCTTGTTGGAAGCTCACCCTGCTCTGCGCTATACCTAAAGTGAAAGTCAACGTGAGCCCAAGCTTCGAAGTAAGGCCCTGATTATCCTTGCAAAAGGAGAGGCGTGCAGCAGCTCTTGAGGGGTTCATCGTTGTTCTGCCCTAGTTTCAAGGTAGTAAGCTTTTCAACACTCCTAAGGGCTTTGCTGCAGCACCCGTTTCAGTACCAGAAGACTGCGTAGAACCAGGAAGCTCTGCTCCTGGGTGTATGCTGCGTGTCAACCTAGAAATTAGAGACTGATGGCACAACGCTTGTTTTCCCGTTTTGAAAGCTCCATTCATGCGGCCTCGAAGCTACCTGAAAAGCACTGTTGTTACCGTGCTTTTACTTACAGCTGGCATGGCACATAGAAGAAAATGAGTTTTCTCGAAAGAAACCTTGTGCTTCCAGTTCCTAGTTGGAGGCTCACCCTGCTCTACTCTATACCAAACGTGAAAGTCAATGTGAGCACTAGCCTCGAAGTAAGGCCCTGATTATGCTGGCAAAACGGGAGGCGTGCAGCAGCTCCATGAGGCCTTCATCGCTGTTCTGCTTTAGTGTCAAGGTAGTAAGCTTTTCAACACTCCTAGGGGCCTTGCTTCAGCACCCGTTTCAGTACCAGAACACTGCGTAGAACCAGGAAGCTCTGCTCCTGCGTGTATGCTGCGTGTCAACCTAGAAATTAGAGACTGATGGCACAAGGCTAGTTTTCCCATTATGAAAGCTCCGTTGATGCGGCCCCGAAGCTACCTGAAAAGCACTGTTGTTACCGTGCTTTTACTTACAGCCGGCATGGCTCATTGAAGAAAATGAGTTTTCTCGAAAGAAACCTTGTGCTTCCAGTTCCTAGTTGGACGCTCACCCTGCTCTGCTCTATACCAAACGTGAAAGTCAATGTGAGCACTAGCCTCGAAGTAAGGCCCTGATTATGCTGGCAAAACGGGAGGCGTGCAGCAGCTCCATGAGGCCTTCATCGCTGTTCTGCTTTAGTTTCACGGTAGTAAGCTTTCCAAGACTCCTAGGGACTTTGCTTAAGCAACCGTTTCGGTACCAGAACACTGCGTAGAGACAGTAAGCTCTGGTCCTGCGTGTATGCTGCGTGTCAACCTAGAAATTGGAGACTGATGGCATAAGGCTTCTTTTCCCATTATGAAAGCTCCGTTCATGCGGCCTCGAAGCTACCTGAAAAGCATTGTTGTTGCCGGTGTTTTCCTCACTGCCGGCATGGTTCTGAGAAGAAAATGAGTTTTCTCCTAAGAAACCTTGGGTTTCCAGTTCCTTGTTGGAAGCTCACCCTGCTCTGCGCTATACCTAAAGTGAAAGTCAACGTGAGCCCAAGCTTCGAAGTAAGGCCCTGATTATCCTTGCAAAAGGAGAGGCGTGCAGCAGCTCTTGAGGGGTTCATCGTTGTTCTGCCCTAGTTTCAAGGTAGTAAGCTTTTCAACACTCCTAAGGGCTTTGCTGCAGCACCCGTTTCAGTACCAGAAGACTGCGTAGAACCAGGAAGCTCTGCTCCTGGGTGTATGCTGCGTGTCAACCTAGAAATTAGAGACTGATGGCACAACGCTTGTTTTCCCGTTTTGAAAGCTCCATTCATGCGGCCTCGAAGCTACCTGAAAAGCACTGTTGTTACCGTGCTTTTACTTACAGCTGGCATGGCACATAGAAGAAAATGAGTTTTCTCGAAAGAAACCTTGTGCTTCCAGTTCCTAGTTGGAGGCTCACCCTGCTCTACTCTATACCAAACGTGAAAGTCAATGTGAGCACTAGCCTCGAAGTAAGGCCCTGATTATGCTGGCAAAACGGGAGGCGTGCAGCAGCTCCATGAGGCCTTCATCGCTGTTCTGCTTTAATTTCACGGTAGTAAGCTTTCCAAGACTCCTAGGGACTTTGCTTAAGCAACCGTTTCGGTACCAGAACACTGCGTAGAGACAATAAGCTCTGGTCCTGCGTGTATGCTGCGTGTCAACCTAGAAATTGGAGACTGATGGCATAAAGCTTCTTTTCCCATTATGAAAGCTCCGTTCATGCGGCCTCGAAGCTACCTGAAAAGCATTGTTGTTGCCGGGGTTTTCCTCACTGCCGGCATGGTTCTGAGAAGAAAATGAGTTTTCTCCTAAGAAACCTTGGGTTTCCAGTTCCTTGTTGGAAGCTCACCCTGCTCTGCTCTATACCTAAAGTGAAAGTCAACGTGAGCCCAAGCTTCGAAGTAAGGCCCTGATTATCCTTGCAAAACGAGAGGCGTGCAGCAGCTCCATGAGGCCTTCATCGTTGTTCTGCTTTAGTGTCAAGGTAGTAAGCTTTTCAACACTCCTAGGGGCCTTGCTTCAGCACCCGTTTCAGTACCAGAACACTGCATAGAACCAGGAAGCTCTGCTCCTGCGTGTATGCTGCGTGTCAACCTAGAAATTAGAGACTGATGGCACAAGGCTAGTTTTCCCATTATGAAAGCTCCGTTGATGCGGCCCCGAAGCTACCTGAAAAGCACTGTTGTTACCGTGCTTTTACTTACAGCCGGCATGGCTCATAGAAGAAAATGAGTTTTCTCGAAAGAAACCTTGTGCTTCCAGTTCCTAGTTGGACGCTCACCCTGCTCTGCTCTATACCAAACGTGAAAGTCAATGTGAGCACTAGCCTCGAAGTAAGGCCCTGATTATGCTGGCAAAACGGGAGGCGTGCAGCAGCTCCATGAGGCCTTCATCGCTGTTCTGCTTTAGTTTCACGGTAGTAAGCTTTCCAACACTCCTAGGGACTTTGCTTAAGCAACCGTTTCGGTACCAGAACACTGCGTAGAGACAGTAAGCTCTGGTCCTGCGTGTATGCTGCGTGTCAACCTAGAAATTGGAGACTGATGGCATAAGACTTCTTTTCCCATTATGAAAGCTCCGTTCATGCGGCCTCGAAGCTACCTGAAAAGCATTGTTGTTGCCGGGGTTTTCCTCTCTGCCGGCATGGTTCTGAGAAGAAAATGAGTTTTCTCCTAAGAAACCTTGGGTTTCCAGTTCCTTGTTGGAAGCTCACCCTGCTCTGCGCTATACCTAAAGTGAAAGTCAACGTGAGCCCAAGCTTCGAAGTAAGGCCCTGATTATCCTTGCAAAACGAGAGGCGTGCAGCAGCTCTTGAGGCGTTCATCTTTGTTCTGCTTTAGTTTCAAGGTAGTAAGCTTTTCAACACTCCTAGGGGCCTTGCTTCAGCACCCGTTTCAGTACCAGAACACTGCGTAGAACCAGGAAGCTCTGCTCCTGCGTGTATGCTGCGTGTCAACCTAGAAATTAGAGACTGATGGCACAAGGCTAGTTTTCCCATTATGAAAGCTCCGTTGATGCGGCCCCGAAGCTACCTGAAAAGCACTGTTGTTACCGTGCTTTTACTTACAGCCGGCATGGCTCATAGAAGAAAATGAGTTTTCTCGAAAGAAACCTTGTGCTTCCAGTTCCTAGTTGGAAGCTCACCCTGCTCTGCTCTATACCAAACGTGAAAGTCAATGTGAGCACTAGCCTCGAAGTAAGGCCCTGATTATGCTGGCAAAACGGGAGGCGTGCAGCAGCTCCATGAGGCCTTCATCGCTGTTCTGCTTTAGTTTCACGGTAGTAAGCTTTCCAAGACTCCTAGGGACTTTGCTTAAGCAACCGTTTCGGTACCAGAACACTGCGTAGAGACAGTAAGCTCTGGTCCTGCGTGTATGCTGCGTGTCAACCTAGAAATTGGAGACTGATGGCATAAGGCTTCTTTTCCCATTATGAAAGCTCCGTTCATGCGGCCTCGAAGCTACCTGAAAAGCATTGTTGTTGCCGGGGTTTTCCTCACTGCCGGCATGGTTCTGAGAAGAAAATGAGTTTTCTCCTACGAAACCTTGGGTTTCCAGTTCCTTGTTGGAAGCTCACCCTGCTCTGCTCTATACCTAAAGTGAAAGTCAACGTGAGCCCAAGCTTCGAAGTAAGGCCCTGATTATCCTTGCAAAACGAGAGGCGTGCAGCAGCTCCATGAGGCCTTCATCGTTGTTCTGCTTTAGTGTCAAGGTAGTAAGCTTTTCAACACTCCTAAGGGCTTTGCTGCAGCACCCGTTTCAGTACCAGAAGACTGCGTAGAACCAGGAAGCTCTGCTCCTGGGTGTATGCTGCGTGTCAACCTAGAAATTAGAGACTGATGGCACAACGCTTGTTTTCCCGTTTTGAAAGCTCCATTCATGCGGCCTCGAAGCTACCTGAAAAGCACTGTTGTTACCGTGCTTTTACTTACAGCTGGCATGGCACATAGAAGAAAATGAGTTTTCTCGAAAGAAACCTTGTGCTTCCAGTTCCTAGTTGGAGGCTCACCCTGCTCTACTCTATACCAAACGTGAAAGTCAATGTGAGCACTAGCCTCGAAGTAAGGCCCTGATTATGCTGGCAAAACGGGAGGCGTGCAGCAGCTCCATGAGGCCTTCATCGCTGTTCTGCTTTAGTTTCACGGTAGTAAGCTTTCCAAGACTCCTAGGGACTTTGCTTAAGCAACCGTTTCGGTACCAGAACACTGCGTAGAGACAATAAGCTCTGGTCCTGCGTGTATGCTGCGTGTCAACCTAGAAATTGGAGACTGATGGCATAAAGCTTCTTTTCCCATTATGAAAGCTCCGTTCATGCGGCCTCGAAGCTACCTGAAAAGCATTGTTGTTGCCGGGGTTTTCCTCACTGCCGGCATGGTTCTGAGAAGAAAATGAGTTTTCTCCTAAGAAACCTTGGGTTTCCAGTTCCTTGTTGGAAGCTCACCCTGCTCTGCTCTATACCTAAAGTGAAAGTCAACGTGAGCCCAAGCTTCGAAGTAAGGCCCTGATTATCCTTGCAAAACGAGAGGCGTGCAGCAGCTCCATGAGGCCTTCATCGTTGTTCTGCTTTAGTGTCAAGGTAGTAAGCTTTTCAACACTCCTAGGGGCCTTGCTTCAGCACCCGTTTCAGTACCAGAACACTGCATAGAACCAGGAAGCTCTGCTCCTGCGTGTATGCTGCGTGTCAACCTAGAAATTAGAGACTGATGGCACAAGGCTAGTTTTCCCATTATGAAAGCTCCGTTGATGCGGCCCCGAAGCTACCTGAAAAGCACTGTTGTTACCGTGCTTTTACTTACAGCCGGCATGGCTCATAGAAGAAAATGAGTTTTCTCGAAAGAAACCTTGTGCTTCCAGTTCCTAGTTGGACGCTCACCCTGCTCTGCTCTATACCAAACGTGAAAGTCAATGTGAGCACTAGCCTCGAAGTAAGGCCCTGATTATGCTGGCAAAACGGGAGGCGTGCAGCAGCTCCATGAGGCCTTCATCGCTGTTCTGCTTTAGTTTCACGGTAGTAAGCTTTCCAACACTCCTAGGGATTTGCTTAAGCAACCGTTTCGGTACCAGAACACTGCGTAGAGACAGTAAGCTCTGGTCCTGCGTGTATGCTGCGTGTCAACCTAGAAATTGGAGACTGATGGCATAAGACTTCTTTTCCCATTATGAAAGCTCCGTTCATGCGGCCTCGAAGCTACCTGAAAAGCATTGTTGTTGCCGGGGTTTTCCTCTCTGCCGGCATGGTTCTGAGAAGAAAATGAGTTTTCTCCTAAGAAACCTTGGGTTTCCAGTTCCTTGTTGGAAGCTCACCCTGCTCTGCGCTATACCTAAAGTGAAAGTCAACGTGAGCCCAAGCTTCGAAGTAAGGCCCTGATTATCCTTGCAAAACGAGAGGCGTGCAGCAGCTCTTGAGGCGTTCATCTTTGTTCTGCTTTAGTTTCAAGGTAGTAAGCTTTTCAACACTCCTAGGGGCCTTGCTTCAGCACCCGTTTCAGTACCAGAACACTGCGTAGAACCAGGAAGCTCTGCTCCTGCGTGTATGCTGCGTGTCAACCTAGAAATTAGAGACTGATGGCACAAGGCTAGTTTTCCCATTATGAAAGCTCCGTTGATGCGGCCCCGAAGCTACCTGAAAAGCACTGTTGTTACCGTGCTTTTACTTACAGCCGGCATGGCTCATAGAAGAAAATGAGTTTTCTCGAAAGAAACCTTGTGCTTCCAGTTCCTAGTTGGAAGCTCACCCTGCTCTGCTCTATACCAAACGTGAAAGTCAATGTGAGCACTAGCCTCGAAGTAAGGCCCTGATTATGCTGGCAAAACGGGAGGCGTGCAGCAGCTCCATGAGGCCTTCATCGCTGTTCTGCTTTAGTTTCACGGTAGTAAGCTTTCCAAGACTCCTAGGGACTTTGCTTAAGCAACCGTTTCGGTACCAGAACACTGCGTAGAGACAGTAAGCTCTGGTCCTGCGTGTATGCTGCGTGTCAACCTAGAAATTGGAGACTGATGGCATAAGGCTTCTTTTCCCATTATGAAAGCTCCGTTCATGCGGCCTCGAAGCTACCTGAAAAGCATTGTTGTTGCCGGGGTTTTCCTCTCTGCCGGCATGGTTCTGAGAAGAAAATGAGTTTTCTCCTAAGAAACCTTGGGTTTCCAGTTCCTTGTTGGAAGCTCACCCTGCTCTGCGCTATACCTAAAGTGAAAGTCAACGTGAGCCCAAGCTTCGAAGTAAGGCCCTGATTATCCTTGCAAAACGAGAGGCGTGCAGCAGCTCTTGAGGCGTTCATCTTTGTTCTGCTTTAGTTTCAAGGTAGTAAGCTTTTCAACACTCCTAGGGGCCTTGCTTCAGCACCCGTTTCAGTACCAGAACACTGCGTAGAACCAGGAAGCTCTGCTCCTGCGTGTATGCTGCGTGTCAACCTAGAAATTAGAGACTGATGGCACAAGGCTAGTTTTCCCATTATGAAAGCTCCGTTGATGCGGCCCCGAAGCTACCTGAAAAGCACTGTTGTTACCGTGCTTTTACTTACAGCCGGCATGGCTCATAGAAGAAAATGAGTTTTCTCGAAAGAAACCTTGTGCTTCCAGTTCCTAGTTGGAAGCTCACCCTGCTCTGCTCTATACCAAACGTGAAAGTCAATGTGAGCACTAGCCTCGAAGTAAGGCCCTGATTATGCTGGCAAAACGGGAGGCGTGCAGCAGCTCCATGAGGCCTTCATCGCTGTTCTGCTTTAGTTTCACGGTAGTAAGCTTTCCAAGACTCCTAGGGACTTTGCTTAAGCAACCGTTTCGGTACCAGAACACTGCGTAGAGACAGTAAGCTCTGGTCCTGCGTGTATGCTGCGTGTCAACCTAGAAATTGGAGACTGATGGCATAAGGCTTCTTTTCCCATTATGAAAGCTCCGTTCATGCGGCCTCGAAGCTACCTGAAAAGCATTGTTGTTGCCGGGGTTTTCCTCACTGCCGGCATGGTTCTGAGAAGAAAATGAGTTTTCTCCTAAGAAACCTTGGGTTTCCAGTTCCTTGTTGGAAGCTCACCCTGCTCTGCTCTATACCTAAAGTGAAAGTCAACGTGAGCCCAAGCTTCGAAGTAAGGCCCTGATTATCCTTGCAAAACGAGAGGCGTGCAGCAGCTCCATGAGGCCTTCATCGTTGTTCTGCTTTAGTGTCAAGGTAGTAAGCTTTTCAACACTCCTAGGGGCCTTGCTTCAGCACCCGTTTCAGTACCAGAACACTGCGTAGAACCAGGAAGCTCTGCTCCTGCGTGTATGCTGCGTGTCAACCTAGAAATTAGAGACTGATGGCACAAGGCTAGTTTTCCCATTATGAAAGCTCCGTTGATGCGGCCCCGAAGCTACCTGAAAAGCACTGTTGTTACCGTGCTTTTACTTACAGCCGGCATGGCTCATAGAAGAAAATGAGTTTTCTCGAAAGAAACCTTGTGCTTCCAGTTCCTAGTTGGACGCTCACCCTGCTCTGCTCTATACCAAACGTGAAAGTCAATGTGAGCACTAGCCTCGAAGTAAGGCCCTGATTATGCTGGCAAAACGGGAGGCGTGCAGCAGCTCCATGAGGCCTTCATCGCTGTTCTGCTTTAGTTTCACGGTAGTAAGCTTTCCAAGACTCCTAGGGACTTTGCTTAAGCAACCGTTTCGGTACCAGAACACTGCGTAGAGACAGTAAGCTCTGGTCCTGCGTGTATGCTGCGTGTCAACCTAGAAATTGGAGACTGATGGCATAAGGCTTCTTTTCCCATTATGAAAGCTCCGTTCATGCGGCCTCGAAGCTACCTGAAAAGCATTGTTGTTGCCGGGGTTTTCCTCACTGCCGGCATGGTTCTGAGAAGAAAATGAGTTTTCTCCTAAGAAACCTTGGGTTTCCAGTTCCTTGTTGGAAGCTCACCCTGCTCTGCTCTATACCTAAAGTGAAAGTCAACGTGAGCCCAAGCTTCGAAGTAAGGCCCTGATTATCCTTGCAAAACGAGAGGCGTGCAGCAGCTCCATGAGGCCTTCATCGTTGTTCTGCTTTAGTGTCAAGGTAGTAAGCTTTTCAACACTCCTAGGGGCCTTGCTTCAGCACCCGTTTCAGTACCAGAACACTGCGTAGAACCAGGAAGCTCTGCTCCTGCGTGTATGCTGCGTGTCAACCTAGAAATTAGAGACTGATGGCACAAGGCTAGTTTTCCCATTATGAAAGCTCCGTTGATGCGGCCCCGAAGCTACCTGAAAAGCACTGTTGTTACCGTGCTTTTACTTACAGCCGGCATGGCTCATAGAAGAAAATGAGTTTTCTCGAAAGAAACCTTGTGCTTCCAGTTCCTAGTTGGACGCTCACCCTGCTCTGCTCTATACCAAACGTGAAAGTCAATGTGAGCACTAGCCTCGAAGTAAGGCCCTGATTATGCTGGCAAAACGGGAGGCGTGCAGCAGCTCCATGAGGCCTTCATCGCTGTTCTGCTTTAGTTTCACGGTAGTAAGCTTTCCAAGACTCCTAGGGACTTTGCTTAAGCAACCGTTTCGGTACCAGAACACTGCGTAGAGACAGTAAGCTCTGGTCCTGCGTGTATGCTGCGTGTCAACCTAGAAATTGGAGACTGATGGCATAAGGCTTCTTTTCCCATTATGAAAGCTCCGTTCATGCGGCCTCGAAGCTACCTGAAAAGCATTGTTGTTGCCGGGGTTTTCCTCACTGCCGGCATGGTTCTGAGAAGAAAATGAGTTTTCTCCTAAGAAACCTTGGGTTTCCAGTTCCTTGTTGGAAGCTCACCCTGCTCTGCTCTATACCTAAAGTGAAAGTCAACGTGAGCCCAAGCTTCGAAGTAAGGCCCTGATTATCCTTGCAAAACGAGAGGCGTGCAGCAGCTCCATGAGGCCTTCATCGTTGTTCTGCTTTAGTGTCAAGGTAGTAAGCTTTTCAACACTCCTAAGGGCTTTGCTGCAGCACCCGTTTCAGTACCAGAAGACTGCGTAGAACCAGGAAGCTCTGCTCCTGGGTGTATGCTGCGTGTCAACCTAGAAATTAGAGACTGATGGCACAACGCTTGTTTTCCCGTTTTGAAAGCTCCATTCATGCGGCCTCGAAGCTACCTGAAAAGCACTGTTGTTACCGTGCTTTTACTTACAGCTGGCATGGCACATAGAAGAAAATGAGTTTTCTCGAAAGAAACCTTGTGCTTCCAGTTCCTAGTTGGAGGCTCACCCTGCTCTACTCTATACCAAACGTGAAAGTCAATGTGAGCACTAGCCTCGAAGTAAGGCCCTGATTATGCTGGCAAAACGGGAGGCGTGCAGCAGCTCCATGAGGCCTTCATCGCTGTTCTGCTTTAGTTTCACGGTAGTAAGCTTTCCAAGACTCCTAGGGACTTTGCTTAAGCAACCGTTTCGGTACCAGAACACTGCGTAGAGACAATAAGCTCTGGTCCTGCGTGTATGCTGCGTGTCAACCTAGAAATTGGAGACTGATGGCATAAAGCTTCTTTTCCCATTATGAAAGCTCCGTTCATGCGGCCTCGAAGCTACCTGAAAAGCATTGTTGTTGCCGGGGTTTTCCTCACTGCCGGCATGGTTCTGAGAAGAAAATGAGTTTTCTCCTAAGAAACCTTGGGTTTCCAGTTCCTTGTTGGAAGCTCACCCTGCTCTGCTCTATACCTAAAGTGAAAGTCAACGTGAGCCCAAGCTTCGAAGTAAGGCCCTGATTATCCTTGCAAAACGAGAGGCGTGCAGCAGCTCCATGAGGCCTTCATCGTTGTTCTGCTTTAGTGTCAAGGTAGTAAGCTTTTCAACACTCCTAGGGGCCTTGCTTCAGCACCCGTTTCAGTACCAGAACACTGCATAGAACCAGGAAGCTCTGCTCCTGCGTGTATGCTGCGTGTCAACCTAGAAATTAGAGACTGATGGCACAAGGCTAGTTTTCCCATTATGAAAGCTCCGTTGATGCGGCCCCGAAGCTACCTGAAAAGCACTGTTGTTACCGTGCTTTTACTTACAGCCGGCATGGCTCATAGAAGAAAATGAGTTTTCTCGAAAGAAACCTTGTGCTTCCAGTTCCTAGTTGGACGCTCACCCTGCTCTGCTCTATACCAAACGTGAAAGTCAATGTGAGCACTAGCCTCGAAGTAAGGCCCTGATTATGCTGGCAAAACGGGAGGCGTGCAGCAGCTCCATGAGGCCTTCATCGCTGTTCTGCTTTAGTTTCACGGTAGTAAGCTTTCCAACACTCCTAGGGACTTTGCTTAAGCAACCGTTTCGGTACCAGAACACTGCGTAGAGACAGTAAGCTCTGGTCCTGCGTGTATGCTGCGTGTCAACCTAGAAATTGGAGACTGATGGCATAAGACTTCTTTTCCCATTATGAAAGCTCCGTTCATGCGGCCTCGAAGCTACCTGAAAAGCATTGTTGTTGCCGGGGTTTTCCTCTCTGCCGGCATGGTTCTGAGAAGAAAATGAGTTTTCTCCTAAGAAACCTTGGGTTTCCAGTTCCTTGTTGGAAGCTCACCCTGCTCTGCGCTATACCTAAAGTGAAAGTCAACGTGAGCCCAAGCTTCGAAGTAAGGCCCTGATTATCCTTGCAAAACGAGAGGCGTGCAGCAGCTCTTGAGGCGTTCATCTTTGTTCTGCTTTAGTTTCAAGGTAGTAAGCTTTTCAACACTCCTAGGGGCCTTGCTTCAGCACCCGTTTCAGTACCAGAACACTGCGTAGAACCAGGAAGCTCTGCTCCTGCGTGTATGCTGCGTGTCAACCTAGAAATTAGAGACTGATGGCACAAGGCTAGTTTTCCCATTATGAAAGCTCCGTTGATGCGGCCCCGAAGCTACCTGAAAAGCACTGTTGTTACCGTGCTTTTACTTACAGCCGGCATGGCTCATAGAAGAAAATGAGTTTTCTCGAAAGAAACCTTGTGCTTCCAGTTCCTAGTTGGAAGCTCACCCTGCTCTGCTCTATACCAAACGTGAAAGTCAATGTGAGCACTAGCCTCGAAGTAAGGCCCTGATTATGCTGGCAAAACGGGAGGCGTGCAGCAGCTCCATGAGGCCTTCATCGCTGTTCTGCTTTAGTTTCACGGTAGTAAGCTTTCCAAGACTCCTAGGGACTTTGCTTAAGCAACCGTTTCGGTACCAGAACACTGCGTAGAGACAGTAAGCTCTGGTCCTGCGTGTATGCTGCGTGTCAACCTAGAAATTGGAGACTGATGGCATAAGGCTTCTTTTCCCATTATGAAAGCTCCGTTCATGCGGCCTCGAAGCTACCTGAAAAGCATTGTTGTTGCCGGGGTTTTCCTCTCTGCCGGCATGGTTCTGAGAAGAAAATGAGTTTTCTCCTAAGAAACCTTGGGTTTCCAGTTCCTTGTTGGAAGCTCACCCTGCTCTGCTCTATACCTAAAGTGAAAGTCAACGTGAGCCCAAGCTTCGAAGTAAGGCCCTGATTATCCTTGCAAAACGAGAGGCGTGCAGCAGCTCTTGAGGCGTTCATCTTTGTTCTGCTTTAGTTTCAAGGTAGTAAGCTTTTCAACACTCCTAGGGGCCTTGCTTCAGCACCCGTTTCAGTACCAGAACACTGCGTAGAACCAGGAAGCTCTGCTCCTGCGTGTATGCTGCGTGTCAACCTAGAAATTAGAGACTGATGGCACAAGGCTAGTTTTCCCATTATGAAAGCTCCGTTGATGCGGCCCCGAAGCTACCTGAAAAGCACTGTTGTTACCGTGCTTTTACTTACAGCCGGCATGGCTCATAGAAGAAAATGAGTTTTCTCGAAAGAAACCTTGTGCTTCCAGTTCCTAGTTGGAAGCTCACCCTGCTCTGCTCTATACCAAACGTGAAAGTCAATGTGAGCACTAGCCTCGAAGTAAGGCCCTGATTATGCTGGCAAAACGGGAGGCGTGCAGCAGCTCCATGAGGCCTTCATCGCTGTTCTGCTTTAGTTTCACGGTAGTAAGCTTTCCAAGACTCCTAGGGACTTTGCTTAAGCAACCGTTTCGGTACCAGAACACTGCGTAGAGACAGTAAGCTCTGGTCCTGCGTGTATGCTGCGTGTCAACCTAGAAATTGGAGACTGATGGCATAAGGCTTCTTTTCCCATTATGAAAGCTCCGTTCATGCGGCCTCGAAGCTACCTGAAAAGCATTGTTGTTGCCGGGGTTTTCCTCACTGCCGGCATGGTTCTGAGAAGAAAATGAGTTTTCTCCTAAGAAACCTTGGGTTTCCAGTTCCTTGTTGGAAGCTCACCCTGCTCTGCTCTATACCTAAAGTGAAAGTCAACGTGAGCCCAAGCTTCGAAGTAAGGCCCTGATTATCCTTGCAAAACGAGAGGCGTGCAGCAGCTCCATGAGGCCTTCATCGTTGTTCTGCTTTAGTGTCAAGGTAGTAAGCTTTTCAACACTCCTAGGGGCCTTGCTTCAGCACCCGTTTCAGTACCAGAACACTGCGTAGAACCAGGAAGCTCTGCTCCTGCGTGTATGCTGCGTGTCAACCTAGAAATTAGAGACTGATGGCACAAGGCTAGTTTTCCCATTATGAAAGCTCCGTTGATGCGGCCCCGAAGCTACCTGAAAAGCACTGTTGTTACCGTGCTTTTACTTACAGCCGGCATGGCTCATAGAAGAAAATGAGTTTTCTCGAAAGAAACCTTGTGCTTCCAGTTCCTAGTTGGAAGCTCACCCTGCTCTGCTCTATACCAAACGTGAAAGTCAATGTGAGCACTAGCCTCGAAGTAAGGCCCTGATTATGCTGGCAAAACGGGAGGCGTGCAGCAGCTCCATGAGGCCTTCATCGCTGTTCTGCTTTAGTTTCACGGTAGTAAGCTTTCCAAGACTCCTAGGGACTTTGCTTAAGCAACCGTTTCGGTACCAGAACACTGCGTAGAGACAGTAAGCTCTGGTCCTGCGTGTATGCTGCGTGTCAACCTAGAAATTGGAGACTGATGGCATAAGGCTTCTTTTCCCATTATGAAAGCTCCGTTCATGCGGCCTCGAAGCTACCTGAAAAGCATTGTTGTTGCCGGGGTTTTCCTCACTGCCGGCATGGTTCTGAGAAGAAAATGAGTTTTCTCCTAAGAAACCTTGGGTTTCCAGTTCCTTGTTGGAAGCTCACCCTGCTCTGCTCTATACCTAAAGTGAAAGTCAACGTGAGCCCAAGCTTCGAAGTAAGGCCCTGATTATCCTTGCAAAACGAGAGGCGTGCAGCAGCTCCATGAGGCCTTCATCGTTGTTCTGCTTTAGTGTCAAGGTAGTAAGCTTTTCAACACTCCTAGGGGCCTTGCTTCAGCACCCGTTTCAGTACCAGAACACTGCGTAGAACCAGGAAGCTCTGCTCCTGCGTGTATGCTGCGTGTCAACCTAGAAATTAGAGACTGATGGCACAAGGCTAGTTTTCCCATTATGAAAGCTCCGTTGATGCGGCCCCGAAGCTACCTGAAAAGCACTGTTGTTACCGTGCTTTTACTTACAGCCGGCATGGCTCATAGAAGAAAATGAGTTTTCTCGAAAGAAACCTTGTGCTTCCAGTTCCTAGTTGGACGCTCACCCTGCTCTGCTCTATACCAAACGTGAAAGTCAATGTGAGCACTAGCCTCGAAGTAAGGCCCTGATTATGCTGGCAAAACGGGAGGCGTGCAGCAGCTCCATGAGGCCTTCATCGCTGTTCTGCTTTAGTTTCACGGTAGTAAGCTTTCCAAGACTCCTAGGGACTTTGCTTAAGCAACCGTTTCGGTACCAGAACACTGCGTAGAGACAGTAAGCTCTGGTCCTGCGTGTATGCTGCGTGTCAACCTAGAAATTGGAGACTGATGGCATAAGGCTTCTTTTCCCATTATGAAAGCTCCGTTCATGCGGCCTCGAAGCTACCTGAAAAGCATTGTTGTTGCCGGGGTTTTCCTCACTGCCGGCATGGTTCTGAGAAGAAAATGAGTTTTCTCCTAAGAAACCTTGGGTTTCCAGTTCCTTGTTGGAAGCTCACCCTGCTCTGCTCTATACCTAAAGTGAAAGTCAACGTGAGCCCAAGCTTCGAAGTAAGGCCCTGATTATCCTTGCAAAACGAGAGGCGTGCAGCAGCTCCATGAGGCCTTCATCGTTGTTCTGCTTTAGTGTCAAGGTAGTAAGCTTTTCAACACTCCTAGGGGCCTTGCTTCAGCACCCGTTTCAGTACCAGAACACTGCGTAGAACCAGGAAGCTCTGCTCCTGCGTGTATGCTGCGTGTCAACCTAGAAATTAGAGACTGATGGCACAAGGCTAGTTTTCCCATTATGAAAGCTCCGTTGATGCGGCCCCGAAGCTACCTGAAAAGCACTGTTGTTACCGTGCTTTTACTTACAGCCGGCATGGCTCATAGAAGAAAATGAGTTTTCTCGAAAGAAACCTTGTGCTTCCAGTTCCTAGTTGGAAGCTCACCCTGCTCTGCTCTATACCAAACGTGAAAGTCAATGTGAGCACTAGCCTCGAAGTAAGGCCCTGATTATGCTGGCAAAACGGGAGGCGTGCAGCAGCTCCATGAGGCCTTCATCGCTGTTCTGCTTTAGTTTCACGGTAGTAAGCTTTCCAACACTCCTAGGGACTTTGCTTAAGCAACCGTTTCGGTACCAGAACACTGCGTAGAGACAGTAAGCTCTGGTCCTGCGTGTATGCTGCGTGTCAACCTAGAAATTGGAGACTGATGGCATAAGGCTTCTTTTCCCATTATGAAAGCTCCGTTCATGCGGCCTCGAAGCTACCTGAAAAGCATTGTTGTTGCCGGGGTTTTCCTCACTGCCGGCATGGTTCTGAGAAGAAAATGAGTTTTCTCCTAAGAAACCTTGGGTTTCCAGTTCCTTGTTGGAAGCTCACCCTGCTCTGCTCTATACCTAAAGTGAAAGTCAACGTGAGCCCAAGCTTCGAAGTAAGGCCCTGATTATCCTTGCAAAACGAGAGGCGTGCAGCAGCTCCATGAGGCCTTCATCGTTGTTCTGCTTTAGTGTCAAGGTAGTAAGCTTTTCAACACTCCTAGGGGCCTTGCTTCAGCACCCGTTTCAGTACCAGAACACTGCGTAGAACCAGGAAGCTCTGCTCCTGCGTGTATGCTGCGTGTCAACCTAGAAATTAGAGACTGATGGCACAAGGCTAGTTTTCCCATTATGAAAGCTCCGTTGATGCGGCCCCGAAGCTACCTGAAAAGCACTGTTGTTACCGTGCTTTTACTTACAGCCGGCATGGCTCATAGAAGAAAATGAGTTTTCTCGAAAGAAACCTTGTGCTTCCAGTTCCTAGTTGGACGCTCACCCTGCTCTGCTCTATACCAAACGTGAAAGTCAATGTGAGCACTAGCCTCGAAGTAAGGCCCTGATTATGCTGGCAAAACGGGAGGCGTGCAGCAGCTCCATGAGGCCTTCATCGCTGTTCTGCTTTAGTTTCACGGTAGTAAGCTTTCCAAGACTCCTAGGGACTTTGCTTAAGCAACCGTTTCGGTACCAGAACACTGCGTAGAGACAGTAAGCTCTGGTCCTGCGTGTATGCTGCGTGTCAACCTAGAAATTGGAGACTGATGGCATAAGGCTTCTTTTCCCATTATGAAAGCTCCGTTCATGCGGCCTCGAAGCTACCTGAAAAGCATTGTTGTTGCCGGGGTTTTCCTCACTGCCGGCATGGTTCTGAGAAGAAAATGAGTTTTCTCCTAAGAAACCTTGGGTTTCCAGTTCCTTGTTGGAAGCTCACCCTGCTCTGCTCTATACCTAAAGTGAAAGTCAACGTGAGCCCAAGCTTCGAAGTAAGGCCCTGATTATCCTTGCAAAACGAGAGGCGTGCAGCAGCTCCATGAGGCCTTCATCGTTGTTCTGCTTTAGTGTCAAGGTAGTAAGCTTTTCAACACTCCTAGGGGCCTTGCTTCAGCACCCGTTTCAGTACCAGAACACTGCGTAGAACCAGGAAGCTCTGCTCCTGCGTGTATGCTGCGTGTCAACCTAGAAATTAGAGACTGATGGCACAAGGCTAGTTTTCCCATTATGAAAGCTCCGTTGATGCGGCCCCGAAGCTACCTGAAAAGCACTGTTGTTACCGTGCTTTTACTTACAGCCGGCATGGCTCATAGAAGAAAATGAGTTTTCTCGAAAGAAACCTTGTGCTTCCAGTTCCTAGTTGGAAGCTCACCCTGCTCTGCTCTATACCAAACGTGAAAGTCAATGTGAGCACTAGCCTCGAAGTAAGGCCCTGATTATGCTGGCAAAACGGGAGGCGTGCAGCAGCTCCATGAGGCCTTCATCGCTGTTCTGCTTTAGTTTCACGGTAGTAAGCTTTCCAACACTCCTAGGGACTTTGCTTAAGCAACCGTTTCGGTACCAGAACACTGCGTAGAGACAGTAAGCTCTGGTCCTGCGTGTATGCTGCGTGTCAACCTAGAAATTGGAGACTGATGGCATAAGGCTTCTTTTCCCATTATGAAAGCTCCGTTCATGCGGCCTCGAAGCTACCTGAAAAGCATTGTTGTTGCCGGGGTTTTCCTCACTGCCGGCATGGTTCTGAGAAGAAAATGAGTTTTCTCCTAAGAAACCTTGGGTTTCCAGTTCCTTGTTGGAAGCTCACCCTGCTCTGCTCTATACCTAAAGTGAAAGTCAACGTGAGCCCAAGCTTCGAAGTAAGGCCCTGATTATCCTTGCAAAACGAGAGGCGTGCAGCAGCTCTTGAGGCGTTCATCTTTGTTCTGCTTTAGTTTCAAGGTAGTAAGCTTTTCAACACTCCTAGGGGCCTTGCTTCAGCACCCGTTTCAGTACCAGAACACTGCGTAGAACCAGGAAGCTCTGCTCCTGCGTGTATGCTGCGTGTCAACCTAGAAATTAGAGACTGATGGCACAAGGCTAGTTTTCCCATTATGAAAGCTCCGTTGATGCGGCCCCGAAGCTACCTGAAAAGCACTGTTGTTACCGTGCTTTTACTTACAGCCGGCATGGCTCATAGAAGAAAATGAGTTTTCTCGAAAGAAACCTTGTGCTTCCAGTTCCTAGTTGGAAGCTCACCCTGCTCTGCTCTATACCAAACGTGAAAGTCAATGTGAGCACTAGCCTCGAAGTAAGGCCCTGATTATGCTGGCAAAACGGGAGGCGTGCAGCAGCTCCATGAGGCCTTCATCGCTGTTCTGCTTTAGTTTCACGGTAGTAAGCTTTCCAAGACTCCTAGGGACTTTGCTTAAGCAACCGTTTCGGTACCAGAACACTGCGTAGAGACAGTAAGCTCTGGTCCTGCGTGTATGCTGCGTGTCAACCTAGAAATTGGAGACTGATGGCATAAGGCTTCTTTTCCCATTATGAAAGCTCCGTTCATGCGGCCTCGAAGCTACCTGAAAAGCATTGTTGTTGCCGGGGTTTTCCTCACTGCCGGCATGGTTCTGAGAAGAAAATGAGTTTTCTCCTAAGAAACCTTGGGTTTCCAGTTCCTTGTTGGAAGCTCACCCTGCTCTGCTCTATACCTAAAGTGAAAGTCAACGTGAGCCCAAGCTTCGAAGTAAGGCCCTGATTATCCTTGCAAAACGAGAGGCGTGCAGCAGCTCCATGAGGCCTTCATCGTTGTTCTGCTTTAGTGTCAAGGTAGTAAGCTTTTCAACACTCCTAGGGGCCTTGCTTCAGCACCCGTTTCAGTACCAGAACACTGCGTAGAACCAGGAAGCTCTGCTCCTGCGTGTATGCTGCGTGTCAACCTAGAAATTAGAGACTGATGGCACAAGGCTAGTTTTCCCATTATGAAAGCTCCGTTGATGCGGCCCCGAAGCTACCTGAAAAGCACTGTTGTTACCGTGCTTTTACTTACAGCCGGCATGGCTCATAGAAGAAAATGAGTTTTCTCGAAAGAAACCTTGTGCTTCCAGTTCCTAGTTGGAAGCTCACCCTGCTCTGCTCTATACCAAACGTGAAAGTCAATGTGAGCACTAGCCTCGAAGTAAGGCCCTGATTATGCTGGCAAAACGGGAGGCGTGCAGCAGCTCCATGAGGCCTTCATCGCTGTTCTGCTTTAGTTTCACGGTAGTAAGCTTTCCAAGACTCCTAGGGACTTTGCTTAAGCAACCGTTTCGGTACCAGAACACTGCGTAGAGACAGTAAGCTCTGGTCCTGCGTGTATGCTGCGTGTCAACCTAGAAATTGGAGACTGATGGCATAAGGCTTCTTTTCCCATTATGAAAGCTCCGTTCATGCGGCCTCGAAGCTACCTGAAAAGCATTGTTGTTGCCGGGGTTTTCCTCACTGCCGGCATGGTTCTGAGAAGAAAATGAGTTTTCTCCTAAGAAACCTTGGGTTTCCAGTTCCTTGTTGGAAGCTCACCCTGCTCTGCTCTATACCTAAAGTGAAAGTCAACGTGAGCCCAAGCTTCGAAGTAAGGCCCTGATTATCCTTGCAAAACGAGAGGCGTGCAGCAGCTCCATGAGGCCTTCATCGTTGTTCTGCTTTAGTGTCAAGGTAGTAAGCTTTTCAACACTCCTAGGGGCCTTGCTTCAGCACCCGTTTCAGTACCAGAACACTGCGTAGAACCAGGAAGCTCTGCTCCTGCGTGTATGCTGCGTGTCAACCTAGAAATTAGAGACTGATGGCACAAGGCTAGTTTTCCCATTATGAAAGCTCCGTTGATGCGGCCCCGAAGCTACCTGAAAAGCACTGTTGTTACCGTGCTTTTACTTACAGCCGGCATGGCTCATAGAAGAAAATGAGTTTTCTCGAAAGAAACCTTGTGCTTCCAGTTCCTAGTTGGACGCTCACCCTGCTCTGCTCTATACCAAACGTGAAAGTCAATGTGAGCACTAGCCTCGAAGTAAGGCCCTGATTATGCTGGCAAAACGGGAGGCGTGCAGCAGCTCCATGAGGCCTTCATCGCTGTTCTGCTTTAGTTTCACGGTAGTAAGCTTTCCAAGACTCCTAGGGACTTTGCTTAAGCAACCGTTTCGGTACCAGAACACTGCGTAGAGACAGTAAGCTCTGGTCCTGCGTGTATGCTGCGTGTCAACCTAGAAATTGGAGACTGATGGCATAAGGCTTCTTTTCCCATTATGAAAGCTCCGTTCATGCGGCCTCGAAGCTACCTGAAAAGCATTGTTGTTGCCGGGGTTTTCCTCACTGCCGGCATGGTTCTGAGAAGAAAATGAGTTTTCTCCTAAGAAACCTTGGGTTTCCAGTTCCTTGTTGGAAGCTCACCCTGCTCTGCTCTATACCTAAAGTGAAAGTCAACGTGAGCCCAAGCTTCGAAGTAAGGCCCTGATTATCCTTGCAAAACGAGAGGCGTGCAGCAGCTCCATGAGGCCTTCATCGTTGTTCTGCTTTAGTGTCAAGGTAGTAAGCTTTTCAACACTCCTAGGGGCCTTGCTTCAGCACCCGTTTCAGTACCAGAACACTGCGTAGAACCAGGAAGCTCTGCTCCTGCGTGTATGCTGCGTGTCAACCTAGAAATTAGAGACTGATGGCACAAGGCTAGTTTTCCCATTATGAAAGCTCCGTTGATGCGGCCCCGAAGCTACCTGAAAAGCACTGTTGTTACCGTGCTTTTACTTACAGCCGGCATGGCTCATAGAAGAAAATGAGTTTTCTCGAAAGAAACCTTGTGCTTCCAGTTCCTAGTTGGAAGCTCACCCTGCTCTGCTCTATACCAAACGTGAAAGTCAATGTGAGCACTAGCCTCGAAGTAAGGCCCTGATTATGCTGGCAAAACGGGAGGCGTGCAGCAGCTCCATGAGGCCTTCATCGCTGTTCTGCTTTAGTTTCACGGTAGTAAGCTTTCCAACACTCCTAGGGACTTTGCTTAAGCAACCGTTTCGGTACCAGAACACTGCGTAGAGACAGTAAGCTCTGGTCCTGCGTGTATGCTGCGTGTCAACCTAGAAATTGGAGACTGATGGCATAAGGCTTCTTTTCCCATTATGAAAGCTCCGTTCATGCGGCCTCGAAGCTACCTGAAAAGCATTGTTGTTGCCGGGGTTTTCCTCACTGCCGGCATGGTTCTGAGAAGAAAATGAGTTTTCTCCTAAGAAACCTTGGGTTTCCAGTTCCTTGTTGGAAGCTCACCCTGCTCTGCTCTATACCTAAAGTGAAAGTCAACGTGAGCCCAAGCTTCGAAGTAAGGCCCTGATTATCCTTGCAAAACGAGAGGCGTGCAGCAGCTCCATGAGGCCTTCATCGTTGTTCTGCTTTAGTGTCAAGGTAGTAAGCTTTTCAACACTCCTAGGGGCCTTGCTTCAGCACCCGTTTCAGTACCAGAACACTGCGTAGAACCAGGAAGCTCTGCTCCTGCGTGTATGCTGCGTGTCAACCTAGAAATTAGAGACTGATGGCACAAGGCTAGTTTTCCCATTATGAAAGCTCCGTTGATGCGGCCCCGAAGCTACCTGAAAAGCACTGTTGTTACCGTGCTTTTACTTACAGCCGGCATGGCTCATAGAAGAAAATGAGTTTTCTCGAAAGAAACCTTGTGCTTCCAGTTCCTAGTTGGAAGCTCACCCTGCTCTGCTCTATACCAAACGTGAAAGTCAATGTGAGCACTAGCCTCGAAGTAAGGCCCTGATTATGCTGGCAAAACGGGAGGCGTGCAGCAGCTCCATGAGGCCTTCATCGCTGTTCTGCTTTAGTTTCACGGTAGTAAGCTTTCCAAGACTCCTAGGGACTTTGCTTAAGCAACCGTTTCGGTACCAGAACACTGCGTAGAGACAGTAAGCTCTGGTCCTGCGTGTATGCTGCGTGTCAACCTAGAAATTGGAGACTGATGGCATAAGGCTTCTTTTCCCATTATGAAAGCTCCGTTCATGCGGCCTCGAAGCTACCTGAAAAGCATTGTTGTTGCCGGGGTTTTCCTCACTGCCGGCATGGTTCTGAGAAGAAAATGAGTTTTCTCCTAAGAAACCTTGGGTTTCCAGTTCCTTGTTGGAAGCTCACCCTGCTCTGCTCTATACCTAAAGTGAAAGTCAACGTGAGCCCAAGCTTCGAAGTAAGGCCCTGATTATCCTTGCAAAACGAGAGGCGTGCAGCAGCTCCATGAGGCCTTCATCGTTGTTCTGCTTTAGTGTCAAGGTAGTAAGCTTTTCAACACTCCTAGGGGCCTTGCTTCAGCACCCGTTTCAGTACCAGAACACTGCGTAGAACCAGGAAGCTCTGCTCCTGCGTGTATGCTGCGTGTCAACCTAGAAATTAGAGACTGATGGCACAAGGCTAGTTTTCCCATTATGAAAGCTCCGTTGATGCGGCCCCGAAGCTACCTGAAAAGCACTGTTGTTACCGTGCTTTTACTTACAGCCGGCATGGCTCATAGAAGAAAATGAGTTTTCTCGAAAGAAACCTTGTGCTTCCAGTTCCTAGTTGGACGCTCACCCTGCTCTGCTCTATACCAAACGTGAAAGTCAATGTGAGCACTAGCCTCGAAGTAAGGCCCTGATTATGCTGGCAAAACGGGAGGCGTGCAGCAGCTCCATGAGGCCTTCATCGCTGTTCTGCTTTAGTTTCACGGTAGTAAGCTTTCCAAGACTCCTAGGGACTTTGCTTAAGCAACCGTTTCGGTACCAGAACACTGCGTAGAGACAGTAAGCTCTGGTCCTGCGTGTATGCTGCGTGTCAACCTAGAAATTGGAGACTGATGGCATAAGGCTTCTTTTCCCATTATGAAAGCTCCGTTCATGCGGCCTCGAAGCTACCTGAAAAGCATTGTTGTTGCCGGGGTTTTCCTCACTGCCGGCATGGTTCTGAGAAGAAAATGAGTTTTCTCCTAAGAAACCTTGGGTTTCCAGTTCCTTGTTGGAAGCTCACCCTGCTCTGCTCTATACCTAAAGTGAAAGTCAACGTGAGCCCAAGCTTCGAAGTAAGGCCCTGATTATCCTTGCAAAACGAGAGGCGTGCAGCAGCTCCATGAGGCCTTCATCGTTGTTCTGCTTTAGTGTCAAGGTAGTAAGCTTTTCAACACTCCTAGGGGCCTTGCTTCAGCACCCGTTTCAGTACCAGAACACTGCGTAGAACCAGGAAGCTCTGCTCCTGCGTGTATGCTGCGTGTCAACCTAGAAATTAGAGACTGATGGCACAAGGCTAGTTTTCCCATTATGAAAGCTCCGTTGATGCGGCCCCGAAGCTACCTGAAAAGCACTGTTGTTACCGTGCTTTTACTTACAGCCGGCATGGCTCATAGAAGAAAATGAGTTTTCTCGAAAGAAACCTTGTGCTTCCAGTTCCTAGTTGGAAGCTCACCCTGCTCTGCTCTATACCAAACGTGAAAGTCAATGTGAGCACTAGCCTCGAAGTAAGGCCCTGATTATGCTGGCAAAACGGGAGGCGTGCAGCAGCTCCATGAGGCCTTCATCGCTGTTCTGCTTTAGTTTCACGGTAGTAAGCTTTCCAACACTCCTAGGGACTTTGCTTAAGCAACCGTTTCGGTACCAGAACACTGCGTAGAGACAGTAAGCTCTGGTCCTGCGTGTATGCTGCGTGTCAACCTAGAAATTGGAGACTGATGGCATAAGACTTCTTTTCCCATTATGAAAGCTCCGTTCATGCGGCCTCGAAGCTACCTGAAAAGCATTGTTGTTGCCGGGGTTTTCCTCACTGCCGGCATGGTTCTGAGAAGAAAATGAGTTTTCTCCTAAGAAACCTTGGGTTTCCAGTTCCTTGTTGGAAGCTCACCCTGCTCTGCTCTATACCTAAAGTGAAAGTCAACGTGAGCCCAAGCTTCGAAGTAAGGCCCTGATTATCCTTGCAAAACGAGAGGCGTGCAGCAGCTCCATGAGGCCTTCATCGTTGTTCTGCTTTAGTGTCAAGGTAGTAAGCTTTTCAACACTCCTAGGGGCCTTGCTTCAGCACCCGTTTCAGTACCAGAACACTGCGTAGAACCAGGAAGCTCTGCTCCTGAGTGTATGCTGCGTGTCAACCTAGAAATTAGAGACTGATGGCACAAGGCTAATTTTCCCATTATGAAAGCTCCGTTGATGCGGCCCCGAAGCTACCTGAAAAGCACTGTTGTTACCGTGCTTTTACTTACAGCCGGCATGGCTCATAGAAGAAAATGAGTTTTCTCGAAAGAAACCTTGTGCTTCCAGTTCCTAGTTGGAAGCTCACCCTGCTCTGCTCTATACCAAACGTGAAAGTCAATGTGAGCACTAGCCTCGAAGTAAGGCCCTGATTATGCTGGCAAAACGGGAGGCGTGCAGCAGCTCCATGAGGCCTTCATCGCTGTTCTGCTTTAGTTTCACGGTAGTAAGCTTTCCAAGACTCCTAGGGACTTTGCTTAAGCAACCGTTTCGGTACCAGAACACTGCGTAGAGACAGTAAGCTCTGGTCCTGCGTGTATGCTGCGTGTCAACCTAGAAATTGGAGACTGATGGCATAAGGCTTCTTTTCCCATTATGAAAGCTCCGTTCATGCGGCCTCGAAGCTACCTGAAAAGCATTGTTGTTGCCGGTGTTTTCCTCACTGCCGGCATGGTTCTGAGAAGAAAATGAGTTTTCTCCTAAGAAACCTTGGGTTTCCAGTTCCTTGTTGGAAGCTCACCCTGCTCTGCTCTATACCTAAAGTGAAAGTCAACGTGAGCCCAAGCTTCGAAGTAAGGCCCTGATTATCCTTGCAAAACGAGAGGCGTGCAGCAGCTCCATGAGGCCTTCATCGTTGTTCTGCTTTAGTGTCAAGGTAGTAAGCTTTTCAACACTCCTAGGGGCCTTGCTTCAGCACCCGTTTCAGTACCAGAACACTGCGTAGAACCAGGAAGCTCTGCTCCTGCGTGAATGCTGCGTGTCAACCTAGAAATTAGAGACTGATGGCACAAGGCTAGTTTTCCCATTATGAAAGCTCCGTTGATGCGGCCCCGAAGCTACCTGAAAAGCACTGTTGTTACCGTGCTTTTACTTACAGCCGGCATGGCTCATAGAAGAAAATGAGTTTTCTCGAAAGAAACCTTGTGCTTCCAGTTCCTAGTTGGACGCTCACCCTGCTCTGCTCTATACCAAACGTGAAAGTCAATGTGAGCACTAGCCTCGAAGTAAGGCCCTGATTATGCTGGCAAAACGGGAGGCGTGCAGCAGCTCCATGAGGCCTTCATCGCTGTTCTGCTTTAGTTTCACGGTAGTAAGCTTTCCAAGACTCCTAGGGACTTTGCTTAAGCAACCGTTTCGGTACCAGAACACTGCGTAGAGACAGTAAGCTCTGGTCCTGCGTGTATGCTGCGTGTCAACCTAGAAATTGGAGACTGATGGCATAAGACTTCTTTTCCCATTATGAAAGCTCCGTTCATGCGGCCTCGAAGCTACCTGAAAAGCATTGTTGTTGCCGGGGTTTTCCTCACTGCCGGCATGGTTCTGAGAAGAAAATGAGTTTTCTCCTAAGAAACCTTGGGTTTCCAGTTCCTTGTTGGAAGCTCACCCTGCTCTGCGCTATACCTAAAGTGAAAGTCAACGTGAGCCCAAGCTTCGAAGTAAGGCCCTGATTATCCTTGCAAAAGGAGAGGCGTGCAGCAGCTCTTGAGGCGTTCATCGTTGTTCTGCCCTAGTTTCAAGGTAGTAAGCTTTTCAACACTCCTAGGGGCCTTGCTTCAGCACCCGTTTCAGTACCAGAACACTGCGTAGAACCAGGAAGCTCTGCTCCTGCGTGTATGCTGCGTGTCAACCTAGAAATTAGAGACTGATGGCACAACGCTTGTTTTCCCGTTTTGAAAGCTCCATTCATGCGGCCTCGAAGCTACCTGAAAAGCACTGTTGTTACCGTGCTTTTACTTACAGCTGGCATGGCACATAGAAGAAAATGAGTTTTCTCGAAAGAAAGCTTTTGCTTCCAGTTCCTAGTTGGAGGCTCACCCTGCTCTACTCTATACCAAACGTGAAAGTCAATGTGAGCACTAGCCTCGAAGTAAGGCCCTGATTATGCTGGCAAAACGGGAGGCGTGCAGCAGCTCCATGAGGCCTTCATCGCTGTTCTGCTTTAGTTTCACGGTAGTAAGCTTTCCAAGACTCCTAGGGACTTTGCTTAAGCAACCGTTTCGGTACCAGAACACTGCGTAGAGACAATAAGCTCTGGTCCTGCGTGTATGCTGCGTGTCAACCTAGAAATTGGAGACTGATGGCATAAAGCTTCTTTTCCCATTATGAAAGCTCCGTTCATGCGGCCTCGAAGCTACCTGAAAAGCATTGTTGTTGCCGGGGTTTTCCTCACTGCCGGCATGGTTCTGAGAAGAAAATGAGTTTTCTCCTAAGAAACTTTGGGTTTCCAGTTCCTTGTTGGAAGCTCACCCTGCTCTGCTCTATACCTAAAGTGAAAGTCAACGTGAGCCCAAGCTTCGAAGTAAGGCCCTGATTATCCTTGCAAAAGGAGAGGCGTGCAGCAGCTCCATGAGGCCTTCATCGTTGTTCTGCTTTAGTGTCAAGGTAGTAAGCTTTTCAACACTCCTAGGGGCCTTGCTTCAGCACCCGTTTCAGTACCAGAACACTGCGTAGAACCAGGAAGCTCTGCTCCTGCGTGTATGCTGCGTGTCAACCTAGAAATTAGAGACTGATGGCACAAGGCTAGTTTTCCCATTATGAAAGCTCCGTTGATGCGGCCCCGAAGCTACCTGAAAAGCACTGTTGTTACCGTGCTTTTACTTACAGCCGGCATGGCTCATAGAAGAAAATGAGTTTTCTCGAAAGAAACCTTGTGCTTCCAGTTCCTAGTTGGACGCTCACCCTGCTCTGCTCTATACCAAACGTGAAAGTCAATGTGAGCACTAGCCTCGAAGTAAGGCCCTGATTATCCTGGCAAAACGGGAGGCGTGCAGCAGCTCCATGAGGCCTTCATCGCTGTTCTGCTTTAGTTTCACGGTAGTAAGCTTTCCAACACTCCTAGGGACTTTGCTTAAGCAACCGTTTCGGTACCAGAACACTGCGTAGAGACAGTAAGCTCTGGTCCTGCGTGTATGCTGCGTGTCAACCTAGAAATTGGAGACTGATGGCATAAGGCTTCTTTTCCCATTATGAAAGCTCCGTTCATGCGGCCTCGAAGCTACCTGAAAAGCATTGTTGTTGCCGGGGTTTTCCTCACTGCCGGCATGGTTCTGAGAAGAAAATGAGTTTTCTCCTAAGAAACCTTGGGTTTCCAGTTCCTTGTTGGAAGCTCACCCTGCTCTGCTCTATACCTAAAGTGAAAGTCAACGTGAGCCCAAGCTTCGAAGTAAGGCCCTGATTATCCTTGCAAAACGAGAGGCGTGCAGCAGCTCCATGAGGCCTTCATCGTTGTTCTGCTTTAGTGTCAAGGTAGTAAGCTTTTCAACACTCCTAGGGGCCTTGCTTCAGCACCCGTTTCAGTACCAAAACACTGCATAGAACCAGGAAGCTCTGCTCCTGCGTGTATGCTGCGTGTCAACCTAGAAATTAGAGACTGATGGCACAAGGCTAGTTTTCCCATTATGAAAGCTCCGTTGATGCGGCCCCGAAGCTACCTGAAAAGCACTGTTGTTACCGTGCTTTTACTTACAGCCGGCATGGCTCATAGAAGAAAATGAGTTTTCTCGAAAGAAACCTTGTGCTTCCAGTTCCTAGTTGGACGCTCACCCTGTCTCTGCTCTATACCAAACGTGAAAGTCAATGTGAGCACTAGCCTCGAAGTAAGGCCCTGATTATGCTGGCAAAACGGGAGGCGTGCAGCAGCTCCATGAGGCCTTCATCGCTGTTCTGCTTTAGTTTCACGGTAGTAAGCTTTCCAAGACTCCTAGGGACTTTGCTTAAGCAACCGTTTCGGTACCAGAACACTGCGTAGAGACAGTAAGCTCTGGTCCTGCGTGTATGCTGCGTGTCAACCTAGAAATTGGAGACTGATGGCATAAGGCTTCTTTTCCCATTATGAAAGCTCCGTTCATGCGGCCTCGAAGCTACCTGAAAAGCATTGTTGTTGCCGGGGTTTTCCTCTCTGCCGGCATGGTTCTGAGAAGAAAATGAGTTTTCTCCTAAGAAACCTTGGGTTTCCAGTTCCTTGTTGGAAGCTCACCCTGCTCTGCGCTATACCTAAAGTGAAAGTCAACGTGAGCCCAAGCTTCGAAGTAAGGCCCTGATTATCCTTGCAAAAGGAGAGGCGTGCAGCAGCTCTTGAGGCGTTCATCTTTGTTCTGCTTTAGTTTCAAGGTAGTAAGCTTTTCAACACTCCTAGGGGCCTTGCTTCAGCACCCGTTTCAGTACCAGAACACTGCGTAGAACCAGGAAGCTCTGCTCCTGCGTGTATGCTGCGTGTCAACCTAGAAATTAGAGACTGATGGCACAAGGCTAGTTTTCCCATTATGAAAGCTCCGTTGATGCGGCCCCGAAGCTACCTGAAAAGCACTGTTGTTACCGTGCTTTTACTTACAGCCGGCATGGCTCATAGAAGAAAATGAGTTTTCTCGAAAGAAACCTTGTGCTTCCAGTTCCTAGTTGGAAGCTCACCCTGCTCTGCTCTATACCAAACGTGAAAGTCAATGTGAGCACTAGCCTCGAAGTAAGGCCCTGATTATGCTGGCAAAACGGGAGGCGTGCAGCAGCTCCATGAGGCCTTCATCGCTGTTCTGCTTTAGTTTCACGGTAGTAAGCTTTCCAAGACTCCTAGGGACTTTGCTTAAGCAACCGTTTCGGTACCAGAACACTGCGTAGAGACAGTAAGCTCTGGTCCTGCGTGTATGCTGCGTGTCAACCTAGAAATTGGAGACTGATGGCATAAGGCTTCTTTTCCCATTATGAAAGCTCCGTTCATGCGGCCTCGAAGCTACCTGAAAAGCATTGTTGTTGCCGGGGTTTTCCTCACTGCCGGCATGGTTCTGAGAAGAAAATGAGTTTTCTCCTAAGAAACCTTGGGTTTCCAGTTCCTTGTTGGAAGCTCACCCTGCTCTGCTCTATACCTAAAGTGAAAGTCAACGTGAGCCCAAGCTTCGAAGTAAGGCCCTGATTATCCTTGCAAAACGAGAGGCGTGCAGCAGCTCCATGAGGCCTTCATCGTTGTTCTGCTTTAGTGTCAAGGTAGTAAGCTTTTCAACACTCCTAGGGGCCTTGCTTCAGCACCCGTTTCAGTACCAGAACACTGCGTAGAACCAGGAAGCTCTGCTCCTGCGTGTATGCTGCGTGTCAACCTAGAAATTAGAGACTGATGGCACAAGGCTAGTTTTCCCATTATGAAAGCTCCGTTGATGCGGCCCCGAAGCTACCTGAAAAGCACTGTTGTTACCGTGCTTTTACTTACAGCCGGCATGGCTCATAGAAGAAAATGAGTTTTCTCGAAAGAAACCTTGTGCTTCCAGTTCCTAGTTGGAAGCTCACCCTGCTCTGCTCTATACCAAACGTGAAAGTCAATGTGAGCACTAGCCTCGAAGTAAGGCCCTGATTATGCTGGCAAAACGGGAGGCGTGCAGCAGCTCCATGAGGCCTTCATCGCTGTTCTGCTTTAGTTTCACGGTAGTAAGCTTTCCAAGACTCCTAGGGACTTTGCTTAAGCAACCGTTTCGGTACCAGAACACTGCGTAGAGACAGTAAGCTCTGGTCCTGCGTGTATGCTGCGTGTCAACCTAGAAATTGGAGACTGATGGCATAAGGCTTCTTTTCCCATTATGAAAGCTCCGTTCATGCGGCCTCGAAGCTACCTGAAAAGCATTGTTGTTGCCGGGGTTTTCCTCACTGCCGGCATGGTTCTGAGAAGAAAATGAGTTTTCTCCTAAGAAACCTTGGGTTTCCAGTTCCTTGTTGGAAGCTCACCCTGCTCTGCTCTATACCTAAAGTGAAAGTCAACGTGAGCCCAAGCTTCGAAGTAAGGCCCTGATTATCCTTGCAAAACGAGAGGCGTGCAGCAGCTCCATGAGGCCTTCATCGTTGTTCTGCTTTAGTGTCAAGGTAGTAAGCTTTTCAACACTCCTAGGGGCCTTGCTTCAGCACCCGTTTCAGTACCAGAACACTGCGTAGAACCAGGAAGCTCTGCTCCTGCGTGTATGCTGCGTGTCAACCTAGAAATTAGAGACTGATGGCACAAGGCTAGTTTTCCCATTATGAAAGCTCCGTTGATGCGGCCCCGAAGCTACCTGAAAAGCACTGTTGTTACCGTGCTTTTACTTACAGCCGGCATGGCTCATAGAAGAAAATGAGTTTTCTCGAAAGAAACCTTGTGCTTCCAGTTCCTAGTTGGACGCTCACCCTGCTCTGCTCTATACCAAACGTGAAAGTCAATGTGAGCACTAGCCTCGAAGTAAGGCCCTGATTATGCTGGCAAAACGGGAGGCGTGCAGCAGCTCCATGAGGCCTTCATCGCTGTTCTGCTTTAGTTTCACGGTAGTAAGCTTTCCAAGACTCCTAGGGACTTTGCTTAAGCAACCGTTTCGGTACCAGAACACTGCGTAGAGACAGTAAGCTCTGGTCCTGCGTGTATGCTGCGTGTCAACCTAGAAATTGGAGACTGATGGCATAAGGCTTCTTTTCCCATTATGAAAGCTCCGTTCATGCGGCCTCGAAGCTACCTGAAAAGCATTGTTGTTGCCGGGGTTTTCCTCTCTGCCGGCATGGTTCTGAGAAGAAAATGAGTTTTCTCCTAAGAAACCTTGGGTTTCCAGTTCCTTGTTGGAAGCTCACCCTGCTCTGCGCTATACCTAAAGTGAAAGTCAACGTGAGCCCAAGCTTCGAAGTAAGGCCCTGATTATCCTTGCAAAAGGAGAGGCGTGCAGCAGCTCTTGAGGCGTTCATCTTTGTTCTGCTTTAGTGTCAAGGTAGTAAGCTTTTCAACACTCCTAGGGGCCTTGCTTCAGCACCCGTTTCAGTACCAGAACACTGCGTAGAACCAGGAAGCTCTGCTCCTGCGTGTATGCTGCGTGTCAACCTAGAAATTAGAGACTGATGGCACAAGGCTAGTTTTCCCATTATGAAAGCTCCGTTGATGCGGCCCCGAAGCTACCTGAAAAGCACTGTTGTTACCGTGCTTTTACTTACAGCCGGCATGGCTCATAGAAGAAAATGAGTTTTCTCGAAAGAAACCTTGTGCTTCCAGTTCCTAGTTGGAAGCTCACCCTGCTCTGCTCTATACCAAACGTGAAAGTCAGTGTGAGCACTAGCCTCGAAGTAAGGCCCTGATTATGCTGGCAAAACGGGAGGCGTGCAGCAGCTCCATGAGGCCTTCATCGCTGTTCTGCTTTAGTTTCACGGTAGTAAGCTTTCCAAGACTCCTAGGGACTTTGCTTAAGCAACCGTTTCGGTACCAGAACACTGCGTAGAGACAGTAAGCTCTGGTCCTGCGTGTATGCTGCGTGTCAACCTAGAAATTGGAGACTGATGGCATAAGGCTTCTTTTCCCATTATGAAAGCTCCGTTCATGCGGCCTCGAAGCTACCTGAAAAGCATTGTTGTTGCCGGGGTTTTCCTCACTGCCGGCATGGTTCTGAGAAGAAAATGAGTTTTCTCCTAAGAAACCTTGGGTTTCCAGTTCCTTGTTGGAAGCTCACCCTGCTCTGCTCTATACCTAAAGTGAAAGTCAACGTGAGCCCAAGCTTCGAAGTAAGGCCCTGATTATCCTTGCAAAACGAGAGGCGTGCAGCAGCTCCATGAGGCCTTCATCGTTGTTCTGCTTTAGTGTCAAGGTAGTAAGCTTTTCAACACTCCTAGGGGCCTTGCTTCAGCACCCGTTTCAGTACCAGAACACTGCGTAGAACCAGGAAGCTCTGCTCCTGCGTGTATGCTGCGTGTCAACCTAGAAATTAGAGACTGATGGCACAAGGCTAGTTTTCCCATTATGAAAGCTCCGTTGATGCGGCCCCGAAGCTACCTGAAAAGCACTGTTGTTACCGTGCTTTTACTTACAGCCGGCATGGCTCATAGAAGAAAATGAGTTTTCTCGAAAGAAACCTTGTGCTTCCAGTTCCTAGTTGGAAGCTCACCCTGCTCTGCTCTATACCAAACGTGAAAGTCAATGTGAGCACTAGCCTCGAAGTAAGGCCCTGATTATGCTGGCAAAACGGGAGGCGTGCAGCAGCTCCATGAGGCCTTCATCGCTGTTCTGCTTTAGTTTCACGGTAGTAAGCTTTCCAAGACTCCTAGGGACTTTGCTTAAGCAACCGTTTCGGTACCAGAACACTGCGTAGAGACAGTAAGCTCTGGTCCTGCGTGTATGCTGCGTGTCAACCTAGAAATTGGAGACTGATGGCATAAGGCTTCTTTTCCCATTATGAAAGCTCCGTTCATGCGGCCTCGAAGCTACCTGAAAAGCATTGTTGTTGCCGGGGTTTTCCTCACTGCCGGCATGGTTCTGAGAAGAAAATGAGTTTTCTCCTAAGAAACCTTGGGTTTCCAGTTCCTTGTTGGAAGCTCACCCTGCTCTGCTCTATACCTAAAGTGAAAGTCAACGTGAGCCCAAGCTTCGAAGTAAGGCCCTGATTATCCTTGCAAAACGAGAGGCGTGCAGCAGCTCCATGAGGCCTTCATCGTTGTTCTGCTTTAGTGTCAAGGTAGTAAGCTTTTCAACACTCCTAGGGGCCTTGCTTCAGCACCCGTTTCAGTACCAGAACACTGCGTAGAACCAGGAAGCTCTGCTCCTGCGTGTATGCTGCGTGTCAACCTAGAAATTAGAGACTGATGGCACAAGGCTAGTTTTCCCATTATGAAAGCTCCGTTGATGCGGCCCCGAAGCTACCTGAAAAGCACTGTTGTTACCGTGCTTTTACTTACAGCCGGCATGGCTCATAGAAGAAAATGAGTTTTCTCGAAAGAAACCTTGTGCTTCCAGTTCCTAGTTGGACGCTCACCCTGCTCTGCTCTATACCAAACGTGAAAGTCAATGTGAGCACTAGCCTCGAAGTAAGGCCCTGATTATGCTGGCAAAACGGGAGGCGTGCAGCAGCTCCATGAGGCCTTCATCGCTGTTCTGCTTTAGTTTCACGGTAGTAAGCTTTCCAAGACTCCTAGGGACTTTGCTTAAGCAACCGTTTCGGTACCAGAACACTGCGTAGAGACAGTAAGCTCTGGTCCTGCGTGTATGCTGCGTGTCAACCTAGAAATTGGAGACTGATGGCATAAGGCTTCTTTTCCCATTATGAAAGCTCCGTTCATGCGGCCTCGAAGCTACCTGAAAAGCATTGTTGTTGCCGGGGTTTTCCTCACTGCCGGCATGGTTCTGAGAAGAAAATGAGTTTTCTCCTAAGAAACCTTGGGTTTCCAGTTCCTTGTTGGAAGCTCACCCTGCTCTGCTCTATACCTAAAGTGAAAGTCAACGTGAGCCCAAGCTTCGAAGTAAGGCCCTGATTATCCTTGCAAAACGAGAGGCGTGCAGCAGCTCCATGAGGCCTTCATCGTTGTTCTGCTTTAGTGTCAAGGTAGTAAGCTTTTCAACACTCCTAGGGGCCTTGCTTCAGCACCCGTTTCAGTACCAGAACACTGCGTAGAACCAGGAAGCTCTGCTCCTGCGTGTATGCTGCGTGTCAACCTAGAAATTAGAGACTGATGGCACAAGGCTAGTTTTCCCATTATGAAAGCTCCGTTGATGCGGCCCCGAAGCTACCTGAAAAGCACTGTTGTTACCGTGCTTTTACTTACAGCCGGCATGGCTCATAGAAGAAAATGAGTTTTCTCGAAAGAAACCTTGTGCTTCCAGTTCCTAGTTGGAAGCTCACCCTGCTCTGCTCTATACCAAACGTGAAAGTCAATGTGAGCACTAGCCTCGAAGTAAGGCCCTGATTATCCTGGCAAAACGGGAGGCGTGCAGCAGCTCCATGAGGCCTTCATCGCTGTTCTGCTTTAGTTTCACGGTAGTAAGCTTTCCAAGACTCCTAGGGACTTTGCTTAAGCAACCGTTTCGGTACCAGAACACTGCGTAGAGACAGTAAGCTCTGGTCCTGCGTGTATGCTGCGTGTCAACCTAGAAATTGGAGACTGATGGCATAAGGCTTCTTTTCCCATTATGAAAGCTCCGTTCATGCGGCCTCGAAGCTACCTGAAAAGCATTGTTGTTGCCGGGGTTTTCCTCACTGCCGGCATGGTTCTGAGAAGAAAATGAGTTTTCTCCTAAGAAACCTTGGGTTTCCAGTTCCTTGTTGGAAGCTCACCCTGCTCTGCTCTATACCTAAAGTGAAAGTCAACGTGAGCCCAAGCTTCGAAGTAAGGCCCTGATTATCCTTGCAAAACGAGAGGCGTGCAGCAGCTCCATGAGGCCTTCATCGTTGTTCTGCTTTAGTGTCAAGGTAGTAAGCTTTTCAACACTCCTAGGGGCCTTGCTTCAGCACCCGTTTCAGTACCAGAACACTGCGTAGAACCAGGAAGCTCTGCTCCTGCGTGTATGCTGCGTGTCAACCTAGAAATTAGAGACTGATGGCACAAGGCTAGTTTTCCCATTATGAAAGCTCCGTTGATGCGGCCCCGAAGCTACCTGAAAAGCACTGTTGTTACCGTGCTTTTACTTACAGCCGGCATGGCTCATAGAAGAAAATGAGTTTTCTCGAAAGAAACCTTGTGCTTCCAGTTCCTAGTTGGACGCTCACCCTGCTCTGCTCTATACCAAACGTGAAAGTCAATGTGAGCACTAGCCTCGAAGTAAGGCCCTGATTATGCTGGCAAAACGGGAGGCGTGCAGCAGCTCCATGAGGCCTTCATCGCTGTTCTGCTTTAGTTTCACGGTAGTAAGCTTTCCAAGACTCCTAGGGACTTTGCTTAAGCAACCGTTTCGGTACCAGAACACTGCGTAGAGACAGTAAGCTCTGGTCCTGCGTGTATGCTGCGTGTCAACCTAGAAATTGGAGACTGATGGCATAAGGCTTCTTTTCCCATTATGAAAGCTCCGTTCATGCGGCCTCGAAGCTACCTGAAAAGCATTGTTGTTGCCGGGGTTTTCCTCACTGCCGGCATGGTTCTGAGAAGAAAATGAGTTTTCTCCTAAGAAACCTTGGGTTTCCAGTTCCTTGTTGGAAGCTCACCCTGCTCTGCTCTATACCTAAAGTGAAAGTCAACGTGAGCCCAAGCTTCGAAGTAAGGCCCTGATTATCCTTGCAAAACGAGAGGCGTGCAGCAGCTCCATGAGGCCTTCATCGTTGTTCTGCTTTAGTGTCAAGGTAGTAAGCTTTTCAACACTCCTAGGGGCCTTGCTTCAGCACCCGTTTCAGTACCAGAACACTGCGTAGAACCAGGAAGCTCTGCTCCTGCGTGTATGCTGCGTGTCAACCTAGAAATTAGAGACTGATGGCACAAGGCTAGTTTTCCCATTATGAAAGCTCCGTTGATGCGGCCCCGAAGCTACCTGAAAAGCACTGTTGTTACCGTGCTTTTACTTACAGCCGGCATGGCTCATAGAAGAAAATGAGTTTTCTCGAAAGAAACCTTGTGCTTCCAGTTCCTAGTTGGACGCTCACCCTGCTCTGCTCTATACCAAACGTGAAAGTCAATGTGAGCACTAGCCTCGAAGTAAGGCCCTGATTATGCTGGCAAAACGGGAGGCGTGCAGCAGCTCCATGAGGCCTTCATCGCTGTTCTGCTTTAGTTTCACGGTAGTAAGCTTTCCAAGACTCCTAGGGACTTTGCTTAAGCAACCGTTTCGGTACCAGAACACTGCGTAGAGACAGTAAGCTCTGGTCCTGCGTGTATGCTGCGTGTCAACCTAGAAATTGGAGACTGATGGCATAAGGCTTCTTTTCCCATTATGAAAGCTCCGTTCATGCGGCCTCGAAGCTACCTGAAAAGCATTGTTGTTGCCGGGGTTTTCCTCACTGCCGGCATGGTTCTGAGAAGAAAATGAGTTTTCTCCTAAGAAACCTTGGGTTTCCAGTTCCTTGTTGGAAGCTCACCCTGCTCTGCTCTATACCTAAAGTGAAAGTCAACGTGAGCCCAAGCTTCGAAGTAAGGCCCTGATTATCCTTGCAAAACGAGAGGCGTGCAGCAGCTCCATGAGGCCTTCATCGTTGTTCTGCTTTAGTGTCAAGGTAGTAAGCTTTTCAACACTCCTAGGGGCCTTGCTTCAGCACCCGTTTCAGTACCAGAACACTGCGTAGAACCAGGAAGCTCTGCTCCTGCGTGTATGCTGCGTGTCAACCTAGAAATTAGAGACTGATGGCACAAGGCTAGTTTTCCCATTATGAAAGCTCCGTTGATGCGGCCCCGAAGCTACCTGAAAAGCACTGTTGTTACCGTGCTTTTACTTACAGCCGGCATGGCTCATAGAAGAAAATGAGTTTTCTCGAAAGAAACCTTGTGCTTCCAGTTCCTAGTTGGAAGCTCACCCTGCTCTGCTCTATACCAAACGTGAAAGTCAATGTGAGCACTAGCCTCGAAGTAAGGCCCTGATTATGCTGGCAAAACGGGAGGCGTGCAGCAGCTCCATGAGGCCTTCATCGCTGTTCTGCTTTAGTTTCACGGTAGTAAGCTTTCCAACACTCCTAGGGACTTTGCTTAAGCAACCGTTTCGGTACCAGAACACTGCGTAGAGACAGTAAGCTCTGGTCCTGCGTGTATGCTGCGTGTCAACCTAGAAATTGGAGACTGATGGCATAAGACTTCTTTTCCCATTATGAAAGCTCCGTTCATGCGGCCTCGAAGCTACCTGAAAAGCATTGTTGTTGCCGGGGTTTTCCTCACTGCCGGCATGGTTCTGAGAAGAAAATGAGTTTTCTCCTAAGAAACCTTGGGTTTCCAGTTCCTTGTTGGAAGCTCACCCTGCTCTGCTCTATACCTAAAGTGAAAGTCAACGTGAGCCCAAGCTTCGAAGTAAGGCCCTGATTATCCTTGCAAAACGAGAGGCGTGCAGCAGCTCCATGAGGCCTTCATCGTTGTTCTGCTTTAGTGTCAAGGTAGTAAGCTTTTCAACACTCCTAGGGGCCTTGCTTCAGCACCCGTTTCAGTACCAGAACACTGCGTAGAACCAGGAAGCTCTGCTCCTGCGTGTATGCTGCGTGTCAACCTAGAAATTAGAGACTGATGGCACAAGGCTAGTTTTCCCATTATGAAAGCTCCGTTGATGCGGCCCCGAAGCTACCTGAAAAGCACTGTTGTTACCGTGCTTTTACTTACAGCCGGCATGGCTCATAGAAGAAAATGAGTTTTCTCGAAAGAAACCTTGTGCTTCCAGTTCCTAGTTGGAAGCTCACCCTGCTCTGCTCTATACCAAACGTGAAAGTCAATGTGAGCACTAGCCTCGAAGTAAGGCCCTGATTATGCTGGCAAAACGGGAGGCGTGCAGCAGCTCCATGAGGCCTTCATCGCTGTTCTGCTTTAGTTTCACGGTAGTAAGCTTTCCAAGACTCCTAGGGACTTTGCTTAAGCAACCGTTTCGGTACCAGAACACTGCGTAGAGACAGTAAGCTCTGGTCCTGCGTGTATGCTGCGTGTCAACCTAGAAATTGGAGACTGATGGCATAAGGCTTCTTTTCCCATTATGAAAGCTCCGTTCATGCGGCCTCGAAGCTACCTGAAAAGCATTGTTGTTGCCGGGGTTTTCCTCACTGCCGGCATGGTTCTGAGAAGAAAATGAGTTTTCTCCTAAGAAACCTTGGGTTTCCAGTTCCTTGTTGGAAGCTCACCCTGCTCTGCTCTATACCTAAAGTGAAAGTCAACGTGAGCCCAAGCTTCGAAGTAAGGCCCTGATTATCCTTGCAAAACGAGAGGCGTGCAGCAGCTCCATGAGGCCTTCATCGTTGTTCTGCTTTAGTGTCAAGGTAGTAAGCTTTTCAACACTCCTAGGGGCCTTGCTTCAGCACCCGTTTCAGTACCAGAAGACTGCGTAGAACCAGGAAGCTCTGCTCCTGGGTGTATGCTGCGTGTCAACCTAGAAATTAGAGACTGATGGCACAACGCTTGTTTTCCCGTTTTGAAAGCTCCATTCATGCGGCCTCGAAGCTACCTGAAAAGCACTGTTGTTACCGTGCTTTTACTTACAGCTGGCATGGCACATAGAAGAAAATGAGTTTTCTCGAAAGAAACCTTGTGCTTCCAGTTCCTAGTTGGAGGCTCACCCTGCTCTACTCTATACCAAACGTGAAAGTCAATGTGAGCACTAGCCTCGAAGTAAGGCCCTGATTATGCTGGCAAAACGGGAGGCGTGCAGCAGCTCCATGAGGCCTTCATCGCTGTTCTGCTTTAGTTTCACGGTAGTAAGCTTTCCAAGACTCCTAGGGACTTTGCTTAAGCAACCGTTTCGGTAACAGAACACTGCGTAGAGACAATAAGCTCTGGTCCTGCGTGTATGCTGCGTGTCAACCTAGAAATTGGAGACTGATGGCATAAAGCTTCTTTTCCCATTATGAAAGCTCCGTTCATGCGGCCTCGAAGCTACCTGAAAAGCATTGTTGTTGCCGGGGTTTTCCTCACTGCCGGCATGGTTCTGAGAAGAAAATGAGTTTTCTCCTAAGAAACCTTGGGTTTCCAGTTCCTTGTTGGAAGCTCACCCTGCTCTGCTCTATACCTAAAGTGAAAGTCAACGTGAGCCCAAGCTTCGAAGTAAGGCCCTGATTATCCTTGCAAAACGAGAGGCGTGCAGCAGCTCCATGAGGCCTTCATCGTTGTTCTGCTTTAGTGTCAAGGTAGTAAGCTTTTCAACACTCCTAGGGGCCTTGCTTCAGCACCCGTTTCAGTACCAGAAGACTGCGTAGAACCAGGAAGCTCTGCTCCTGCGTGTATGCTGCGTGTCAACCTAGAAATTAGAGACTGATGGCACAAGGCTAGTTTTCCCATTATGAAAGCTCCGTTGATGCGGCCCCGAAGCTACCTGAAAAGCACTGTTGTTACCGTGCTTTTACTTACAGCCGGCATGGCTCATAGAAGAAAATGAGTTTTCTCGAAAGAAACCTTGTGCTTCCAGTTCCTAGTTGGACGCTCACCCTGCTCTGCTCTATACCAAACGTGAAAGTCAATGTGAGCACTAGCCTCGAAGTAAGGCCCTGATTATCCTGGCAAAACGGGAGGCGTGCAGCAGCTCCATGAGGCCTTCATCGCTGTTCTGCTTTAGTTTCACGGTAGTAAGCTTTCCAACACTCCTAGGGACTTTGCTTAAGCAACCGTTTCGGTACCAGAACACTGCGTAGAGACAGTAAGCTCTGGTCCTGCGTGTATGCTGCGTGTCAACCTAGAAATTGGAGACTGATGGCATAAGGCTTCTTTTCCCATTATGAAAGCTCCGTTCATGCGGCCTCGAAGCTACCTGAAAAGCATTGTTGTTGCCGGGGTTTTCCTCACTGCCGGCATGGTTCTGAGAAGAAAATGAGTTTTCTCCTAAGAAACCTTGGGTTTCCAGTTCCTTGTTGGAAGCTCACCCTGCTCTGCTCTATACCTAAAGTGAAAGTCAACGTGAGCCCAAGCTTCGAAGTAAGGCCCTGATTATCCTTGCAAAACGAGAGGCGTGCAGCAGCTCCATGAGGCCTTCATCGTTGTTCTGCTTTAGTGTCAAGGTAGTAAGCTTTTCAACACTCCTAGGGGCCTTGCTTCAGCACCCGTTTCAGTACCAGAACACTGCGTAGAACCAGGAAGCTCTGCTCCTGCGTGTATGCTGCGTGTCAACCTAGAAATTAGAGACTGATGGCACAAGGCTAGTTTTCCCATTATGAAAGCTCCGTTGATGCGGCCCCGAAGCTACCTGAAAAGCACTGTTGTTACCGTGCTTTTACTTACAGCCGGCATGGCTCATAGAAGAAAATGAGTTTTCTCGAAAGAAACCTTGTGCTTCCAGTTCCTAGTTGGACGCTCACCCTGCTCTGCTCTATACCAAACGTGAAAGTCAATGTGAGCACTAGCCTCGAAGTAAGGCCCTGATTATGCTGGCAAAACGGGAGGCGTGCAGCAGCTCCATGAGGCCTTCATCGCTGTTCTGCTTTAGTTTCACGGTAGTAAGCTTTCCAAGACTCCTAGGGACTTTGCTTAAGCAACCGTTTCGGTACCAGAACACTGCGTAGAGACAGTAAGCTCTGGTCCTGCGTGTATGCTGCGTGTCAACCTAGAAATTGGAGACTGATGGCATAAGGCTTCTTTTCCCATTATGAAAGCTCCGTTCATGCGGCCTCGAAGCTACCTGAAAAGCATTGTTGTTGCCGGGGTTTTCCTCTCTGCCGGCATGGTTCTGAGAAGAAAATGAGTATTCTCCTAAGAAACCTTGGGTTTCCAGTTCCTTGTTGGAAGCTCACCCTGCTCTGCGCTATACCTAAAGTGAAAGTCAACGTGAGCCCAAGCTTCGAAGTAAGGCCCTGATTATCCTTGCAAAAGGAGAGGCGTGCAGCAGCTCTTGAGGCGTTCATCTTTGTTCTGCTTTAGTTTCAAGGTAGTAAGCTTTTCAACACTCCTAGGGGCCTTGCTTCAGCACCCGTTTCAGTACCAGAACACTGCGTAGAACCAGGAAGCTCTGCTCCTGCGTGTATGCTGCGTGTCAACCTAGAAATTAGAGACTGATGGCACAAGGCTAGTTTTCCCATTATGAAAGCTCCGTTGATGCGGCCCCGAAGCTACCTGAAAAGCACTGTTGTTACCGTGCTTTTACTTACAGCCGGCATGGCTCATAGAAGAAAATGAGTTTTCTCGAAAGAAACCTTGTGCTTCCAGTTCCTAGTTGGACGCTCACCCTGCTCTGCTCTATACCAAACGTGAAAGTCAATGTGAGCACTAGCCTCGAAGTAAGGCCCTGATTATGCTGGCAAAACGGGAGGCGTGCAGCAGCTCCATGAGGCCTTCATCGCTGTTCTGCTTTAGTTTCACGGTAGTAAGCTTTCCAAGACTCCTAGGGACTTTGCTTAAGCAACCGTTTCGGTACCAGAACACTGCGTAGAGACAGTAAGCTCTGGTCCTGCGTGTATGCTGCGTGTCAACCTAGAAATTGGAGACTGATGGCATAAGGCTTCTTTTCCCATTATGAAAGCTCCGTTCATGCGGCCTCGAAGCTACCTGAAAAGCATTGTTGTTGCCGGTGTTTTGCTCACTGCCGGCATGGTTCTGAGAAGAAAATGAGTTTTCTCCTAAGAAACCTTGGGTTTCCAGTTCCTTGTTGGAAGCTCACCCTGCTCTGCTCTATACCTAAAGTGAAAGTCAACGTGAGCCCAAGCTTCGAAGTAAGGCCCTGATTATCCTTGCAAAACGAGAGGCGTGCAGCAGCTCCATGAGGCCTTCATCGTTGTTCTGCTTTAGTGTCAAGGTAGTAAGCTTTTCAACACTCCTAGGGGCCTTGCTTCAGCACCCGTTTCAGTACCAGAACACTGCGTAGAACCAGGAAGCTCTGCTCCTGCGTGTATGCTGCGTGTCAACCTAGAAATTAGAGACTGATGGCACAAGGCTAGTTTTCCCATTATGAAAGCTCCGTTGATGCGGCCCCGAAGCTACCTGAAAAGCACTGTTGTTACCGTGCTTTTACTTACAGCCGGCATGGCTCATAGAAGAAAATGAGTTTTCTCGAAAGAAACCTTGTGCTTCCAGTTCCTAGTTGGACGCTCACCCTGCTCTGCTCTATACCAAACGTGAAAGTCAATGTGAGCACTAGCCTCGAAGTAAGGCCCTGATTATGCTGGCAAAACGGGAGGCGTGCAGCAGCTCCATGAGGCCTTCATCGCTGTTCTGCTTTAGTTTCACGGTAGTAAGCTTTCCAAGACTCCTAGGGACTTTGCTTAAGCAACCGTTTCGGTACCAGAACACTGCGTAGAGACAGTAAGCTCTGGTCCTGCGTGTACGCTGCGTGTCAACCTAGAAATTGGAGACTGATGGCATAAGACTTCTTTTCCCATTATGAAAGCTCCGTTCATGCGGCCTCGAAGCTACCTGAAAAGCATTGTTGTTGCCGGGGTTTTCCTCACTGCCGGCATGGTTCTGAGAAGAAAATGAGTTTTCTCCTAAGAAACCTTGGGTTTCCAGTTCCTTGTTGGAAGCTCACCCTGCTCTGCGCTATACCTAAAGTGAAAGTCAACGTGAGCCCAAGCTTCGAAGTAAGGCCCTGATTATCCTTGCAAAAGGAGAGGCGTGCAGCAGCTCTTGAGGCGTTCATCGTTGTTCTGCCCTAGTTTCAAGGTAGTAAGCTTTTCAACACTCCTAAGGGCCTTGCTTCAGCACCCGTTTCAGTACCAGAAGACTGCGTAGAACCAGGAAGCTCTGCTCCTGGGTGTATGCTGCGTGTCAACCTAGAAATTAGAGACTGATGGCACAACGCTTGTTTTCCCGTTTTGAAAGCTCCATTCATGCGGCCTCGAAGCTACCTGAAAAGCACTGTTGTTACCGTGCTTTTACTTACAGCTGGCATGGCACATAGAAGAAAATGAGTTTTCTCGAAAGAAACCTTGTGCTTCCAGTTCCTAGTTGGAGGCTCACCCTGCTCTACTCTATACCAAACGTGAAAGTCAATGTGAGCACTAGCCTCGAAGTAAGGCCCTGATTATGCTGGCAAAACGGGAGGCGTGCAGCAGCTCCATGAGGCCTTCATCGCTGTTCTGCTTTAGTTTCACGGTAGTAAGCTTTCCAAGACTCCTAGGGACTTTGCTTAAGCAACCGTTTCGGTACCAGAACACTGCGTAGAGACAGTAAGCTCTGGTCCTGCGTGTATGCTGCGTGTCAACCTAGAAATTGGAGACTGATGGCATAAGGCTTCTTTTCCCATTATGAAAGCTCCGTTCATGCGGCCTCGAAGCTACCTGAAAAGCATTGTTGTTGCCGGTGTTTTGCTCACTGCCGGCATGGTTCTGAGAAGAAAATGAGTTTTCTCCTAAGAAACCTTGGGTTTCCAGTTCCTTGTTGGAAGCTCACCCTGCTCTGCTCTATACCTAAAGTGAAAGTCAACGTGAGCCCAAGCTTCGAAGTAAGGCCCTGATTATCCTTGCAAAACGAGAGGCGTGCAGCAGCTCCATGAGGCCTTCATCGTTGTTCTGCTTTAGTGTCAAGGTAGTAAGCTTTTCAACACTCCTAGGGGCCTTGCTTCAGCACCCGTTTCAGTACCAGAACACTGCGTAGAACCAGGAAGCTCTGCTCCTGCGTGTATGCTGCGTGTCAACCTAGAAATTAGAGACTGATGGCACAAGGCTAGTTTTCCCATTATGAAAGCTCCGTTGATGCGGCCCCGAAGCTACCTGAAAAGCACTGTTGTTACCGTGCTTTTACTTACAGCCGGCATGGCTCATAGAAGAAAATGAGTTTTCTCGAAAGAAACCTTGTGCTTCCAGTTCCTAGTTGGACGCTCACCCTGCTCTGCTCTATACCAAACGTGAAAGTCAATGTGAGCACTAGCCTCGAAGTAAGGCCCTGATTATGCTGGCAAAACGGGAGGCGTGCAGCAGCTCCATGAGGCCTTCATCGCTGTTCTGCTTTAGTTTCACGGTAGTAAGCTTTCCAAGACTCCTAGGGACTTTGCTTAAGCAACCGTTTCGGTACCAGAACACTGCGTAGAGACAGTAAGCTCTGGTCCTGCGTGTATGCTGCGTGTCAACCTAGAAATTGGAGACTGATGGCATAAGACTTCTTTTCCCATTATGAAAGCTCCGTTCATGCGGCCTCGAAGCTACCTGAAAAGCATTGTTGTTGCCGGGGTTTTCCTCACTGCCGGCATGGTTCTGAGAAGAAAATGAGTTTTCTCCTAAGAAACCTTGGGTTTCCAGTTCCTTGTTGGAAGCTCACCCTGCTCTGCGCTATACCTAAAGTGAAAGTCAACGTGAGCCCAAGCTTCGAAGTAAGGCCCTGATTATCCTTGCAAAAGGAGAGGCGTGCAGCAGCTCTTGAGGCGTTCATCGTTGTTCTGCCCTAGTTTCAAGGTAGTAAGCTTTTCAACACTCCTAAGGGCCTTGCTTCAGCACCCGTTTCAGTACCAGAAGACTGCGTAGAACCAGGAAGCTCTGCTCCTGGGTGTATGCTGCGTGTCAACCTAGAAATTAGAGACTGATGGCACAACGCTTGTTTTCCCGTTTTGAAAGCTCCATTCATGCGGCCTCGAAGCTACCTGAAAAGCACTGTTGTTACCGTGCTTTTACTTACAGCTGGCATGGCACATAGAAGAAAATGAGTTTTCTCGAAAGAAACCTTGTGCTTCCAGTTCCTAGTTGGAGGCTCACCCTGCTCTACTCTATACCAAACGTGAAAGTCAATGTGAGCACTAGCCTCGAAGTAAGGCCCTGATTATGCTGGCAAAACGGGAGGCGTGCAGCAGCTCCATGAGGCCTTCATCGCTGTTCTGCTTTAGTTTCACGGTAGTAAGCTTTCCAAGACTCCTAGGGACTTTGCTTAAGCAACCGTTTCGGTACCAGAACACTGCGTAGAGACAGTAAGCTCTGGTCCTGCGTGTATGCTGCGTGTCAACCTAGAAATTGGAGACTGATGGCATAAGGCTTCTTTTCCCATTATGAAAGCTCCGTTCATGCGGCCTCGAAGCTACCTGAAAAGCATTGTTGTTGCCGGTGTTTTGCTCACTGCCGGCATGGTTCTGAGAAGAAAATGAGTTTTCTCCTAAGAAACCTTGGGTTTCCAGTTCCTTGTTGGAAGCTCACCCTGCTCTGCTCTATACCTAAAGTGAAAGTCAACGTGAGCCCAAGCTTCGAAGTAAGGCCCTGATTATCCTTGCAAAACGAGAGGCGTGCAGCAGCTCCATGAGGCCTTCATCGTTGTTCTGCTTTAGTGTCAAGGTAGTAAGCTTTTCAACACTCCTAGGGGCCTTGCTTCAGCACCCGTTTCAGTACCAGAACACTGCGTAGAACCAGGAAGCTCTGCTCCTGCGTGTATGCTGCGTGTCAACCTAGAAATTAGAGACTGATGGCACAAGGCTAGTTTTCCCATTATGAAAGCTCCGTTGATGCGGCCCCGAAGCTACCTGAAAAGCACTGTTGTTACCGTGCTTTTACTTACAGCCGGCATGGCTCATAGAAGAAAATGAGTTTTCTCGAAAGAAACCTTGTGCTTCCAGTTCCTAGTTGGACGCTCACCCTGCTCTGCTCTATACCAAACGTGAAAGTCAATGTGAGCACTAGCCTCGAAGTAAGGCCCTGATTATGCTGGCAAAACGGGAGGCGTGCAGCAGCTCCATGAGGCCTTCATCGCTGTTCTGCTTTAGTTTCACGGTAGTAAGCTTTCCAAGACTCCTAGGGACTTTGCTTAAGCAACCGTTTCGGTACCAGAACACTGCGTAGAGACAGTAAGCTCTGGTCCTGCGTGTATGCTGCGTGTCAACCTAGAAATTGGAGACTGATGGCATAAGACTTCTTTTCCCATTATGAAAGCTCCGTTCATGCGGCCTCGAAGCTACCTGAAAAGCATTGTTGTTGCCGGGGTTTTCCTCACTGCCGGCATGGTTCTGAGAAGAAAATGAGTTTTCTCCTAAGAAACCTTGGGTTTCCAGTTCCTTGTTGGAAGCTCACCCTGCTCTGCGCTATACCTAAAGTGAAAGTCAACGTGAGCCCAAGCTTCGAAGTAAGGCCCTGATTATCCTTGCAAAAGGAGAGGCGTGCAGCAGCTCTTGAGGCGTTCATCGTTGTTCTGCCCTAGTTTCAAGGTAGTAAGCTTTTCAACACTCCTAAGGGCCTTGCTTCAGCACCCGTTTCAGTACCAGAAGACTGCGTAGAACCAGGAAGCTCTGCTCCTGGGTGTATGCTGCGTGTCAACCTAGAAATTAGAGACTGATGGCACAACGCTTGTTTTCCCGTTTTGAAAGCTCCATTCATGCGGCCTCGAAGCTACCTGAAAAGCACTGTTGTTACCGTGCTTTTACTTACAGCTGGCATGGCACATAGAAGAAAATGAGTTTTCTCGAAAGAAACCTTGTGCTTCCAGTTCCTAGTTGGAGGCTCACCCTGCTCTACTCTATACCAAACGTGAAAGTCAATGTGAGCACTAGCCTCGAAGTAAGGCCCTGATTATGCTGGCAAAACGGGAGGCGTGCAGCAGCTCCATGAGGCCTTCATCGCTGTTCTGCTTTAGTTTCACGGTAGTAAGCTTTCCAAGACTCCTAGGGACTTTGCTTAAGCAACCGTTTCGGTACCAGAACACTGCGTAGAGACAATAAGCTCTGGTCCTGCGTGTATGCTGCGTGTCAACCTAGAAATTGGAGACTGATGGCATAAAGCTTCTTTTCCCATTATGAAAGCTCCGTTCATGCGGCCTCGAAGCTACCTGAAAAGCATTGTTGTTGCCGGGGTTTTCCTCACTGCCGGCATGGTTCTGAGAAGAAAATGAGTTTTCTCCTAAGAAACCTTGTGTTTCCAGTTCCTTGTTGGAAGCTCACCCTGCTCTGCTCTATACCTAAAGTGAAAGTCAACGTGAGCCCAAGCTTCGAAGTAAGGCCCTGATTATCCTTGCAAAACGAGAGGCGTGCAGCAGCTCCATGAGGCCTTCATCGTTGTTCTGCTTTAGTGTCAAGGTAGTAAGCTTTTCAACACTCCTAGGGGCCTTGCTTCAGCACCCGTTTCAGTACCAGAACACTGCGTAGAACCAGGAAGCTCTGCTCCTGCGTGTATGCTGCGTGTCAACCTAGAAATTAGAGACTGATGGCACAAGGCTAGTTTTCCCATTATGAAAGCTCCGTTGATGCGGCCCCGAAGCTACCTGAAAAGCACTGTTGTTACCGTGCTTTTACTTACAGCCGGCATGGCTCATAGAAGAAAATGAGTTTTCTCGAAAGAAACCTTGTGCTTCCAGTTCCTAGTTGGACGCTCACCCTGCTCTGCTCTATACCAAACGTGAAAGTCAATGTGAGCACTAGCCTCGAAGTAAGGCCCTGATTATCCTGGCAAAACGGGAGGCGTGCAGCAGCTCCATGAGGTCTTCATCGCTGTTCTGCTTTAGTTTCACGGTAGTAAGCTTTCCAACACTCCTAGGGACTTTGCTTAAGCAACCGTTTCGGTACCAGAACACTGCGTAGAGACAGTAAGCTCTGGTCCTGCGTGTATGCTGCGTGTCAACCTAGAAATTGGAGACTGATGGCATAAGGCTTCTTTTCCCATTATGAAAGCTCCGTTCATGCGGCCTCGAAGCTACCTGAAAAGCATTGTTGTTGCCGGGGTTTTCCTCACTGCCGGCATGGTTCTGAGAAGAAAATGAGTTTTCTCCTAAGAAACCTTGGGTTTCCAGTTCCTTGTTGGAAGCTCACCCTGCACTGCTCTATACCTAAAGTGAAAGTCAACGTGAGCCCAAGCTTCGAAGTAAGGCCCTGATTATCCTTGCAAAACGAGAGGCGTGCAGCAGCTCCATGAGGCCTTCATCGTTGTTCTGCTTTAGTGTCAAGGTAGTAAGCTTTTCAACACTCCTAGGGGCCTTGCTTCAGCACCCGTTTCAGTACCAGAACACTGCGTAGAACCAGGAAGCTCTGCTCCTGCGTGTATGCTGCGTGTCAACCTAGAAATTAGAGACTGATGGCACAAGGCTAGTTTTCCCATTATGAAAGCTCCGTTGATGCGGCCCCGAAGCTACCTGAAAAGCACTGTTGTTACCGTGCTTTTACTTACAGCCGGCATGGCTCATAGAAGAAAATGAGTTTTCTCGAAAGAAACCTTGTGCTTCTAGTTCCTAGTTGGAAGCTCACCCTGCTCTACTCTATACCAAACGTGAAAGTCAATGTGAGCACTAGCCTCGAAGTAAGGCCCTGATTATCCTGGCAAAACGGGAGGCGTGCAGCAGCTCCATGAGGCCTTCATCGCTGTTCTGCTTTAGTTTCACGGTAGTAAGCTTTCCAAGACTCCTAGGGACTTTGCTTAAGCAACCGTTTCGGTACCAGAACACTGCGTAGAGACAGTAAGCTCTGGTCCTGCGTGTATGCTGCGTGTCAACCTAGAAATTGGAGACTGATGGCATAAGGCTTCTTTTCCCATTATGAAAGCTCCGTTCATGCGGCCTCGAAGCTACCTGAAAAGCATTGTTGTTGCCGGGGTTTTCCTCACTGCCGGCATGGTTCTGAGAAGAAAATGAGTTTTCTCCTAAGAAACCTTGGGTTTCCAGTTCCTTGTTGGAAGCTCACCCTGCTCTGCTCTATACCTAAAGTGAAAGTCAATGTGAGCCCAAGCTTCGAAGTAAGGCCCTGATTATCCTTGCAAAACGAGAGGCGTGCAGCAGCTCCATGAGGCCTTCATCGTTGTTCTGCTTTAGTGTCAAGGTAGTAAGCTTTTCAACACTCCTAGGGGCCTTGCTTCAGCACCCGTTTCAGTACCAGAACACTGCGTAGAACCAGGAAGCTCTGCTCCTGCGTGTATGCTGCGTGTCAACCTAGAAATTAGAGACTGATGGCACAAGGCTAGTTTTCCCATTATGAAAGCTCCGTTGATGCGGCCCCGAAGCTACCTGAAAAGCACTGTTGTTACCGTGCTTTTACTTACAGCCGGCATGGCTCATAGAAGAAAATGAGTTTTCTCGAAAGAAACCTTGTGCTTCTAGTTCCTAGTTGGAAGCTCACCCTGCTCTACTCTATACCAAACGTGAAAGTCAATGTGAGCACTAGCCTCGAAGTAAGGCCCTGATTATGCTGGCAAAACGGGAGGCGTGCAGCAGCTCCATGAGGCCTTCATCGCTGTTCTGCTTTAGTTTCACGGTAGTAAGCTTTCCAAGACTCCTAGGGACTTTGCTTAAGCAACGGTTTCGGTACCAGAACACTGCGTAGAGACAGTAAGCTCTGGTCCTGCGTGTATGCTGCGTGTCAACCTAGAAATTGGAGACTGATGGCATAAGGCTTCTTTTCCCATTATGAAAGCTCCGTTCATGCGGCCTCGAAGCTACCTGAAAAGCATTGTTGTTGCCGGGGTTTTCCTCACTGCCGGCATGGTTCTGAGAAGAAAATGAGTTTTCTCCTAAGAAACCTTGGGTTTCCAGTTCCTTGTTGGAAGCTCACCCTGCTCTGCTCTATACCTAAAGTGAAAGTCAACGTGAGCCCAAGCTTCGAAGTAAGGCCCTGATTATCCTTGCAAAACGAGAGGCGTGCAGCAGCTCCATGAGGCCTTCATCGTTGTTCTGCTTTAGTGTCAAGGTAGTAAGCTTTTCAACACTCCTAGGGGCCTTGCTTCAGCACCCGTTTCAGAACCAGAACACTGCGTAGAACCAGGAAGCTCTGCTCCTGCGTGTATGCTGCGTGTCAACCTAGAAATTAGAGACTGATGGCACAAGGCTAGTTTTCCCATTATGAAAGCTCCGTTGATGCGGCCCCGAAGCTACCTGAAAAGCACTGTTGTTACCGTGCTTTTACTTACAGCCGGCATGGCTCATAGAAGAAAATGAGTTTTCTCAAAAGAAACCTTGTGCTTCCAGTTCCTAGTTGGACGCTCACCCTGCTCTGCTCTATACCAAACGTGAAAGTCAATGTGAGCAGTAGCCTCGAAGTAAGGCCCTGATTATCCTGGCAAAACGGGAGGCGTGCAGCAGCTCCATGAGGCCTTCATCGCTGTTCTGCTTTAGTTTCACGGTAGTAAGCTTTCCAAGACTCCTAGGGACTTTGCTTAAGCAACCGTTTCGGTACCAGAACACTGCGTAGAGACAGTAAGCTCTGGTCCTGCGTGTATGCTGCGTGTCAACCTAGAAATTGGAGACTGATGGCATAAGGCTTCTTTTCCCATTATGAAAGCTCCGTTCATGCGGCCTCGAAGCTACCTGAAAAGCATTGTTGTTGCCGGGGTTTTCCTCACTGCCGGCATGGTTCTGAGAAGAAAATGAGTTTTCTCCTAAGAAACCTTGGGTTTCCAGTTCCTTGTTGGAAGCTCACCCTGCTCTGCTCTATACCTAAAGTGAAAGTCAACGTGAGCCCAAGCTTCGAAGTAAGGCCCTGATTATCCTTGCAAAACGAGAGGCGTGCAGCAGCTCCATGAGGCCTTCATCGTTGTTCTGCTTTAGTGTCAAGGTAGTAAGCTTTTCAACACTCCTAGGGGCCTTGCTTCAGCACCCGTTTCAGTACCAGAACACTGCGTAGAACCAGGAAGCTCTGCTCCTGCGTGTATGCTGCGTGTCAACCTAGAAATTAGAGACTGATGGCACAAGGCTAGTTTTCCCATTATGAAAGCTCCGTTGATGCGGCCCCGAAGCTACCTGAAAAGCACTGTTGTTACCGTGCTTTTACTTACAGCCGGCATGGCTCATAGAAGAAAATGAGTTTTCTCGAAAGAAACCTTGTGCTTCCAGTTCCTAGTTGGAAGCTCACCCTGCTCTGCTCTATACCAAACGTGAAAGTCAATGTGAGCACTAGCCTCGAAGTAAGGCCCTGATTATGCTGGCAAAACGGGAGGCGTGCAGCAGCTCCATGAGGCCTTCATCGCTGTTCTGCTTTAGTTTCACGGTAGTAAGCTTTCCAACACTCCTAGGGACTTTGCTTAAGCAACCGTTTCGGTACCAGAACACTGCGTAGAGACAGTAAGCTCTGGTCCTGCGTGTATGCTGCGTGTCAACCTAGAAATTGGAGACTGATGGCATAAGGCTTCTTTTCCCATTATGAAAGCTCCGTTCATGCGGCCTCGAAGCTACCTGAAAAGCATTGTTGTTGCCGGGGTTTTCCTCACTGCCGGCATGGTTCTGAGAAGAAAATGAGTTTTCTCCTAAGAAACCTTGGGTTTCCAGTTCCTTGTTGGAAGCTCACCCTGCACTGCTCTATACCTAAAGTGAAAGTCAACGTGAGCCCAAGCTTCGAAGTAAGGCCCTGATTATCCTTGCAAAACGAGAGGCGTGCAGCAGCTCCATGAGGCCTTCATCGTTGTTCTGCTTTAGTGTCAAGGTAGTAAGCTTTTCAACACTCCTAGGGGCCTTGCTTCAGCACCCGTTTCAGTACCAGAACACTGCGTAGAACCAGGAAGCTCTGCTCCTGCGTGTATGCTGCGTGTCAACCTAGAAATTAGAGACTGATGGCACAAGGCTAGTTTTCCCATTATGAAAGCTCCGTTGATGCGGCCCCGAAGCTACCTGAAAAGCACTGTTGTTACCGTGCTTTTACTTACAGCCGGCATGGCTCATAGAAGAAAATGAGTTTTCTCGATAGAAACCTTGTGCTTCTAGTTCCTAGTTGGAAGCTCACCCTGCTCTACTCTATACCAAACGTGAAAGTCAATGTGAGCACTAGCCTCGAAGTAAGGCCCTGATTATCCTGGCAAAACGGGAGGCGTGCAGCAGCTCCATGAGGCCTTCATCGCTGTTCTGCTTTAGTTTCACGGTAGTAAGCTTTCCAAGACTCCTAGGGACTTTGCTTAAGCAACCGTTTCGGTACCAGAACACTGCGTAGAGACAGTAAGCTCTGGTCCTGCGTGTATGCTGCGTGTCAACCTAGAAATTGGAGACTGATGGCATAAGGCTTCTTTTCCCATTATGAAAGCTCCGTTCATGCGGCCTCGAAGCTACCTGAAAAGCATTGTTGTTGCCGGGGTTTTCCTCACTGCCGGCATGGTTCTGAGAAGAAAATGAGTTTTCTCCTAAGAAACCTTGGGTTTCCAGTTCCTTGTTGGAAGCTCACCCTGCTCTGCTCTATACCTAAAGTGAAAGTCAATGTGAGCCCAAGCTTCGAAGTAAGGCCCTGATTATCCTTGCAAAACGAGAGGCGTGCAGCAGCTCCATGAGGCCTTCATCGTTGTTCTGCTTTAGTGTCAAGGTAGTAAGCTTTTCAACACTCCTAGGGGCCTTGCTTCAGCACCCGTTTCAGTACCAGAACACTGCGTAGAACCAGGAAGCTCTGCTCCTGCGTGTATGCTGCGTGTCAACCTAGAAATTAGAGACTGATGGCACAAGGCTAGTTTTCCCATTATGAAAGCTCCGTTGATGCGGCCCCGAAGCTACCTGAAAAGCACTGTTGTTACCGTGCTTTTACTTACAGCCGGCATGGCTCATAGAAGAAAATGAGTTTTCTCGAAAGAAACCTTGTGCTTCTAGTTCCTAGTTGGAAGCTCACCCTGCTCTACTCTATACCAAACGTGAAAGTCAATGTGAGCACTAGCCTCGAAGTAAGGCCCTGATTATGCTGGCAAAACGGGAGGCGTGCAGCAGCTCCATGAGGCCTTCATCGCTGTTCTGCTTTAGTTTCACGGTAGTAAGCTTTCCAAGACTCCTAGGGACTTTGCTTAAGCAACCGTTTCGGTACCAGAACACTGCGTAGAGACAGTAAGCTCTGGTCCTGCGTGTATGCTGCGTGTCAACCTAGAAATTGGAGACTGATGGCATAAGGCTTCTTTTCCCATTATGAAAGCTCCGTTCATGCGGCCTCGAAGCTACCTGAAAAGCATTGTTGTTGCCGGGGTTTTCCTCACTGCCGGCATGGTTCTGAGAAGAAAATGAGTTTTCTCCTAAGAAACCTTGGGTTTCCAGTTCCTTGTTGGAAGCTCACCCTGCTCTGCTCTATACCTAAAGTGAAAGTCAACGTGAGCCCAAGCTTCGAAGTAAGGCCCTGATTATCCTTGCAAAACGAGAGGCGTGCAGCAGCTCCATGAGGCCTTCATCGTTGTTCTGCTTTAGTGTCAAGGTAGTAAGCTTTTCAACACTCCTAGGGGCCTTGCTTCAGCACCCGTTTCAGTACCAGAACACTGCGTAGAACCAGGAAGCTCTGCTCCTGCGTGTATGCTGCGTGTCAACCTAGAAATTAGAGACTGATGGCACAAGGCTAGTTTTCCCATTATGAAAGCTCCGTTGATGCGGCCCCGAAGCTACCTGAAAAGCACTGTTGTTACCGTGCTTTTACTTACAGCCGGCATGGCTCATAGAAGAAAATGAGTTTTCTCAAAAGAAACCTTGTGCTTCCAGTTCCTAGTTGGACGCTCACCCTGCTCTGCTCTATACCAAACGTGAAAGTCAATGTGAGCAGTAGCCTCGAAGTAAGGCCCTGATTATCCTGGCAAAACGGGAGGCGTGCAGCAGCTCCATGAGGCCTTCATCGCTGTTCTGCTTTAGTTTCACGGCAGTAAGCTTTCCAAGACTCCTAGGGACTTTGCTTAAGCAACCGTTTCGGTACCAGAACACTGCGTAGAGACAGTAAGCTCTGGTCCTGCGTGTATGCTGCGTGTCAACCTAGAAATTGGAGACTGATGGCATAAGGCTTCTTTTCCCATTATGAAAGCTCCGTTCATGCGGCCTCGAAGCTACCTGAAAAGCATTGTTGTTGCCGGGGTTTTCCTCACTGCCGGCATGGTTCTGAGAAGAAAATGAGTTTTCTCCTAAGAAACCTTGGGTTTCCAGTTCCTTGTTGGAAGCTCACCCTGCTCTGCTCTATACCTAAAGTGAAAGTCAACGTGAGCCCAAGCTTCGAAGTAAGGCCCTGATTATCCTTGCAAAACGAGAGGCGTGCAGCAGCTCCATGAGGCCTTCATCGTTGTTCTGCTTTAGTGTCAAGGTAGTAAGCTTTTCAACACTCCTAGGGGCCTTGCTTCAGCACCCGTTTCAGTACCAGAAGACTGCGTAGAACCAGGAAGCTCTGCTCCTGCGTGTATGCTGCGTGTCAACCTAGAAATTAGAGACTGATGGCACAAGGCTAGTTTTCCCATTATGAAAGCTCCGTTGATGCGGCCCCGAAGCTACCTGAAAAGCACTGTTGTTACCGTGCTTTTACTTACAGCCGGCATGGCTCATAGAAGAAAATGAGTTTTCTCGAAAGAAACCTTGTGCTTCCAGTTCCTAGTTGGAAGCTCACCCTGCTCTGCTCTATACCAAACGTGAAAGTCAATGTGAGCACTAGCCTCGAAGTAAGGCCCTGATTATGCTGGCAAAACGGGAGGCGTGCAGCAGCTCCATGAGGCCTTCATCGCTGTTCTGCTTTAGTTTCACGGTAGTAAGCTTTCCAAGACTCCTAGGGACTTTGCTTAAGCAACCGTTTCGGTACCAGAACACTGCGTAGAGACAGTAAGCTCTGGTCCTGCGTGTATGCTGCGTGTCAACCTAGAAATTGGAGACTGATGGCATAAGACTTCTTTTCCCATTATGAAAGCTCCGTTCATGCGGCCTCGAAGCTACCTGAAAAGCATTGTTGTTGCCGGGGTTTTCCTCACTGCCGGCATGGTTCTGAGAAGAAAATGAGTTTTCTCCTAAGAAACCTTGGGTTTCCAGTTCCTTGTTGGAAGCTCACCCTGCTCTGCGCTATACCTAAAGTGAAAGTCAACGTGAGCCCAAGCTTCGAAGTAAGGCCCTGATTATCCTTGCAAAAGGAGAGGCGTGCAGCAGCTCTTGAGGCGTTCATCGTTGTTCTGCCCTAGTTTCAAGGTAGTAAGCTTTTCAACACTCCTAAGGGCCTTGCTTCAGCACCCGTTTCAGTACCAGAAGACTGCGTAGAACCAGGAAGCTCTGCTCCTGGGTGTATGCTGCGTGTCAACCTAGAAATTAGAGACTGATGGCACAACGCTTGTTTTCCCGTTTTGAAAGCTCCATTCATGCGCCCTCGAAGCTACCTGAAAAGCACTGTTGTTACCGTGCTTTTACTTACAGCCGGCATGGCACATAGAAGAAAATGAGTTTTCTCGAAAGAAACCTTGTGCTTCCAGTTCCTAGTTGGAGGCTCACCCTGCTCTACTCTATACCAAACGTGAAAGTCAATGTGAGCACTAGCCTCGAAGTAAGGCCCTGATTATGCTGGCAAAACGGGAGGCGTGCAGCAGCTCCATGAGGCCTTCATCGCTGTTCTGCTTTAGTTTCACGGTAGTAAGCTTTCCAAGACTCCTAGGGACTTTGCTTAAGCAACCGTTTCGGTACCAGAACACTGCGTAGAGACAGTAAGCTCTGGTCCTGCGTGTATGCTGCGTGTCAACCTAGAAATTGGAGACTGATGGCATAAGGCTTCTTTTCCCATTATGAAAGCTCCGTTCATGCGGCCTCGAAGCTACCTGAAAAGCATTGTTGTTGCCGGGGTTTTCCTCACTGCCGGCATGGTTCTGAGAAGAAAATGAGTTTTCTCCTAAGAAACCTTGGGTTTCCAGTTCCTTGTTGGAAGCTCACCCTGCTCTGCTCTATACCTAAAGTGAAAGTCAACGTGAGCCCAAGCTTCGAAGTAAGGCCCTGATTATCCTTGCAAAACGAGAGGCGTGCAGCAGCTCCATGAGGCCTTCATCGTTGTTCTGCTTTAGTGTCAAGGTAGTAAGCTTTTCAACACTCCTAGGGGCCTTGCTTCAGCACCCGTTTCAGTACCAGAACACTGCGTAGAACCAGGAAGCTCTGCTCCTGCGTGTATGCTGCGTGTCAACCTAGAAATTAGAGACTGATGGCACAAGGCTAGTTTTCCCATTATGAAAGCTCCGTTGATGCGGCCCCGAAGCTACCTGAAAAGCACTGTTGTTACCGTGCTTTTACTTACAGCTGGCATGGCTCATAGAAGAAAATGAGTTTTCTCGAAAGAAACCTTGTGCTTCTAGTTCCTAGTTGGAAGCTCACCCTGCTCTGCTCTATACCAAACGTGAAAGTCAATGTGAGCACTAGCCTCGAAGTAAGGCCCTGATTATGCTGGCAAAACGGGAGGCGTGCAGCAGCTCCATGAGGCCTTCATCGCTGTTCTGCTTTAGTTTCACGGTAGTAAGCTTTCCAAGACTCCTAGGGACTTTGCTTAAGCAACCGTTTCGGTACCAGAACACTGCGTAGAGACAGTAAGCTCTGGTCCTGCGTGTATGCTGCGTGTCAACCTAGAAATTGGAGACTGATGGCATAAGGCTTCTTTTCCCATTATGAAAGCTCCGTTCATGCGGCCTCGAAGCTACCTGAAAAGCATTGTTGTTGCCGGGGTTTTCCTCACTGCCGGCATGGTTCTGAGAAGAAAATGAGTTTTCTCCTAAGAAACCTTGGGTTTCCAGTTCCTTGTTGGAAGCTCACCCTGCTCTGCTCTATACCTAAAGTGAAAGTCAACGTGAGCCCAAGCTTCGAAGTAAGGCCCTGATTATCCTTGCAAAACGAGAGGCGTGCAGCAGCTCCATGAGGCCTTCATCGTTGTTCTGCTTTAGTGTCAAGGTAGTAAGCTTTTCAACACTCCTAGGGGCCTTGCTTCAGCACCCGTTTCAGTACCAGAACACTGCGTAGAACCAGGAAGCTCTGCTCCTGCGTGTATGCTGCGTGTCAACCTAGAAATTAGAGACTGATGGCACAAGGCTAGTTTTCCCATTATGAAAGCTCCGTTGATGCGGCCCCGAAGCTACCTGAAAAGCACTGTTGTTACCGTGCTTTTACTTACAGCCGGCATGGCTCATAGAAGAAAATGAGTTTTCTCGAAAGAAACCTTGTGCTTCCAGTTCCTAGTTGGACGCTCACCCTGCTCTGCTCTATACCAAACGTGAAAGTCAATGTGAGCACTAGCCTCGAAGTAAGGCCCTGATTATGCTGGCAAAACGGGAGGCGTGCAGCAGCTCCATGAGGCCTTCATCGCTGTTCTGCTTTAGTTTCACGGTAGTAAGCTTTCCAACACTCCTAGGGACTTTGCTTAAGCAACCGTTTCGGTACCAGAACACTGCGTAGAGACAGTAAGCTCTGGTCCTGCGTGTATGCTGCGTGTCAACCTAGAAATTGGAGACTGATGGCATAAGGCTTCTTTTCCCATTATGAAAGCTCCGTTCATGCGGCCTCGAAGCTACCTGAAAAGCATTGTTGTTGCCGGGGTTTTCCTCACTGCCGGCATGGTTCTGAGAAGAAAATGAGTTTTCTCCTAAGAAACCTTGGGTTTCCAGTTCCTTGTTGGAAGCTCACCCTGCTCTGCTCTATACCTAAAGTGAAAGTCAACGTGAGCCCAAGCTTCGAAGTAAGGCCCTGATTATCCTTGCAAAACGAGAGGCGTGCAGCAGCTCCATGAGGCCTTCATCGTTGTTCTGCTTTAGTGTCAAGGTAGTAAGCTTTTCAACACTCCTAGGGGCCTTGCTTCAGCACCCGTTTCAGTACCAGAACACTGCGTAGAACCAGGAAGCTCTGCTCCTGCGTGTATGCTGCGTGTCAACCTAGAAATTAGAGACTGATGGCACAAGGCTAGTTTTCCCATTATGAAAGCTCCGTTGATGCGGCCCCGAAGCTACCTGAAAAGCACTGTTGTTACCGTGCTTTTACTTACAGCTGGCATGGCTCATAGAAGAAAATGAGTTTTCTCGAAAGAAACCTTGTGCTTCCAGTTCCTAGTTGGAAGCTCACCCTGCTCTGCTCTATACCAAACGTGAAAGTCAATGTGAGCACTAGCCTCGAAGTAAGGCCCTGATTATGCTGGCAAAACGGGAGGCGTGCAGCAGCTCCATGAGGCCTTCATCGCTGTTCTGCTTTAGTTTCACGGTAGTAAGCTTTCCAAGACTCCTAGGGACTTTGCTTAAGCAACCGTTTCGGTACCAGAACACTGCGTAGAGACAGTAAGCTCTGGTCCTGCGTGTATGCTGCGTGTCAACCTAGAAATTGGAGACTGATGGCATAAGGCTTCTTTTCCCATTATGAAAGCTCCGTTCATGCGGCCTCGAAGCTACCTGAAAAGCATTGTTGTTGCCGGGGTTTTCCTCACTGCCGGCATGGTTCTGAGAAGAAAATGAGTTTTCTCCTAAGAAACCTTGGGTTTCCAGTTCCTTGTTGGAAGCTCACCCTGCTCTGCTCTATACCTAAAGTGAAAGTCAACGTGAGCCCAAGCTTCGAAGTAAGGCCCTGATTATCCTTGCAAAACGAGAGGCGTGCAGCAGCTCCATGAGGCCTTCATCGTTGTTCTGCTTTAGTGTCAAGGTAGTAAGCTTTTCAACACTCCTAGGGGCCTTGCTTCAGCACCCGTTTCAGTACCAGAACACTGCGTAGAACCAGGAAGCTCTGCTCCTGCGTGTATGCTGCGTGTCAACCTAGAAATTAGAGACTGATGGCACAAGGCTAGTTTTCCCATTATGAAAGCTCCGTTGATGCGGCCCCGAAGCTACCTGAAAAGCACTGTTGTTACCGTGCTTTTACTTACAGCCGGCATGGCTCATAGAAGAAAATGAGTTTTCTCGAAAGAAACCTTGTGCTTCTAGTTCCTAGTTGGAAGCTCACCCTGCTCTGCTCTATACCAAACGTGAAAGTCAATGTGAGCACTAGCCTCGAAGTAAGGCCCTGATTATGCTGGCAAAACGGGAGGCGTGCAGCAGCTCCATGAGGCCTTCATCGCTGTTCTGCTTTAGTTTCACGGTAGTAAGCTTTCCAAGACTCCTAGGGACTTTGCTTAAGCAACCGTTTCGGTACCAGAACACTGCGTAGAGACAGTAAGCTCTGGTCCTGCGTGTATGCTGCGTGTCAACCTAGAAATTGGAGACTGATGGCATAAGGCTTCTTTTCCCATTATGAAAGCTCCGTTCATGCGGCCTCGAAGCTACCTGAAAAGCATTGTTGTTGCCGGGGTTTTCCTCACTGCCGGCATGGTTCTGAGAAGAAAATGAGTTTTCTCCTAAGAAACCTTGGGTTTCCAGTTCCTTGTTGGAAGCTCACCCTGCTCTGCTCTATACCTAAAGTGAAAGTCAATGTGAGCCCAAGCTTCGAAGTAAGGCCCTGATTATCCTTGCAAAACGAGAGGCGTGCAGCAGCTCCATGAGGCCTTCATCGTTGTTCTGCTTTAGTGTCAAGGTAGTAAGCTTTTCAACACTCCTAGGGGCCTTGCTTCAGCACCCGTTTCAGTACCAGAACACTGCGTAGAACCAGGAAGCTCTGCTCCTGCGTGTATGCTGCGTGTCAACCTAGAAATTAGAGACTGATGGCACAAGGCTAGTTTTCCCATTATGAAAGCTCCGTTGATGCGGCCCCGAAGCTACCTAAAAAGCACTGTTGTTACCGTGCTTTTACTTACAGCCGGCATGGCTCATAGAAGAAAATGAGTTTTCTCCAAAGAAACCTTGTGCTTCCAGTTCCTAGTTGGACGCTCACCCTGCTCTGCTCTATACCAAACGTGAAAGTCAATGTGAGCACTAGCCTCGAAGTAAGGCCCTGATTATGCTGGCAAAACGGGAGGCGTGCAGCAGCTCCATGAGGCCTTCATCGCTGTTCTGCTTTAGTTTCACGGTAGTAAGCTTTCCAACACTCCTAGGGACTTTGCTTAAGCAACCGTTTCGGTACCAGAACACTGCGTAGAGACAGTAAGCTCTGGTCCTGCGTGTATGCTGCGTGTCAACCTAGAAATTGGAGACTGATGGCATAAGGCTTCTTTTCCCATTATGAAAGCTCCGTTCATGCGGCCTCGAAGCTACCTGAAAAGCATTGTTGTTGCCGGGGTTTTCCTCACTGCCGGCATGGTTCTGAGAAGAAAATGAGTTTTCTCCTAAGAAACCTTGGGTTTCCAGTTCCTTGTTGGAAGCTCACCCTGCTCTGCTCTATACCTAAAGTGAAAGTCAACGTGAGCCCAAGCTTCGAAGTAAGGCCCTGATTATCCTTGCAAAACGAGAGGCGTGCAGCAGCTCCATGAGGCCTTCATCGTTGTTCTGCTTTAGTGTCAAGGTAGTAAGCTTTTCAACACTCCTAGGGGCCTTGCTTCAGCACCCGTTTCAGTACCAGAACACTGCGTAGAACCAGGAAGCTCTGCTCCTGCGTGTATGCTGCGTGTCAACCTAGAAATTAGAGACTGATGGCACAAGGCTAGTTTTCCCATTATGAAAGCTCCGTTGATGCGGCCCCGAAGCTACCTGAAAAGCACTGTTGTTACCGTGCTTTTACTTACAGCTGGCATGGCTCTTAGAAGAAAATGAGTTTTCTCGAAAGAAACCTTGTGCTTCCAGTTCCTAGTTGGAAGCTCACCCTGCTCTGCTCTATACCAAACGTGAAAGTCAATGTGAGCACTAGCCTCGAAGTAAGGCCCTGATTATGCTGGCAAAACGGGAGGCGTGCAGCAGCTCCATGAGGCCTTCATCGCTGTTCTGCTTTAGTTTCACGGTAGTAAGCTTTCCAAGACTCCTAGGGACTTTGCTTAAGCAACCGTTTCGGTACCAGAACACTGCGTAGAGACAGTAAGCTCTGGTCCTGCGTGTATGCTGCGTGTCAACCTAGAAATTGGAGACTGATGGCATAAGGCTTCTTTTCCCATTATGAAAGCTCCGTTCATGCGGCCTCGAAGCTACCTGAAAAGCATTGTTGTTGCCGGGGTTTTCCTCACTGCCGGCATGGTTCTGAGAAGAAAATGAGTTTTCTCCTAAGAAACCTTGGGTTTCCAGTTCCTTGTTGGAAGCTCACACTGCTCTGCGCTATACCTAAAGTGAAAGTCAACGTGAGCCCAAGCTTCGAAGTAAGGCCCTGATTATCCTTGCAAAAGGAGAGGCGTGCAGCAGCTCTTGAGGCGTTCATCGTTGTTCTGCCCTAGTTTCAAGGTAGTAAGCTTTTCAACACTCCTAAGGGCCTTGCTTCAGCACCCGTTTCAGTTCCAGAAGACTGCGTAGAACCAGGAAGCTCTGCTCCTGGGTGTATGCTGCGTGTCAACCTAGAAATTAGAGACTGATGGCACAACGCTTGTTTTCCCGTTTTGAAAGCTCCATTCATGCGGCCTCGAAGCTACCTGAAAAGCATTGTTGTTGCCGGGGTTTTCCTCACTGCCGGCATGGTTCTGAGAAGAAAATGAGTTTTCTCCTAAGAAACCTTGGGTTTCCAGTTCCTTGTTGGAAGCTCACCCTGCTCTGCTCTATACCTAAAGTGAAAGTCAACGTGAGCCCAAGCTTCGAAGTAAGGCCCTGATTATCCTTGCAAAACGAGAGGCGTGCAGCAGCTCCATGAGGCCTTCATCGTTGTTCTGCTTTAGTGTCAAGGTAGTAAGCTTTTCAACACTCCTAGGGGCCTTGCTTCAGCACCCGTTTCAGTACCAGAACACTGCGTAGAACCAGGAAGCTCTGCTCCTGCGTGTATGCTGCGTGTCAACCTAGAAATTAGAGACTGATGGCACAAGGCTAGTTTTCCCATTATGAAAGCTCCGTTGATGCGGCCCCGAAGCTACCTGAAAAGCACTGTTGTTACCGTGCTTTTACTTACAGCCGGCATGGCTCATAGAAGAAAATGAGTTTTCTCGAAAGAAACCTTGTGCTTCTAGTTCCTAGTTGGAAGCTCACCCTGCTCTACTCTATACCAAACGTGAAAGTCAATGTGAGCACTAGCCTCGAAGTAAGGCCCTGATTATGCTGGCAAAACGGGAGGCGTGCAGCAGCTCCATGAGGCCTTCATCGCTGTTCTGCTTTAGTTTCACGGTAGTAAGCTTTCCAAGACTCCTAGGGACTTTGCTTAAGCAACCGTTTCGGTACCAGAACACTGCGTAGAGACAGTAAGCTCTGGTCCTGCGTGTATGCTGCGTGTCAACCTAGAAATTGGAGACTGATGGCATAAGGCTTCTTTTCCCATTATGAAAGCTCCGTTCATGCGGCCTCGAAGCTACCTGAAAAGCATTGTTGTTGCCGGGGTTTTCCTCACTGCCGGCATGGTTCTGAGAAGAAAATGAATTTTCTCCTAAGAAACCTTGGGTTTCCAGTTCCTTGTTGGAAGCTCACCCTGCTCTGCTCTATACCTAAAGTGAAAGTCAATGTGAGCCCAAGCTTCGAAGTAAGGCCCTGATTATCCTTGCAAAACGAGAGGCGTGCAGCAGCTCCATGAGGCCTTCATCGTTGTTCTGCTTTAGTGTCAAGGTAGTAAGCTTTTCAACACTCCTAGGGGCCTTGCTTCAGCACCCGTTTCAGTACCAGAACACTGCGTAGAACCAGGAAGCTCTGCTCCTGCGTGTATGCTGCGTGTCAACCTAGAAATTAGAGACTGATGGCACAAGGCTAGTTTTCCCATTATGAAAGCTCCGTTGATGCGGCCCCGAAGCTACCTGAAAAGCACTGTTGTTACCGTGCTTTTACTTACAGCCGGCATGGCTCATAGAAGAAAATGAGTTTTCTCGAAAGAAACCTTGTGCTTCCAGTTCCTAGTTGGACGCTCACCCTGCTCTGCTCTATACCAAACGTGAAAGTCAATGTGAGCACTAGCCTCGAAGTAAGGCCCTGATTATCCTGGCAAAACGGGAGGCGTGCAGCAGCTCCATGAGGCCTTCATCGCTGTTCTGCTTTAGTTTCACGGTAGTAAGCTTTCCAAGACTCCTAGGGACTTTGCTTAAGCAACCGTTTCGGTACCAGAACACTGCGTAGAGACAGTAAGCTCTGGTCCTGCGTGTATGCTGCGTGTCAACCTAGAAATTGGAGACTGATGGCATAAGGCTTCTTTTCCCATTATGAAAGCTCCGTTCATGCGGCCTCGAAGCTACCTGAAAAGCATTGTTGTTGCCGGGGTTTTCCTCACTGCCGGCATGGTTCTGAGAAGAAAATGAGTTTTCTCCTAAGAAACCTTGGGTTTCCAGTTCCTTGTTGGAAGCTCACCCTGCTCTGCTCTATACCTAAAGTGAAAGTCAACGTGAGCCCAAGCTTCGAAGTAAGGCCCTGATTATCCTTGCAAAACGAGAGGCGTGCAGCAGCTCCATGAGGCCTTCATCGTTGTTCTGCTTTAGTGTCAAGGTAGTAAGCTTTTCAACACTCCTAGGGGCCTTGCTTCAGCACCCGTTTCAGTACCAGAACACTGCGTAGAACCAGGAAGCTCTGCTCCTGCGTGTATGCTGCGTGTCAACCTAGAAATTAGAGACTGATGGCACAAGGCTAGTTTTCCCATTATGAAAGCTCCGTTGATGCGGCCCCGAAGCTACCTGAAAAGCACTGTTGTTACCGTGCTTTTACTTACAGCTGGCATGGCTCTTAGAAGAAAATTAGTTTTCTCGAAAGAAACCTTGTGCTTCCAGTTCCTAGTTGGAAGCTCACCCTGCTCTGCTCTATACCAAACGTGAAAGTCAATGTGAGCACTAGCCTCGAAGTAAGGCCCTGATTATGCTGGCAAAACGGGAGGCGTGCAGCAGCTCCATGAGGCCTTCATCGCTGTTCTGCTTTAGTTTCACGGTAGTAAGCTTTCCAAGACTCCTAGGGACTTTGCTTAAGCAACCGTTTCGGTACCAGAACACTGCGTAGAGACAGTAAGCTCTGGTCCTGCGTGTATGCTGCGTGTCAACCTAGAAATTGGAGACTGATGGCATAAGGCTTCTTTTCCCATTATGAAAGCTCCGTTCATGCGGCCTCGAAGCTACCTGAAAAGCATTGTTGTTGCCGGGGTTTTCCTCACTGCCGGCATGGTTCTGAGAAGAAAATGAGTTTTCTCCTAAGAAACCTTGGGTTTCCAGTTCCTTGTTGGAAGCTCACCCTGCTCTGCTCTATACCTAAAGTGAAAGTCAACGTGAGCCCAAGCTTCGAAGTAAGGCCCTGATTATCCTTGCAAAACGAGAGGCGTGCAGCAGCTCCATGAGGCCTTCATCGTTGTTCTGCTTTAGTGTCAAGGTAGTAAGCTTTTCAACACTCCTAGGGGCCTTGCTTCAGCACCCGTTTCAGTAGCAGAACACTGCGTAGAACCAGGAAGCTCTGCTCCTGCGTGTATGCTGCGTGTCAACCTAGAAATTAGAGACTGATGGCACAAGGCTAGTTTTCCCATTATGAAAGCTCCGTTGATGCGGCCCCGAAGCTACCTGAAAAGCACTGTTGTTACCGTGCTTTTACTTACAGCTGGCATGGCTCTTAGAAGAAAATGAGTTTTCTCGAAAGAAACCTTGTGCTTCCAGTTCCTAGTTGGAAGCTCACCCTGCTCTGCTCTATACCAAACGTGAAAGTCAATGTGAGCACTAGCCTCGAAGTAAGGCCCTGATTATGCTGGCAAAACGGGAGGCGTGCAGCAGCTCCATGAGGCCTTCATCGCTGTTCTGCTTTAGTTTCACGGTAGTAAGCTTTCCAAGACTCCTAGGGACTTTGCTTAAGCAACCGTTTCGGTACCAGAACACTGCGTAGAGACAGTAAGCTCTGGTCCTGCGTGTATGCTGCGTGTCAACCTAGAAATTGGAGACTGATGGCATAAGGCTTCTTTTCCCATTATGAAAGCTCCGTTCATGCGGCCTCGAAGCTACCTGAAAAGCATTGTTGTTGCCGGGGTTTTCCTCACTGCCGGCATGGTTCTGAGAAGAAAATGAGTTTTCTCCTAAGAAACCTTGGGTTTCCAGTTCCTTGTTGGAAGCTCACCCTGCTCTGCTCTATACCTAAAGTGAAAGTCAACGTGAGCCCAAGCTTCGAAGTAAGGCCCTGATTATCCTTGCAAAACGAGAGGCGTGCAGCAGCTCCATGAGGCCTTCATCGTTGTTCTGCTTTAGTGTCAAGGTAGTAAGCTTTTCAACACTCCTAGGGGCCTTGCTTCAGCACCCGTTTCAGTACCAGAACACTGCGTAGAACCAGGAAGCTCTGCTCCTGCGTGTATGCTGCGTGTCAACCTAGAAATTAGAGACTGATGGCACAAGGCTAGTTTTCCCATTATGAAAGCTCCGTTGATGCGGCCCCGAAGCTACCTGAAAAGCACTGTTGTTACCGTGCTTTTACTTACAGCTGGCATGGCTCTTAGAAGAAAATGAGTTTTCTCGAAAGAAACCTTGTGCTTCCAGTTCCTAGTTGGAAGCTCACCCTGCTCTGCTTTATACCAAACGTGAAAGTCAATGTGAGCACTAGCCTCGAAGTAAGGCCCTGATTATGCTGGCAAAACGGGAGGCGTGCAGCAGCTCCATGAGGCCTTCATCGCTGTTCTGCTTTAGTTTCACGGTAGTAAGCTTTCCAAGACTCCTAGGGACTTTGCTTAAGCAACCGTTTCGGTACCAGAACACTGCGTAGAGACAGTAAGCTCTGGTCCTGCGTGTATGCTGCGTGTCAACCTAGAAATTGGAGACTGATGGCATAAGGCTTCTTTTCCCATTATGAAAGCTCCGTTCATGCGGCCTCGAAGCTACCTGAAAAGCATTGTTGTTGCCGGGGTTTTCCTCACTGCCGGCATGGTTCTGAGAAGAAAATGAGTTTTCTCCTAAGAAACCTTGGGTTTCCAGTTCCTTGTTGGAAGCTCACCCTGCTCTGCTCTATACCTAAAGTGAAAGTCAACGTGAGCCCAAGCTTCGAAGTAAGGCCCTGATTATCCTTGCAAAACGAGAGGCGTGCAGCAGCTCCATGAGGCCTTCATCGTTGTTCTGCTTTAGTGTCAAGGTAGTAAGCTTTTCAACACTCCTAGGGGCCTTGCTTCAGCACCCGTTTCAGTACCAGAACACTGCGTAGAACCAGGAAGCTCTGCTCCTGCGTGTATGCTGCGTGTCAACCTAGAAATTAGAGACTGATGGCACAAGGCTAGTTTTCCCATTATGAAAGCTCCGTTGATGCGGCCCCGAAGCTACCTGAAAAGCACTGTTGTTACCGTGCTTTTACTTACAGCCGGCATGGCTCATAGAAGAAAATGAGTTTTCTCGAAAGAAACCTTGTGCTTCTAGTTCCTAGTTGGAAGCTCACCCTGCTCTACTCTATACCAAACGTGAAAGTCAATGTGAGCACTAGCCTCGAAGTAAGGCCCTGATTATCCTGGCAAAACGGGAGGCGTGCAGCAGCTCCATGAGGCCTTCATCGCTGTTCTGCTTTAGTTTCACGGTAGTAAGCTTTCCAAGACTCCTAGGGACTTTGCTTAAGCAACCGTTTCGGTACCAGAACACTGCGTAGAGACAGTAAGCTCTGGTCCTGCGTGTATGCTGCGTGTCAACCTAGAAATTGGAGACTGATGGCATAAGGCTTCTTTTCCCATTATGAAAGCTCCGTTCATGCGGCCTCGAAGCTACCTGAAAAGCATTGTTGTTGCCGGGGTTTTCCTCACTGCCGGCATGGTTCTGAGAAGAAAATGAGTTTTCTCCTAAGAAACCTTGGGTTTCCAGTTCCTTGTTGGAAGCTCACCCTGCTCTGCTCTATACCTAAAGTGAAAGTCAACGTGAGCCCAAGCTTCGAAGTAAGGCCCTGATTATCCTTGCAAAACGAGAGGCGTGCAGCAGCTCCATGAGGCCTTCATCGTTGTTCTGCTTTAGTGTCAAGGTAGTAAGCTTTTCAACACTCCTAGGGGCCTTGCTTCAGCACCCGTTTCAGTACCAGAACACTGCGTAGAACCAGGAAGCTCTGCTCCTGCGTGTATGCTGCGTGTCAACCTAGAAATTAGAGACTGATGGCACAAGGCTAGTTTTCCCATTATGAAAGCTCCGTTGATGCGGCCCCGAAGCTACCTGAAAAGCACTGTTGTTACCGTGCTTTTACTTACAGCCGGCATGGCTCATAGAAGAAAATGAGTTTTCTCGAAAGAAACCTTGTGCTTCTAGTTCCTAGTTGGAAGCTCACCCTGCTCTACTCTATACCAAACGTGAAAGTCAATGTGAGCACTAGCCTCGAAGTAAGGCCCTGATTATCCTGGCAAAACGGGAGGCGTGCAGCAGCTCCATGAGGCCTTCATCGCTGTTCTGCTTTAGTTTCACGGTAGTAAGCTTTCCAAGACTCCTAGGGACTTTGCTTAAGCAACCGTTTCGGTACCAGAACACTGCGTAGAGACAGTAAGCTCTGGTCCTGCGTGTATGCTGCGTGTCAACCTAGAAATTGGAGACTGATGGCATAAGGCTTCTTTTCCCATTATGAAAGCTCCGTTCATGCGGCCTCGAAGCTACCTGAAAAGCATTGTTGTTGCCGGGGTTTTCCTCACTGCCGGCATGGTTCTGAGAAGAAAATGAGTTTTCTCCTAAGAAACCTTGGGTTTCCAGTTCCTTGTTGGAAGCTCACCCTGCTCTGCTCTATACCTAAAGTGAAAGTCAACGTGAGCCCAAGCTTCGAAGTAAGGCCCTGATTATCCTTGCAAAACGAGAGGCGTGCAGCAGCTCCATGAGGCCTTCATCGTTGTTCTGCTTTAGTGTCAAGGTAGTAAGCTTTTCAACACTCCTAGGGGCCTTGCTTCAGCACCCGTTTCAGTACCAGAACACTGCGTAGAACCAGGAAGCTCTGCTCCTGCGTGTATGCTGCGTGTCAACCTAGAAATTAGAGACTGATGGCACAAGGCTAGTTTTCCCATTATGAAAGCTCCGTTGATGCGGCCCCGAAGCTACCTGAAAAGCACTGTTGTTACCGTGCTTTTACTTACAGCCGGCATGGCTCATAGAAGAAAATGAGTTTTCTCGAAAGAAACCTTGTGCTTCCAGTTCCTAGTTGGACGCTCACCCTGCTCTGCTCTATACCAAACGTGAAAGTCAATGTGAGCACTAGCCTCGAAGTAAGGCCCTGATTATGCTGGCAAAACGGGAGGCGTGCAGCAGCTCCATGAGGCCTTCATCGCTGTTCTGCTTTAGTTTCACGGTAGTAAGCTTTCCAAGACTCCTAGGGACTTTGCTTAAGCAACCGTTTCGGTACCAGAACACTGCGTAGAGACAGTAAGCTCTGGTCCTGCGTGTATGCTGCGTGTCAACCTAGAAATTGGAGACTGATGGCATAAGGCTTCTTTTCCCATTATGAAAGCTCCGTTCATGCGGCCTCGAAGCTACCTGAAAAGCATTGTTGTTGCCGGGGTTTTCCTCACTGCCGGCATGGTTCTGAGAAGAAAATGAGTTTTCTCCTAAGAAACCTTGGGTTTCCAGTTCCTTGTTGGAAGCTCACCCTGCTCTGCTCTATACCTAAAGTGAAAGTCAACGTGAGCCCAAGCTTCGAAGTAAGGCCCTGATTATCCTTGCAAAACGAGAGGCGTGCAGCAGCTCCATGAGGCCTTCATCGTTGTTCTGCTTTAGTGTCAAGGTAGTAAGCTTTTCAACACTCCTAGGGGCCTTGCTTCAGCACCCGTTTCAGTACCAGAACACTGCGTAGAACCAGGAAGCTCTGCTCCTGCGTGTATGCTGCGTGTCAACCTAGAAATTAGAGACTGATGGCACAAGGCTAGTTTTCCCATTATGAAAGCTCCGTTGATGCGGCCCCGAAGCTACCTGAAAAGCACTGTTGTTACCGTGCTTTTACTTACAGCCGGCATGGCTCATAGAAGAAAATGAGTTTTCTCGAAAGAAACCTTGTGCTTCCAGTTCCTAGTTGGACGCTCACCCTGCTCTGCTCTATACCAAACGTGAAAGTCAATGTGAGCACTAGCCTCGAAGTAAGGCCCTGATTATCCTGGCAAAACGGGAGGCGTGCAGCAGCTCCATGAGGCCTTCATCGCTGTTCTGCTTTAGTTTCACGGTAGTAAGCTTTCCAAGACTCCTAGGGACTTTGCTTAAGCAACCGTTTCGGTACCAGAACACTGCGTAGAGACAGTAAGCTCTGGTCCTGCGTGTATGCTGCGTGTCAACCTAGAAATTGGAGACTGATGGCATAAGGCTTCTTTTCCCATTATGAAAGCTCCGTTCATGCGGCCTCGAAGCTACCTGAAAAGCATTGTTGTTGCCGGGGTTTTCCTCACTGCCGGCATGGTTCTGAGAAGAAAATGAGTTTTCTCCTAAGAAACCTTGGGTTTCCAGTTCCTTGTTGGAAGCTCACCCTGCTCTGCTCTATACCTAAAGTGAAAGTCAACGTGAGCCCAAGCTTCGAAGTAAGGCCCTGATTATCCTTGCAAAACGAGAGGCGTGCAGCAGCTCCATGAGGCCTTCATCGTTGTTCTGCTTTAGTGTCAAGGTAGTAAGCTTTTCAACACTCCTAGGGGCCTTGCTTCAGCACCCGTTTCAGTACCAGAACACTGCGTAGAACCAGGAAGCTCTGCTCCTGCGTGTATGCTGCGTGTCAACCTAGAAATTAGAGACTGATGGCACAAGGCTAGTTTTCCCATTATGAAAGCTCCGTTGATGCGGCCCCGAAGCTACCTGAAAAGCACTGTTGTTACCGTGCTTTTACTTACAGCTGGCATGGCTCTTAGAAGAAAATGAGTTTTCTCGAAAGAAACCTTGTGCTTCCAGTTCCTAGTTGGAAGCTCACCCTGCTCTGCTCTATACCAAACGTGAAAGTCAATGTGAGCACTAGCCTCGAAGTAAGGCCCTGATTATGCTGGCAAAACGGGAGGCGTGCAGCAGCTCCATGAGGCCTTCATCGCTGTTCTGCTTTAGTTTCACGGTAGTAAGCTTTCCAAGACTCCTAGGGACTTTGCTTAAGCAACCGTTTCGGTACCAGAACACTGCGTAGAGACAGTAAGCTCTGGTCCTGCGTGTATGCTGCGTGTCAACCTAGAAATTGGAGACTGATGGCATAAGGCTTCTTTTCCCATTATGAAAGCTCCGTTCATGCGGCCTCGAAGCTACCTGAAAAGCATTGTTGTTGCCGGGGTTTTCCTCACTGCCGGCATGGTTCTGAGAAGAAAATGAGTTTTCTCCTAAGAAACCTTGGGTTTCCAGTTCCTTGTTGGAAGCTCACCCTGCTCTGCTCTATACCTAAAGTGAAAGTCAACGTGAGCCCAAGCTTCGAAGTAAGGCCCTGATTATCCTTGCAAAACGAGAGGCGTGCAGCAGCTCCATGAGGCCTTCATCGTTGTTCTGCTTTAGTGTCAAGGTAGTAAGCTTTTCAACACTCCTAGGGGCCTTGCTTCAGCACCCGTTTCAGTAGCAGAACACTGCGTAGAACCAGGAAGCTCTGCTCCTGCGTGTATGCTGCGTGTCAACCTAGAAATTAGAGACTGATGGCACAAGGCTAGTTTTCCCATTATGAAAGCTCCGTTGATGCGGCCCCGAAGCTACCTGAAAAGCACTGTTGTTACCGTGCTTTTACTTACAGCTGGCATGGCTCTTAGAAGAAAATGAGTTTTCTCGAAAGAAACCTTGTGCTTCCAGTTCCTAGTTGGAAGCTCACCCTGCTCTGCTCTATACCAAACGTGAAAGTCAATGTGAGCACTAGCCTCGAAGTAAGGCCCTGATTATGCTGGCAAAACGGGAGGCGTGCAGCAGCTCCATGAGGCCTTCATCGCTGTTCTGCTTTAGTTTCACGGTAGTAAGCTTTCCAAGACTCCTAGGGACTTTGCTTAAGCAACCGTTTCGGTACCAGAACACTGCGTAGAGACAGTAAGCTCTGGTCCTGCGTGTATGCTGCGTGTCAACCTAGAAATTGGAGACTGATGGCATAAGGCTTCTTTTCCCATTATGAAAGCTCCGTTCATGCGGCCTCGAAGCTACCTGAAAAGCATTGTTGTTGCCGGGGTTTTCCTCACTGCCGGCATGGTTCTGAGAAGAAAATGAGTTTTCTCCTAAGAAACCTTGGGTTTCCAGTTCCTTGTTGGAAGCTCACCCTGCTCTGCTCTATACCTAAAGTGAAAGTCAACGTGAGCCCAAGCTTCGAAGTAAGGCCCTGATTATCCTTGCAAAACGAGAGGCGTGCAGCAGCTCCATGAGGCCTTCATCGTTGTTCTGCTTTAGTGTCAAGGTAGTAAGCTTTTCAACACTCCTAGGGGCCTTGCTTCAGCACCCGTTTCAGTACCAGAACACTGCGTAGAACCAGGAAGCTCTGCTCCTGCGTGTATGCTGCGTGTCAACCTAGAAATTAGAGACTGATGGCACAAGGCTAGTTTTCCCATTATGAAAGCTCCGTTGATGCGGCCCCGAAGCTACCTGAAAAGCACTGTTGTTACCGTGCTTTTACTTACAGCTGGCATGGCTCTTAGAAGAAAATGAGTTTTCTCAAAAGAAACCTTGTGCTTCCAGTTCCTAGTTGGAAGCTCACCCTGCTCTGCTTTATACCAAACGTGAAAGTCAATGTGAGCACTAGCCTCGAAGTAAGGCCCTGATTATGCTGGCAAAACGGGAGGCGTGCAGCAGCTCCATGAGGCCTTCATCGCTGTTCTGCTTTAGTTTCACGGTAGTAAGCTTTCCAAGACTCCTAGGGACTTTGCTTAAGCAACCGTTTCGGTACCAGAACACTGCGTAGAGACAGTAAGCTCTGGTCCTGCGTGTATGCTGCGTGTCAACCTAGAAATTGGAGACTGATGGCATAAGGCTTCTTTTCCCATTATGAAAGCTCCGTTCATGCGGCCTCGAAGCTACCTGAAAAGCATTGTTGTTGCCGGGGTTTTCCTCACTGCCGGCATGGTTCTGAGAAGAAAATGAGTTTTCTCCTAAGAAACCTTGGGTTTCCAGTTCCTTGTTGGAAGCTCACCCTGCTCTGCTCTATACCTAAAGTGAAAGTCAACGTGAGCCCAAGCTTCGAAGTAAGGCCCTGATTATCCTTGCAAAACGAGAGGCGTGCAGCAGCTCCATGAGGCCTTCATCGTTGTTCTGCTTTAGTGTCAAGGTAGTAAGCTTTTCAACACTCCTAGGGGCCTTGCTTCAGCACCCGTTTCAGTACCAGAACACTGCGTAGAACCAGGAAGCTCTGCTCCTGCGTGTATGCTGCGTGTCAACCTAGAAATTAGAGACTGATGGCACAAGGCTAGTTTTCCCATTATGAAAGCTCCGTTGATGCGGCCCCGAAGCTACCTGAAAAGCACTGTTGTTACCGTGCTTTTACTTACAGCCGGCATGGCTCATAGAAGAAAATGAGTTTTCTCGAAAGAAACCTTGTGCTTCTAGTTCCTAGTTGGAAGCTCACCCTGCTCTACTCTATACCAAACGTGAAAGTCAATGTGAGCACTAGCCTCGAAGTAAGGCCCTGATTATCCTGGCAAAACGGGAGGCGTGCAGCAGCTCCATGAGGCCTTCATCGCTGTTCTGCTTTAGTTTCACGGTAGTAAGCTTTCCAAGACTCCTAGGGACTTTGCTTAAGCAACCGTTTCGGTACCAGAACACTGCGTAGAGACAGTAAGCTCTGGTCCTGCGTGTATGCTGCGTGTCAACCTAGAAATTGGAGACTGATGGCATAAGGCTTCTTTTCCCATTATGAAAGCTCCGTTCATGCGGCCTCGAAGCTACCTGAAAAGCATTGTTGTTGCCGGGGTTTTCCTCACTGCCGGCATGGTTCTGAGAAGAAAATGAGTTTTCTCCTAAGAAACCTTGGGTTTCCAGTTCCTTGTTGGAAGCTCACCCTGCTCTGCTCTATACCTAAAGTGAAAGTCAACGTGAGCCCAAGCTTCGAAGTAAGGCCCTGATTATCCTTGCAAAACGAGAGGCGTGCAGCAGCTCCATGAGGCCTTCATCGTTGTTCTGCTTTAGTGTCAAGGTAGTAAGCTTTTCAACACTCCTAGGGGCCTTGCTTCAGCACCCGTTTCAGTACCAGAACACTGCGTAGAACCAGGAAGCTCTGCTCCTGCGTGTATGCTGCGTGTCAACCTAGAAATTAGAGACTGATGGCACAAGGCTAGTTTTCCCATTATGAAAGCTCCGTTGATGCGGCCCCGAAGCTACCTGAAAAGCACTGTTGTTACCGTGCTTTTACTTACAGCCGGCATGGCTCATAGAAGAAAATGAGTTTTCTCGAAAGAAACCTTGTGCTTCTAGTTCCTAGTTGGAAGCTCACCCTGCTCTACTCTATACCAAACGTGAAAGTCAATGTGAGCACTAGCCTCGAAGTAAGGCCCTGATTATCCTGGCAAAACGGGAGGCGTGCAGCAGCTCCATGAGGCCTTCATCGCTGTTCTGCTTTAGTTTCACGGTAGTAAGCTTTCCAAGACTCCTAGGGACTTTGCTTAAGCAACCGTTTCGGTACCAGAACACTGCGTAGAGACAGTAAGCTCTGGTCCTGCGTGTATGCTGCGTGTCAACCTAGAAATTGGAGACTGATGGCATAAGGCTTCTTTTCCCATTATGAAAGCTCCGTTCATGCGGCCTCGAAGCTACCTGAAAAGCATTGTTGTTGCCGGGGTTTTCCTCACTGCCGGCATGGTTCTGAGAAGAAAATGAGTTTTCTCCTAAGAAACCTTGGGTTTCCAGTTCCTTGTTGGAAGCTCACCCTGCTCTGCTCTATACCTAAAGTGAAAGTCAACGTGAGCCCAAGCTTCGAAGTAAGGCCCTGATTATCCTTGCAAAACGAGAGGCGTGCAGCAGCTCCATGAGGCCTTCATCGTTGTTCTGCTTTAGTGTCAAGGTAGTAAGCTTTTCAACACTCCTAGGGGCCTTGCTTCAGCACCCGTTTCAGTACCAGAACACTGCGTAGAACCAGGAAGCTCTGCTCCTGCGTGTATGCTGCGTGTCAACCTAGAAATTAGAGACTGATGGCACAAGGCTAGTTTTCCCATTATGAAAGCTCCGTTGATGCGGCCCCGAAGCTACCTGAAAAGCACTGTTGTTACCGTGCTTTTACTTACAGCCGGCATGGCTCATAGAAGAAAATGAGTTTTCTCGAAAGAAACCTTGTGCTTCCAGTTCCTAGTTGGACGCTCACCCTGCTCTGCTCTATACCAAACGTGAAAGTCAATGTGAGCACTAGCCTCGAAGTAAGGCCCTGATTATGCTGGCAAAACGGGAGGCGTGCAGCAGCTCCATGAGGCCTTCATCGCTGTTCTGCTTTAGTTTCACGGTAGTAAGCTTTCCAAGACTCCTAGGGACTTTGCTTAAGCAACCGTTTCGGTACCAGAACACTGCGTAGAGACAGTAAGCTCTGGTCCTGCGTGTATGCTGCGTGTCAACCTAGAAATTGGAGACTGATGGCATAAGGCTTCTTTTCCCATTATGAAAGCTCCGTTCATGCGGCCTCGAAGCTACCTGAAAAGCATTGTTGTTGCCGGGGTTTTCCTCACTGCCGGCATGGTTCTGAGAAGAAAATGAGTTTTCTCCTAAGAAACCTTGGGTTTCCAGTTCCTTGTTGGAAGCTCACCCTGCTCTGCTCTATACCTAAAGTGAAAGTCAACGTGAGCCCAAGCTTCGAAGTAAGGCCCTGATTATCCTTGCAAAACGAGAGGCGTGCAGCAGCTCCATGAGGCCTTCATCGTTGTTCTGCTTTAGTGTCAAGGTAGTAAGCTTTTCAACACTCCTAGGGGCCTTGCTTCAGCACCCGTTTCAGTACCAGAACACTGCGTAGAACCAGGAAGCTCTGCTCCTGCGTGTATGCTGCGTGTCAACCTAGAAATTAGAGACTGATGGCACAAGGCTAGTTTTCCCATTATGAAAGCTCCGTTGATGCGGCCCCGAAGCTACCTGAAAAGCACTGTTGTTACCGTGCTTTTACTTACAGCTGGCATGGCTCTTAGAAGAAAATGAGTTTTCTCGAAAGAAACCTTGTGCTTCCAGTTCCTAGTTGGAAGCTCACCCTGCTCTGCTCTATACCAAACGTGAAAGTCAATGTGAGCACTAGCCTCGAAGTAAGGCCCTGATTATGCTGGCAAAACGGGAGGCGTGCAGCAGCTCCATGAGGCCTTCATCGCTGTTCTGCTTTAGTTTCACGGTAGTAAGCTTTCCAAGACTCCTAGGGACTTTGCTTAAGCAACCGTTTCGGTACCAGAACACTGCGTAGAGACAGTAAGCTCTGGTCCTGCGTGTATGCTGCGTGTCAACCTAGAAATTGGAGACTGATGGCATAAGGCTTCTTTTCCCATTATGAAAGCTCCGTTCATGCGGCCTCGAAGCTACCTGAAAAGCATTGTTGTTGCCGGGGTTTTCCTCACTGCCGGCATGGTTCTGAGAAGAAAATGAGTTTTCTCCTAAGAAACCTTGGGTTTCCAGTTCCTTGTTGGAAGCTCACCCTGCTCTGCTCTATACCTAAAGTGAAAGTCAACGTGAGCCCAAGCTTCGAAGTAAGGCCCTGATTATCCTTGCAAAACGAGAGGCGTGCAGCAGCTCCATGAGGCCTTCATCGTTGTTCTGCTTTAGTGTCAAGGTAGTAAGCTTTTCAACACTCCTAGGGGCCTTGCTTCAGCACCCGTTTCAGTACCAGAACACTGCGTAGAACCAGGAAGCTCTGCTCCTGCGTGTATGCTGCGTGTCAACCTAGAAATTAGAGACTGATGGCACAAGGCTAGTTTTCCCATTATGAAAGCTCCGTTGATGCGGCCCCGAAGCTACCTGAAAAGCACTGTTGTTACCGTGCTTTTACTTACAGCCGGCATGGCTCATAGAAGAAAATGAGTTTTCTCGAAAGAAACCTTGTGCTTCCAGTTCCTAGTTGGACGCTCACCCTGCTCTGCTCTATACCAAACGTGAAAGTCAATGTGAGCACTAGCCTCGAAGTAAGGCCCTGATTATGCTGGCAAAACGGGAGGCGTGCAGCAGCTCCATGAGGCCTTCATCGCTGTTCTGCTTTAGTTTCACGGTAGTAAGCTTTCCAAGACTCCTAGGGACTTTGCTTAAGCAACCGTTTCGGTACCAGAACACTGCGTAGAGACAGTAAGCTCTGGTCCTGCGTGTATGCTGCGTGTCAACCTAGAAATTGGAGACTGATGGCATAAGGCTTCTTTTCCCATTATGAAAGCTCCGTTCATGCGGCCTCGAAGCTACCTGAAAAGCATTGTTGTTGCCGGGGTTTTCCTCACTGCCGGCATGGTTCTGAGAAGAAAATGAGTTTTCTCCTAAGAAACCTTGGGTTTCCAGTTCCTTGTTGGAAGCTCACCCTGCTCTGCTCTATACCTAAAGTGAAAGTCAACGTGAGCCCAAGCTTCGAAGTAAGGCCCTGATTATCCTTGCAAAACGAGAGGCGTGCAGCAGCTCCATGAGGCCTTCATCGTTGTTCTGCTTTAGTGTCAAGGTAGTAAGCTTTTCAACACTCCTAGGGGCCTTGCTTCAGCACCCGTTTCAGTACCAGAACACTGCGTAGAACCAGGAAGCTCTGCTCCTGCGTGTATGCTGCGTGTCAACCTAGAAATTAGAGACTGATGGCACAAGGCTAGTTTTCCCATTATGAAAGCTCCGTTGATGCGGCCCCGAAGCTACCTGAAAAGCACTGTTGTTACCGTGCTTTTACTTACAGCTGGCATGGCTCTTAGAAGAAAATGAGTTTTCTCGAAAGAAACCTTGTGCTTCCAGTTCCTAGTTGGAAGCTCACCCTGCTCTGCTCTATACCAAACGTGAAAGTCAATGTGAGCACTAGCCTCGAAGTAAGGCCCTGATTATGCTGGCAAAACGGGAGGCGTGCAGCAGCTCCATGAGGCCTTCATCGCTGTTCTGCTTTAGTGTCAAGGTAGTAAGCTTTTCAACACTCCTAGGGGCCTTGCTTCAGCACCCGTTTCAGTACCAGAACACTGCGTAGAACCAGGAAGCTCTGCTCCTGCGTGTATGCTGCGTGTCAACCTAGAAATTAGAGACTGATGGCACAAGGCTAGTTTTCCCATTATGAAAGCTCCGTTGATGCGGCCCCGAAGCTACCTGAAAAGCACTGTTGTTACCGTGCTTTTACTTACAGCCGGCATGGCTCATAGAAGAAAATGAGTTTTCTCGAAAGAAACCTTGTGCTTCCAGTTCCTAGTTGGACGCTCACCCTGCTCTGCTCTATACCAAACGTGAAAGTCAATGTGAGCACTAGCCTCGAAGTAAGGCCCTGATTATGCTGGCAAAACGGGAGGCGTGCAGCAGCTCCATGAGGCCTTCATCGCTGTTCTGCTTTAGTTTCACGGTAGTAAGCTTTCCAAGACTCCTAGGGACTTTGCTTAAGCAACCGTTTCGGTACCAGAACACTGCGTAGAGACAGTAAGCTCTGGTCCTGCGTGTATGCTGCGTGTCAACCTAGAAATTGGAGACTGATGGCATAAGGCTTCTTTTCCCATTATGAAAGCTCCGTTCATGCGGCCTCGAAGCTACCTGAAAAGCATTGTTGTTGCCGGGGTTTTCCTCACTGCCGGCATGGTTCTGAGAAGAAAATGAGTTTTCTCCTAAGAAACCTTGGGTTTCCAGTTCCTTGTTGGAAGCTCACCCTGCTCTGCTCTATACCTAAAGTGAAAGTCAACGTGAGCCCAAGCTTCGAAGTAAGGCCCTGATTATCCTTGCAAAACGAGAGGCGTGCAGCAGCTCCATGAGGCCTTCATCGTTGTTCTGCTTTAGTGTCAAGGTAGTAAGCTTTTCAACACTCCTAGGGGCCTTGCTTCAGCACCCGTTTCAGTACCAGAACACTGCGTAGAACCAGGAAGCTCTGCTCCTGCGTGTATGCTGCGTGTCAACCTAGAAATTAGAGACTGATGGCACAAGGCTAGTTTTCCCATTATGAAAGCTCCGTTGATGCGGCCCCGAAGCTACCTGAAAAGCACTGTTGTTACCGTGCTTTTACTTACAGCTGGCATGGCTCTTAGAAGAAAATGAGTTTTCTCGAAAGAAACCTTGTGCTTCCAGTTCCTAGTTGGAAGCTCACCCTGCTCTGCTCTATACCAAACGTGAAAGTCAATGTGAGCACTAGCCTCGAAGTAAGGCCCTGATTATGCTGGCAAAACGGGAGGCGTGCAGCAGCTCCATGAGGCCTTCATCGCTGTTCTGCTTTAGTTTCACGGTAGTAAGCTTTCCAAGACTCCTAGGGACTTTGCTTAAGCAACCGTTTCGGTACCAGAACACTGCGTAGAGACAGTAAGCTCTGGTCCTGCGTGTATGCTGCGTGTCAACCTAGAAATTGGAGACTGATGGCATAAGGCTTCTTTTCCCATTATGAAAGCTCCGTTCATGCGGCCTCGAAGCTACCTGAAAAGCATTGTTGTTGCCGGGGTTTTCCTCACTGCCGGCATGGTTCTGAGAAGAAAATGAGTTTTCTCCTAAGAAACCTTGGGTTTCCAGTTCCTTGTTGGAAGCTCACCCTGCTCTGCTCTATACCTAAAGTGAAAGTCAACGTGAGCCCAAGCTTCGAAGTAAGGCCCTGATTATCCTTGCAAAAGGAGAGGCGTGCAGCAGCTCCATGAGGCCTTCATCGTTGTTCTGCTTTAGTGTCAAGGTAGTAAGCTTTTCAACACTCCTAGGGGCCTTGCTTCAGCACCCGTTTCAGTACCAGAACACTGCGTAGAACCAGGAAGCTCTGCTCCTGCGTGTATGCTGCGTGTCAACCTAGAAATTAGAGACTGATGGCACAAGGCTAGTTTTCCCATTATGAAAGCTCCGTTGATGCGGCCCCGAAGCTACCCGAAAAGCACTGTTGTTACCGTGCTTTTACTTACAGCTGGCATGGCTCTTAGAAGAAAATGAGTTTTCTCGAAAGAAACCTTGTGCTTCCAGTTCCTAGTTGGAAGCTCACCCTGCTCTGCTCTATACCAAACGTGAAAGTCAATGTGAGCACTAGCCTCGAAGTAAGGCCCTGATTATGCTGGCAAAACGGGAGGCGTGCAGCAGCTCCATGAGGCCTTCATCGCTGTTCTGCTTTAGTTTCACGGTAGTAAGCTTTCCAAGACTCCTAGGGACTTTGCTTAAGCAACCGTTTCGGTACCAGAACACTGCGTAGAGACAGTAAGCTCTGGTCCTGCGTGTATGCTGCGTGTCAACCTAGAAATTGGAGACTGATGGCATAAGGCTTCTTTTCCCATTATGAAAGCTCCGTTCATGCGGCCTCGAAGCTACCTGAAAAGCATTGTTGTTGCCGGGGTTTTCCTCACTGCCGGCATGGTTCTGAGAAGAAAATGAGTTTTCTCCTAAGAAACCTTGGGTTTCCAGTTCCTTGTTGGAAGCTCACCCTGCTCTGCTCTATACCTAAAGTGAAAGTCAACGTGAGCCCAAGCTTCGAAGTAAGGCCCTGATTATCCTTGCAAAACGAGAGGCGTGCAGCAGCTCCATGAGGCCTTCATCGTTGTTCTGCTTTAGTGTCAAGGTAGTAAGCTTTTCAACACTCCTAGGGGCCTTGCTTCAGCACCCGTTTCAGTACCAGAACACTGCGTAGAACCAGGAAGCTCTGCTCCTGCGTGTATGCTGCGTGTCAACCTAGAAATTAGAGACTGATGGCACAAGGCTAGTTTTCCCATTATGAAAGCTCCGTTGATGCGGCCCCGAAGCTACCTGAAAAGCACTGTTGTTACCGTGCTTTTACTTACAGCTGGCATGGCTCTTAGAAGAAAATGAGTTTTCTCGAAAGAAACCTTGTGCTTCCAGTTCCTAGTTGGAAGCTCACCCTGCTCTGCTCTATACCAAACGTGAAAGTCAATGTGAGCACTAGCCTCGAAGTAAGGCCCTGATTATGCTGGCAAAACGGGAGGCGTGCAGCAGCTCCATGAGGCCTTCATCGCTGTTCTGCTTTAGTTTCACGGTAGTAAGCTTTCCAAGACTCCTAGGGACTTTGCTTAAGCAACCGTTTCGGTACCAGAACACTGCGTAGAGACAGTAAGCTCTGGTCCTGCGTGTATGCTGCGTGTCAACCTAGAAATTGGAGACTGATGGCATAAGGCTTCTTTTCCCATTATGAAAGCTCCGTTCATGCGGCCTCGAAGCTACCTGAAAAGCATTGTTGTTGCCGGGGTTTTCCTCACTGCCGGCATGGTTCTGAGAAGAAAATGAGTTTTCTCCTAAGAAACCTTGGGTTTCCAGTTCCTTGTTGGAAGCTCACCCTGCTCTGCTCTATACCTAAAGTGAAAGTCAACGTGAGCCCAAGCTTCGAAGTAAGGCCCTGATTATCCTTGCAAAACGAGAGGCGTGCAGCAGCTCCATGAGGCCTTCATCGTTGTTCTGCTTTAGTGTCAAGGTAGTAAGCTTTTCAACACTCCTAGGGGCCTTGCTTCAGCACCCGTTTCAGTACCAGAACACTGCGTAGAACCAGGAAGCTCTGCTCCTGCGTGTATGCTGCGTGTCAACCTAGAAATTAGAGACTGATGGCACAAGGCTAGTTTTCCCATTATGAAAGCTCCGTTGATGCGGCCCCGAAGCTACCCGAAAAGCACTGTTGTTACCGTGCTTTTACTTACAGCCGGCATGGCTCATAGAAGAAAATGAGTTTTCTCGAAAGAAACCTTGTGCTTCTAGTTCCTAGTTGGAAGCTCACCCTGCTCTACTCTATACCAAACGTGAAAGTCAATGTGAGCACTAGCCTCGAAGTAAGGCCCTGATTATCCTGGCAAAACGGGAGGCGTGCAGCAGCTCCATGAGGCCTTCATCGCTGTTCTGCTTTAGTTTCACGGTAGTAAGCTTTCCAAGACTCCTAGGGACTTTGCTTAAGCAACCGTTTCGGTACCAGAACACTGCGTAGAGACAGTAAGCTCTGGTCCTGCGTGTATGCTGCGTGTCAACCTAGAAATTGGAGACTGATGGCATAAGGCTTCTTTTCCCATTATGAAAGCTCCGTTCATGCGGCCTCGAAGCTACCTGAAAAGCATTGTTGTTGCCGGGGTTTTCCTCACTGCCGGCATGGTTCTGAGAAGAAAATGAGTTTTCTCCTAAGAAACCTTGGGTTTCCAGTTCCTTGTTGGAAGCTCACCCTGCTCTGCTCTATACCTAAAGTGAAAGTCAACGTGAGCCCAAGCTTCGAAGTAAGGCCCTGATTATCCTTGCAAAACGAGAGGCGTGCAGCAGCTCCATGAGGCCTTCATCGTTGTTCTGCTTTAGTGTCAAGGTAGTAAGCTTTTCAACACTCCTAGGGGCCTTGCTTCAGCACCCGTTTCAGTACCAGAACACTGCGTAGAACCAGGAAGCTCTGCTCCTGCGTGTATGCTGCGTGTCAACCTAGAAATTAGAGACTGATGGCACAAGGCTAGTTTTCCCATTATGAAAGCTCCGTTGATGCGGCCCCGAAGCTACCTGAAAAGCACTGTTGTTACCGTGCTTTTACTTACAGCCGGCATGGCTCATAGAAGAAAATGAGTTTTCTCGAAAGAAACCTTGTGCTTCTAGTTCCTAGTTGGAAGCTCACCCTGCTCTACTCTATACCAAACGTGAAAGTCAATGTGAGCACTACCCTCGAAGTAAGGCCCTGATTATGCTGGCAAAACGGGAGGCGTGCAGCAGCTCCATGAGGCCTTCATCGCTGTTCTGCTTTAGTTTCACGGTAGTAAGCTTTCCAAGACTCCTAGGGACTTTGCTTAAGCAACCGTTTCGGTACCAGAACACTGCGTAGAGACAGTAAGCTCTGGTCCTGCGTGTATGCTGCGTGTCAACCTAGAAATTGGAGACTGATGGCATAAGGCTTCTTTTCCCATTATGAAAGCTCCGTTCATGCGGCCTCGAAGCTACCTGAAAAGCATTGTTGTTGCCGGGGTTTTCCTCACTGCCGGCATGGTTCTGAGAAGAAAATGAGTTTTCTCCTAAGAAACCTTGGGTTTCCAGTTCCTTGTTGGAAGCTCACCCTGCTCTGCTCTATACCTAAAGTGAAAGTCAACGTGAGCCCAAGCTTCGAAGTAAGGCCCTGATTATCCTTGCAAAACGAGAGGCGTGCAGCAGCTCCATGAGGCCTTCATCGTTGTTCTGCTTTAGTGTCAAGGTAGTAAGCTTTTCAACACTCCTAGGGGCCTTGCTTCAGCACCCGTTTCAGTACCAGAACACTGCGTAGAACCAGGAAGCTCTGCTCCTGCGTGTATGCTGCGTGTCAACCTAGAAATTAGAGACTGATGGCACAAGGCTAGTTTTCCCATTATGAAAGCTCCGTTGATGCGGCCCCGAAGCTACCTGAAAAGCACTGTTGTTACCGTGCTTTTACTTACAGCCGGCATGGCTCATAGAAGAAAATGAGTTTTCTCGAAAGAAACCTTGTGCTTCTAGTTCCTAGTTGGAAGCTCACCCTGCTCTACTCTATACCAAACGTGAAAGTCAATGTGAGCACTAGCCTCGAAGTAAGGCCCTGATTATCCTGGCAAAACGGGAGGCGTGCAGCAGCTCCATGAGGCCTTCATCGCTGTTCTGCTTTAGTTTCACGGTAGTAAGCTTTCCAAGACTCCTAGGGACTTTGCTTAAGCAACCGTTTCGGTACCAGAACACTGCGTAGAGACAGTAAGCTCTGGTCCTGCGTGTATGCTGCGTGTCAACCTAGAAATTGGAGACTGATGGCATAAGGCTTCTTTTCCCATTATGAAAGCTCCGTTCATGCGGCCTCGAAGCTACCTGAAAAGCATTGTTGTTGCCGGGGTTTTCCTCACTGCCGGCATGGTTCTGAGAAGAAAATGAGTTTTCTCCTAAGAAACCTTGGGTTTCCAGTTCCTTGTTGGAAGCTCACCCTGCTCTGCTCTATACCTAAAGTGAAAGTCAACGTGAGCCCAAGCTTCGAAGTAAGGCCCTGATTATCCTTGCAAAACGAGAGGCGTGCAGCAGCTCCATGAGGCCTTCATCGTTGTTCTGCTTTAGTGTCAAGGTAGTAAGCTTTTCAACACTCCTAGGGGCCTTGCTTCAGCACCCGTTTCAGTACCAGAACACTGCGTAGAACCAGGAAGCTCTGCTCCTGCGTGTATGCTGCGTGTCAACCTAGAAATTAGAGACTGATGGCACAAGGCTAGTTTTCCCATTATGAAAGCTCCGTTGATGCGGCCCCGAAGCTACCTGAAAAGCACTGTTGTTACCGTGCTTTTACTTACAGCCGGCATGGCTCATAGAAGAAAATGAGTTTTCTCGAAAGAAACCTTGTGCTTCTAGTTCCTAGTTGGAAGCTCACCCTGCTCTACTCTATACCAAACGTGAAAGTCAATGTGAGCACTAGCCTCGAAGTAAGGCCCTGATTATCCTGGCAAAACGGGAGGCGTGCAGCAGCTCCATGAGGCCTTCATCGCTGTTCTGCTTTAGTTTCACGGTAGTAAGCTTTCCAAGACTCCTAGGGACTTTGCTTAAGCAACCGTTTCGGTACCAGAACACTGCGTAGAGACAGTAAGCTCTGGTCCTGCGTGTATGCTGCGTGTCAACCTAGAAATTGGAGACTGATGGCATAAGGCTTCTTTTCCCATTATGAAAGCTCCGTTCATGCGGCCTCGAAGCTACCTGAAAAGCATTGTTGTTGCCGGGGTTTTCCTCACTGCCGGCATGGTTCTGAGAAGAAAATGAGTTTTCTCCTAAGAAACCTTGGGTTTCCAGTTCCTTGTTGGAAGCTCACCCTGCTCTGCTCTATACCTAAAGTGAAAGTCAACGTGAGCCCAAGCTTCGAAGTAAGGCCCTGATTATCCTTGCAAAACGAGAGGCGTGCAGCAGCTCCATGAGGCCTTCATCGTTGTTCTGCTTTAGTGTCAAGGTAGTAAGCTTTTCAACACTCCTAGGGGCCTTGCTTCAGCACCCGTTTCAGTACCAGAACACTGCGTAGAACCAGGAAGCTCTGCTCCTGCGTGTATGCTGCGTGTCAACCTAGAAATTAGAGACTGATGGCACAAGGCTAGTTTTCCCATTATGAAAGCTCCGTTGATGCGGCCCCGAAGCTACCCGAAAAGCACTGTTGTTACCGTGCTTTTACTTACAGCTGGCATGGCTCTTAGAAGAAAATGAGTTTTCTCGAAAGAAACCTTGTGCTTCCAGTTCCTAGTTGGAAGCTCACCCTGCTCTGCTCTATACCAAACGTGAAAGTCAATGTGAGCACTAGCCTCGAAGTAAGGCCCTGATTATGCTGGCAAAACGGGAGGCGTGCAGCAGCTCCATGAGGCCTTCATCGCTGTTCTGCTTTAGTTTCACGGTAGTAAGCTTTCCAAGACTCCTAGGGACTTTGCTTAAGCAACCGTTTCGGTACCAGAACACTGCGTAGAGACAGTAAGCTCTGGTCCTGCGTGTATGCTGCGTGTCAACCTAGAAATTGGAGACTGATGGCATAAGGCTTCTTTTCCCATTATGAAAGCTCCGTTCATGCGGCCTCGAAGCTACCTGAAAAGCATTGTTGTTGCCGGGGTTTTCCTCACTGCCGGCATGGTTCTGAGAAGAAAATGAGTTTTCTCCTAAGAAACCTTGGGTTTCCAGTTCCTTGTTGGAAGCTCACCCTGCTCTGCTCTATACCTAAAGTGAAAGTCAACGTGAGCCCAAGCTTCGAAGTAAGGCCCTGATTATCCTTGCAAAACGAGAGGCGTGCAGCAGCTCCATGAGGCCTTCATCGTTGTTCTGCTTTAGTGTCAAGGTAGTAAGCTTTTCAACACTCCTAGGGGCCTTGCTTCAGCACCCGTTTCAGTACCAGAACACTGCGTAGAACCAGGAAGCTCTGCTCCTGCGTGTATGCTGCGTGTCAACCTAGAAATTAGAGACTGATGGCACAAGGCTAGTTTTCCCATTATGAAAGCTCCGTTGATGCGGCCCCGAAGCTACCTGAAAAGCACTGTTGTTACCGTGCTTTTACTTACAGCTGGCATGGCTCTTAGAAGAAAATGAGTTTTCTCGAAAGAAACCTTGTGCTTCCAGTTCCTAGTTGGAAGCTCACCCTGCTCTGCTCTATACCAAACGTGAAAGTCAATGTGAGCACTACCCTCGAAGTAAGGCCCTGATTATGCTGGCAAAACGGGAGGCGTGCAGCAGCTCCATGAGGCCTTCATCGCTGTTCTGCTTTAGTTTCACGGTAGTAAGCTTTCCAAGACTCCTAGGGACTTTGCTTAAGCAACCGTTTCGGTACCAGAACACTGCGTAGAGACAGTAAGCTCTGGTCCTGCGTGTATGCTGCGTGTCAACCTAGAAATTGGAGACTGATGGCATAAGGCTTCTTTTCCCATTATGAAAGCTCCGTTCATGCGGCCTCGAAGCTACCTGAAAAGCATTGTTGTTGCCGGGGTTTTCCTCACTGCCGGCATGGTTCTGAGAAGAAAATGAGTTTTCTCCTAAGAAACCTTGGGTTTCCAGTTCCTTGTTGGAAGCTCACCCTGCTCTGCTCTATACCTAAAGTGAAAGTCAACGTGAGCCCAAGCTTCGAAGTAAGGCCCTGATTATCCTTGCAAAACGAGAGGCGTGCAGCAGCTCCATGAGGCCTTCATCGTTGTTCTGCTTTAGTGTCAAGGTAGTAAGCTTTTCAACACTCCTAGGGGCCTTGCTTCAGCACCCGTTTCAGTACCAGAACACTGCGTAGAACCAGGAAGCTCTGCTCCTGCGTGTATGCTGCGTGTCAACCTAGAAATTAGAGACTGATGGCACAAGGCTAGTTTTCCCATTATGAAAGCTCCGTTGATGCGGCCCCGAAGCTACCTGAAAAGCAGTGTTGTTACCGTGCTTTTACTTACAGCTGGCATGGCTCTTAGAAGAAAATGAGTTTTCTCGAAAGAAACCTTGTGCTTCCAGTTCCTAGTTGGAAGCTCACCCTGCTCTGCTCTATACCAAACGTGAAAGTCAATGTGAGCACTAGCCTCGAAGTAAGGCCCTGATTATGCTGGCAAAACGGGAGGCGTGCAGCAGCTCCATGAGGCCTTCATCGCTGTTCTGCTTTAGTTTCACGGTAGTAAGCTTTCCAAGACTCCTAGGGACTTTGCTTAAGCAACCGTTTCGGTACCAGAACACTGCGTAGAGACAGTAAGCTCTGGTCCTGCGTGTATGCTGCGTGTCAACCTAGAAATTGGAGACTGATGGCATAAGGCTTCTTTTCCCATTATGAAAGCTCCGTTCATGCGGCCTCGAAGCTACCTGAAAAGCATTGTTGTTGCCGGGGTTTTCCTCACTGCCGGCATGGTTCTGAGAAGAAAATGAGTTTTCTCCTAAGAAACCTTGGGTTTCCAGTTCCTTGTTGGAAGCTCACCCTGCTCTGCTCTATACCTAAAGTGAAAGTCAACGTGAGCCCAAGCTTCGAAGTAAGGCCCTGATTATCCTTGCAAAACGAGAGGCGTGCAGCAGCTCCATGAGGCCTTCATCGTTGTTCTGCTTTAGTGTCAAGGTAGTAAGCTTTTCAACACTCCTAGGGGCCTTGCTTCAGCACCCGTTTCAGTACCAGAACACTGCGTAGAACCAGGAAGCTCTGCTCCTGCGTGTATGCTGCGTGTCAACCTAGAAATTAGAGACTGATGGCACAAGGCTAGTTTTCCCATTATGAAAGCTCCGTTGATGCGGCCCCGAAGCTACCTGAAAAGCACTGTTGTTACCGTGCTTTTACTTACAGCCGGCATGGCTCATAGAAGAAAATGAGTTTTCTCGAAAGAAACCTTGTGCTTCTAGTTCCTAGTTGGAAGCTCACCCTGCTCTACTCTATACCAAACGTGAAAGTCAATGTGAGCACTAGCCTCGAAGTAAGGCCCTGATTATCCTGGCAAAACGGGAGGCGTGCAGCAGCTCCATGAGGCCTTCATCGCTGTTCTGCTTTAGTTTCACGGTAGTAAGCTTTCCAAGACTCCTAGGGACTTTGCTTAAGCAACCGTTTCGGTACCAGAACACTGCGTAGAGACAGTAAGCTCTGGTCCTGCGTGTATGCTGCGTGTCAACCTAGAAATTGGAGACTGATGGCATAAGGCTTCTTTTCCCATTATGAAAGCTCCGTTCATGCGGCCTCGAAGCTACCTGAAAAGCATTGTTGTTGCCGGGGTTTTCCTCACTGCCGGCATGGTTCTGAGAAGAAAATGAGTTTTCTCCTAAGAAACCTTGGGTTTCCAGTTCCTTGTTGGAAGCTCACCCTGCTCTGCTCTATACCTAAAGTGAAAGTCAACGTGAGCCCAAGCTTCGAAGTAAGGCCCTGATTATCCTTGCAAAACGAGAGGCGTGCAGCAGCTCCATGAGGCCTTCATCGTTGTTCTGCTTTAGTGTCAAGGTAGTAAGCTTTTCAACACTCCTAGGGGCCTTGCTTCAGCACCCGTTTCAGTACCAGAACACTGCGTAGAACCAGGAAGCTCTGCTCCTGCGTGTATGCTGCGTGTCAACCTAGAAATTAGAGACTGATGGCACAAGGCTAGTTTTCCCATTATGAAAGCTCCGTTGATGCGGCCCCGAAGCTACCTGAAAAGCAGTGTTGTTACCGTGCTTTTACTTACAGCTGGCATGGCTCTTAGAAGAAAATGAGTTTTCTCGAAAGAAACCTTGTGCTTCCAGTTCCTAGTTGGAAGCTCACCCTGCTCTGCTCTATACCAAACGTGAAAGTCAATGTGAGCACTAGCCTCGAAGTAAGGCCCTGATTATGCTGGCAAAACGGGAGGCGTGCAGCAGCTCCATGAGGCCTTCATCGCTGTTCTGCTTTAGTTTCACGGTAGTAAGCTTTCCAAGACTCCTAGGGACTTTGCTTAAGCAACCGTTTCGGTACCAGAACACTGCGTAGAGACAGTAAGCTCTGGTCCTGCGTGTATGCTGCGTGTCAACCTAGAAATTGGAGACTGATGGCATAAGGCTTCTTTTCCCATTATGAAAGCTCCGTTCATGCGGCCTCGAAGCTACCTGAAAAGCATTGTTGTTGCCGGGGTTTTCCTCACTGCCGGCATGGTTCTGAGAAGAAAATGAGTTTTCTCCTAAGAAACCTTGGGTTTCCAGTTCCTTGTTGGAAGCTCACCCTGCTCTGCTCTATACCTAAAGTGAAAGTCAACGTGAGCCCAAGCTTCGAAGTAAGGCCCTGATTATCCTTGCAAAACGAGAGGCGTGCAGCAGCTCCATGAGGCCTTCATCGTTGTTCTGCTTTAGTGTCAAGGTAGTAAGCTTTTCAACACTCCTAGGGGCCTTGCTTCAGCACCCGTTTCAGTACCAGAACACTGCGTAGAACCAGGAAGCTCTGCTCCTGCGTGTATGCTGCGTGTCAACCTAGAAATTAGAGACTGATGGCACAAGGCTAGTTTTCCCATTATGAAAGCTCCGTTGATGCGGCCCCGAAGCTACCTGAAAAGCACTGTTGTTACCGTGCTTTTACTTACAGCCGGCATGGCTCATAGAAGAAAATGAGTTTTCTCGAAAGAAACCTTGTGCTTCTAGTTCCTAGTTGGAAGCTCACCCTGCTCTACTCTATACCAAACGTGAAAGTCAATGTGAGCACTAGCCTCGAAGTAAGGCCCTGATTATCCTGGCAAAACGGGAGGCGTGCAGCAGCTCCATGAGGCCTTCATCGCTGTTCTGCTTTAGTTTCACGGTAGTAAGCTTTCCAAGACTCCTAGGGACTTTGCTTAAGCAACCGTTTCGGTACCAGAACACTGCGTAGAGACAGTAAGCTCTGGTCCTGCGTGTATGCTGCGTGTCAACCTAGAAATTGGAGACTGATGGCATAAGGCTTCTTTTCCCATTATGAAAGCTCCGTTCATGCGGCCTCGAAGCTACCTGAAAAGCATTGTTGTTGCCGGGGTTTTCCTCACTGCCGGCATGGTTCTGAGAAGAAAATGAGTTTTCTCCTAAGAAACCTTGGGTTTCCAGTTCCTTGTTGGAAGCTCACCCTGCTCTGCTCTATACCTAAAGTGAAAGTCAACGTGAGCCCAAGCTTCGAAGTAAGGCCCTGATTATCCTTGCAAAACGAGAGGCGTGCAGCAGCTCCATGAGGCCTTCATCGTTGTTCTGCTTTAGTGTCAAGGTAGTAAGCTTTTCAACACTCCTAGGGGCCTTGCTTCAGCACCCGTTTCAGTACCAGAACACTGCGTAGAACCAGGAAGCTCTGCTCCTGCGTGTATGCTGCGTGTCAACCTAGAAATTAGAGACTGATGGCACAAGGCTAGTTTTCCCATTATGAAAGCTCCGTTGATGCGGCCCCGAAGCTACCTGAAAAGCACTGTTGTTACCGTGCTTTTACTTACAGCTGGCATGGCTCTTAGAAGAAAATGAGTTTTCTCGAAAGAAACCTTGTGCTTCCAGTTCCTAGTTGGAAGCTCACCCTGCTCTGCTCTATACCAAACGTGAAAGTCAATGTGAGCACTACCCTCGAAGTAAGGCCCTGATTATGCTGGCAAAACGGGAGGCGTGCAGCAGCTCCATGAGGCCTTCATCGCTGTTCTGCTTTAGTTTCACGGTAGTAAGCTTTCCAAGACTCCTAGGGACTTTGCTTAAGCAACCGTTTCGGTACCAGAACACTGCGTAGAGACAGTAAGCTCTGGTCCTGCGTGTATGCTGCGTGTCAACCTAGAAATTGGAGACTGATGGCATAAGGCTTCTTTTCCCATTATGAAAGCTCCGTTCATGCGGCCTCGAAGCTACCTGAAAAGCATTGTTGTTGCCGGGGTTTTCCTCACTGCCGGCATGGTTCTGAGAAGAAAATGAGTTTTCTCCTAAGAAACCTTGGGTTTCCAGTTCCTTGTTGGAAGCTCACCCTGCTCTGCTCTATACCTAAAGTGAAAGTCAACGTGAGCCCAAGCTTCGAAGTAAGGCCCTGATTATCCTTGCAAAACGAGAGGCGTGCAGCAGCTCCATGAGGCCTTCATCGTTGTTCTGCTTTAGTGTCAAGGTAGTAAGCTTTTCAACACTCCTAGGGGCCTTGCTTCAGCACCCGTTTCAGTACCAGAACACTGCGTAGAACCAGGAAGCTCTGCTCCTGCGTGTATGCTGCGTGTCAACCTAGAAATTAGAGACTGATGGCACAAGGCTAGTTTTCCCATTATGAAAGCTCCGTTGATGCGGCCCCGAAGCTACCTGAAAAGCACTGTTGTTACCGTGCTTTTACTTACAGCCGGCATGGCTCATAGAAGAAAATGAGTTTTCTCGAAAGAAACCTTGTGCTTCTAGTTCCTAGTTGGAAGCTCACCCTGCTCTACTCTATACCAAACGTGAAAGTCAATGTGAGCACTAGCCTCGAAGTAAGGCCCTGATTATCCTGGCAAAACGGGAGGCGTGCAGCAGCTCCATGAGGCCTTCATCGCTGTTCTGCTTTAGTTTCACGGTAGTAAGCTTTCCAAGACTCCTAGGGACTTTGCTTAAGCAACCGTTTCGGTACCAGAACACTGCGTAGAGACAGTAAGCTCTGGTCCTGCGTGTATGCTGCGTGTCAACCTAGAAATTGGAGACTGATGGCATAAGGCTTCTTTTCCCATTATGAAAGCTCCGTTCATGCGGCCTCGAAGCTACCTGAAAAGCATTGTTGTTGCCGGGGTTTTCCTCACTGCCGGCATGGTTCTGAGAAGAAAATGAGTTTTCTCCTAAGAAACCTTGGGTTTCCAGTTCCTTGTTGGAAGCTCACCCTGCTCTGCTCTATACCTAAAGTGAAAGTCAACGTGAGCCCAAGCTTCGAAGTAAGGCCCTGATTATCCTTGCAAAACGAGAGGCGTGCAGCAGCTCCATGAGGCCTTCATCGTTGTTCTGCTTTAGTGTCAAGGTAGTAAGCTTTTCAACACTCCTAGGGGCCTTGCTTCAGCACCCGTTTCAGTACCAGAACACTGCGTAGAACCAGGAAGCTCTGCTCCTGCGTGTATGCTGCGTGTCAACCTAGAAATTAGAGACTGATGGCACAAGGCTAGTTTTCCCATTATGAAAGCTCCGTTGATGCGGCCCCGAAGCTACCTGAAAAGCACTGTTGTTACCGTGCTTTTACTTACAGCTGGCATGGCTCTTAGAAGAAAATGAGTTTTCTCGAAAGAAACCTTGTGCTTCCAGTTCCTAGTTGGAAGCTCACCCTGCTCTGCTCTATACCAAACGTGAAAGTCAATGTGAGCACTAGCCTCGAAGTAAGGCCCTGATTATGCTGGCAAAACGGGAGGCGTGCAGCAGCTCCATGAGGCCTTCATCGCTGTTCTGCTTTAGTTTCACGGTAGTAAGCTTTCCAAGACTCCTAGGGACTTTGCTTAAGCAACCGTTTCGGTACCAGAACACTGCGTAGAGACAGTAAGCTCTGGTCCTGCGTGTATGCTGCGTGTCAACCTAGAAATTGGAGACTGATGGCATAAGGCTTCTTTTCCCATTATGAAAGCTCCGTTCATGCGGCCTCGAAGCTACCTGAAAAGCATTGTTGTTGCCGGGGTTTTCCTCACTGCCGGCATGGTTCTGAGAAGAAAATGAGTTTTCTCCTAAGAAACCTTGGGTTTCCAGTTCCTTGTTGGAAGCTCACCCTGCTCTGCTCTATACCTAAAGTGAAAGTCAACGTGAGCCCAAGCTTCGAAGTAAGGCCCTGATTATCCTTGCAAAACGAGAGGCGTGCAGCAGCTCCATGAGGCCTTCATCGTTGTTCTGCTTTAGTGTCAAGGTAGTAAGCTTTTCAACACTCCTAGGGGCCTTGCTTCAGCACCCGTTTCAGTACCAGAACACTGCGTAGAACCAGGAAGCTCTGCTCCTGCGTGTATGCTGCGTGTCAACCTAGAAATTAGAGACTGATGGCACAAGGCTAGTTTTCCCATTATGAAAGCTCCGTTGATGCGGCCCCGAAGCTACCTGAAAAGCACTGTTGTTACCGTGCTTTTACTTACAGCCGGCATGGCTCATAGAAGAAAATGAGTTTTCTCGAAAGAAACCTTGTGCTTCTAGTTCCTAGTTGGAAGCTCACCCTGCTCTACTCTATACCAAACGTGAAAGTCAATGTGAGCACTAGCCTCGAAGTAAGGCCCTGATTATCCTGGCAAAACGGGAGGCGTGCAGCAGCTCCATGAGGCCTTCATCGCTGTTCTGCTTTAGTTTCACGGTAGTAAGCTTTCCAAGACTCCTAGGGACTTTGCTTAAGCAACCGTTTCGGTACCAGAACACTGCGTAGAGACAGTAAGCTCTGGTCCTGCGTGTATGCTGCGTGTCAACCTAGAAATTGGAGACTGATGGCATAAGGCTTCTTTTCCCATTATGAAAGCTCCGTTCATGCGGCCTCGAAGCTACCTGAAAAGCATTGTTGTTGCCGGGGTTTTCCTCACTGCCGGCATGGTTCTGAGAAGAAAATGAGTTTTCTCCTAAGAAACCTTGGGTTTCCAGTTCCTTGTTGGAAGCTCACCCTGCTCTGCTCTATACCTAAAGTGAAAGTCAACGTGAGCCCAAGCTTCGAAGTAAGGCCCTGATTATCCTTGCAAAACGAGAGGCGTGCAGCAGCTCCATGAGGCCTTCATCGTTGTTCTGCTTTAGTGTCAAGGTAGTAAGCTTTTCAACACTCCTAGGGGCCTTGCTTCAGCACCCGTTTCAGTACCAGAACACTGCGTAGAACCAGGAAGCTCTGCTCCTGCGTGTATGCTGCGTGTCAACCTAGAAATTAGAGACTGATGGCACAAGGCTAGTTTTCCCATTATGAAAGCTCCGTTGATGCGGCCCCGAAGCTACCTGAAAAGCACTGTTGTTACCGTGCTTTTACTTACAGCTGGCATGGCTCTTAGAAGAAAATGAGTTTTCTCGAAAGAAACCTTGTGCTTCCAGTTCCTAGTTGGAAGCTCACCCTGCTCTGCTCTATACCAAACGTGAAAGTCAATGTGAGCACTACCCTCGAAGTAAGGCCCTGATTATGCTGGCAAAACGGGAGGCGTGCAGCAGCTCCATGAGGCCTTCATCGCTGTTCTGCTTTAGTTTCACGGTAGTAAGCTTTCCAAGACTCCTAGGGACTTTGCTTAAGCAACCGTTTCGGTACCAGAACACTGCGTAGAGACAGTAAGCTCTGGTCCTGCGTGTATGCTGCGTGTCAACCTAGAAATTGGAGACTGATGGCATAAGGCTTCTTTTCCCATTATGAAAGCTCCGTTCATGCGGCCTCGAAGCTACCTGAAAAGCATTGTTGTTGCCGGGGTTTTCCTCACTGCCGGCATGGTTCTGAGAAGAAAATGAGTTTTCTCCTAAGAAACCTTGGGTTTCCAGTTCCTTGTTGGAAGCTCACCCTGCTCTGCTCTATACCTAAAGTGAAAGTCAACGTGAGCCCAAGCTTCGAAGTAAGGCCCTGATTATCCTTGCAAAACGAGAGGCGTGCAGCAGCTCCATGAGGCCTTCATCGTTGTTCTGCTTTAGTGTCAAGGTAGTAAGCTTTTCAACACTCCTAGGGGCCTTGCTTCAGCACCCGTTTCAGTACCAGAACACTGCGTAGAACCAGGAAGCTCTGCTCCTGCGTGTATGCTGCGTGTCAACCTAGAAATTAGAGACTGATGGCACAAGGCTAGTTTTCCCATTATGAAAGCTCCGTTGATGCGGCCCCGAAGCTACCTGAAAAGCACTGTTGTTACCGTGCTTTTACTTACAGCTGGCATGGCTCTTAGAAGAAAATGAGTTTTCTCGAAAGAAACCTTGTGCTTCCAGTTCCTAGTTGGAAGCTCACCCTGCTCTGCTCTATACCAAACGTGAAAGTCAATGTGAGCACTAGCCTCGAAGTAAGGCCCTGATTATGCTGGCAAAACGGGAGGCGTGCAGCAGCTCCATGAGGCCTTCATCGCTGTTCTGCTTTAGTTTCACGGTAGTAAGCTTTCCAAGACTCCTAGGGACTTTGCTTAAGCAACCGTTTCGGTACCAGAACACTGCGTAGAGACAGTAAGCTCTGGTCCTGCGTGTATGCTGCGTGTCAACCTAGAAATTGGAGACTGATGGCATAAGGCTTCTTTTCCCATTATGAAAGCTCCGTTCATGCGGCCTCGAAGCTACCTGAAAAGCATTGTTGTTGCCGGGGTTTTCCTCACTGCCGGCATGGTTCTGAGAAGAAAATGAGTTTTCTCCTAAGAAACCTTGGGTTTCCAGTTCCTTGTTGGAAGCTCACCCTGCTCTGCTCTATACCTAAAGTGAAAGTCAACGTGAGCCCAAGCTTCGAAGTAAGGCCCTGATTATCCTTGCAAAACGAGAGGCGTGCAGCAGCTCCATGAGGCCTTCATCGTTGTTCTGCTTTAGTGTCAAGGTAGTAAGCTTTTCAACACTCCTAGGGGCCTTGCTTCAGCACCCGTTTCAGTACCAGAACACTGCGTAGAACCAGGAAGCTCTGCTCCTGCGTGTATGCTGCGTGTCAACCTAGAAATTAGAGACTGATGGCACAAGGCTAGTTTTCCCATTATGAAAGCTCCGTTGATGCGGCCCCGAAGCTACCTGAAAAGCACTGTTGTTACCGTGCTTTTACTTACAGCCGGCATGGCTCATAGAAGAAAATGAGTTTTCTCGAAAGAAACCTTGTGCTTCTAGTTCCTAGTTGGAAGCTCACCCTGCTCTACTCTATACCAAACGTGAAAGTCAATGTGAGCACTAGCCTCGAAGTAAGGCCCTGATTATCCTGGCAAAACGGGAGGCGTGCAGCAGCTCCATGAGGCCTTCATCGCTGTTCTGCTTTAGTTTCACGGTAGTAAGCTTTCCAAGACTCCTAGGGACTTTGCTTAAGCAACCGTTTCGGTACCAGAACACTGCGTAGAGACAGTAAGCTCTGGTCCTGCGTGTATGCTGCGTGTCAACCTAGAAATTGGAGACTGATGGCATAAGGCTTCTTTTCCCATTATGAAAGCTCCGTTCATGCGGCCTCGAAGCTACCTGAAAAGCATTGTTGTTGCCGGGGTTTTCCTCACTGCCGGCATGGTTCTGAGAAGAAAATGAGTTTTCTCCTAAGAAACCTTGGGTTTCCAGTTCCTTGTTGGAAGCTCACCCTGCTCTGCTCTATACCTAAAGTGAAAGTCAACGTGAGCCCAAGCTTCGAAGTAAGGCCCTGATTATCCTTGCAAAACGAGAGGCGTGCAGCAGCTCCATGAGGCCTTCATCGTTGTTCTGCTTTAGTGTCAAGGTAGTAAGCTTTTCAACACTCCTAGGGGCCTTGCTTCAGCACCCGTTTCAGTACCAGAACACTGCGTAGAACCAGGAAGCTCTGCTCCTGCGTGTATGCTGCGTGTCAACCTAGAAATTAGAGACTGATGGCACAAGGCTAGTTTTCCCATTATGAAAGCTCCGTTGATGCGGCCCCGAAGCTACCTGAAAAGCACTGTTGTTACCGTGCTTTTACTTACAGCCGGCATGGCTCATAGAAGAAAATGAGTTTTCTCGAAAGAAACCTTGTGCTTCTAGTTCCTAGTTGGAAGCTCACCCTGCTCTACTCTATACCAAACGTGAAAGTCAATGTGAGCACTAGCCTCGAAGTAAGGCCCTGATTATCCTGGCAAAACGGGAGGCGTGCAGCAGCTCCATGAGGCCTTCATCGCTGTTCTGCTTTAGTTTCACGGTAGTAAGCTTTCCAAGACTCCTAGGGACTTTGCTTAAGCAACCGTTTCGGTACCAGAACACTGCGTAGAGACAGTAAGCTCTGGTCCTGCGTGTATGCTGCGTGTCAACCTAGAAATTGGAGACTGATGGCATAAGGCTTCTTTTCCCATTATGAAAGCTCCGTTCATGCGGCCTCGAAGCTACCTGAAAAGCATTGTTGTTGCCGGGGTTTTCCTCACTGCCGGCATGGTTCTGAGAAGAAAATGAGTTTTCTCCTAAGAAACCTTGGGTTTCCAGTTCCTTGTTGGAAGCTCACCCTGCTCTGCTCTATACCTAAAGTGAAAGTCAACGTGAGCCCAAGCTTCGAAGTAAGGCCCTGATTATCCTTGCAAAACGAGAGGCGTGCAGCAGCTCCATGAGGCCTTCATCGTTGTTCTGCTTTAGTGTCAAGGTAGTAAGCTTTTCAACACTCCTAGGGGCCTTGCTTCAGCACCCGTTTCAGTACCAGAACACTGCGTAGAACCAGGAAGCTCTGCTCCTGCGTGTATGCTGCGTGTCAACCTAGAAATTAGAGACTGATGGCACAAGGCTAGTTTTCCCATTATGAAAGCTCCGTTGATGCGGCCCCGAAGCTACCTGAAAAGCACTGTTGTTACCGTGCTTTTACTTACAGCCGGCATGGCTCATAGAAGAAAATGAGTTTTCTCGAAAGAAACCTTGTGCTTCTAGTTCCTAGTTGGAAGCTCACCCTGCTCTACTCTATACCAAACGTGAAAGTCAATGTGAGCACTAGCCTCGAAGTAAGGCCCTGATTATCCTGGCAAAACGGGAGGCGTGCAGCAGCTCCATGAGGCCTTCATCGCTGTTCTGCTTTAGTTTCACGGTAGTAAGCTTTCCAAGACTCCTAGGGACTTTGCTTAAGCAACCGTTTCGGTACCAGAACACTGCGTAGAGACAGTAAGCTCTGGTCCTGCGTGTATGCTGCGTGTCAACCTAGAAATTGGAGACTGATGGCATAAGGCTTCTTTTCCCATTATGAAAGCTCCGTTCATGCGGCCTCGAAGCTACCTGAAAAGCATTGTTGTTGCCGGGGTTTTCCTCACTGCCGGCATGGTTCTGAGAAGAAAATGAGTTTTCTCCTAAGAAACCTTGGGTTTCCAGTTCCTTGTTGGAAGCTCACCCTGCTCTGCTCTATACCTAAAGTGAAAGTCAACGTGAGCCCAAGCTTCGAAGTAAGGCCCTGATTATCCTTGCAAAACGAGAGGCGTGCAGCAGCTCCATGAGGCCTTCATCGTTGTTCTGCTTTAGTGTCAAGGTAGTAAGCTTTTCAACACTCCTAGGGGCCTTGCTTCAGCACCCGTTTCAGTACCAGAACACTGCGTAGAACCAGGAAGCTCTGCTCCTGCGTGTATGCTGCGTGTCAACCTAGAAATTAGAGACTGATGGCACAAGGCTAGTTTTCCCATTATGAAAGCTCCGTTGATGCGGCCCCGAAGCTACCTGAAAAGCACTGTTGTTACCGTGCTTTTACTTACAGCCGGCATGGCTCATAGAAGAAAATGAGTTTTCTCGAAAGAAACCTTGTGCTTCCAGTTCCTAGTTGGACGCTCACCCTGCTCTGCTCTATACCAAACGTGAAAGTCAATGTGAGCACTAGCCTCGAAGTAAGGCCCTGATTATGCTGGCAAAACGGGAGGCGTGCAGCAGCTCCATGAGGCCTTCATCGCTGTTCTGCTTTAGTTTCACGGTAGTAAGCTTTCCAAGACTCCTAGGGACTTTGCTTAAGCAACCGTTTCGGTACCAGAACACTGCGTAGAGACAGTAAGCTCTGGTCCTGCGTGTATGCTGCGTGTCAACCTAGAAATTGGAGACTGATGGCATAAGGCTTCTTTTCCCATTATGAAAGCTCCGTTCATGCGGCCTCGAAGCTACCTGAAAAGCATTGTTGTTGCCGGGGTTTTCCTCACTGCCGGCATGGTTCTGAGAAGAAAATGAGTTTTCTCCTAAGAAACCTTGGGTTTCCAGTTCCTTGTTGGAAGCTCACCCTGCTCTGCTCTATACCTAAAGTGAAAGTCAACGTGAGCCCAAGCTTCGAAGTAAGGCCCTGATTATCCTTGCAAAACGAGAGGCGTGCAGCAGCTCCATGAGGCCTTCATCGTTGTTCTGCTTTAGTGTCAAGGTAGTAAGCTTTTCAACACTCCTAGGGGCCTTGCTTCAGCACCCGTTTCAGTACCAGAACACTGCGTAGAACCAGGAAGCTCTGCTCCTGCGTGTATGCTGCGTGTCAACCTAGAAATTAGAGACTGATGGCACAAGGCTAGTTTTCCCATTATGAAAGCTCCGTTGATGCGGCCCCGAAGCTACCTGAAAAGCACTGTTGTTACCGTGCTTTTACTTACAGCCGGCATGGCTCATAGAAGAAAATGAGTTTTCTCGAAAGAAACCTTGTGCTTCTAGTTCCTAGTTGGAAGCTCACCCTGCTCTACTCTATACCAAACGTGAAAGTCAATGTGAGCACTAGCCTCGAAGTAAGGCCCTGATTATCCTGGCAAAACGGGAGGCGTGCAGCAGCTCCATGAGGCCTTCATCGCTGTTCTGCTTTAGTTTCACGGTAGTAAGCTTTCCAAGACTCCTAGGGACTTTGCTTAAGCAACCGTTTCGGTACCAGAACACTGCGTAGAGACAGTAAGCTCTGGTCCTGCGTGTATGCTGCGTGTCAACCTAGAAATTGGAGACTGATGGCATAAGGCTTCTTTTCCCATTATGAAAGCTCCGTTCATGCGGCCTCGAAGCTACCTGAAAAGCATTGTTGTTGCCGGGGTTTTCCTCACTGCCGGCATGGTTCTGAGAAGAAAATGAGTTTTCTCCTAAGAAACCTTGGGTTTCCAGTTCCTTGTTGGAAGCTCACCCTGCTCTGCTCTATACCTAAAGTGAAAGTCAACGTGAGCCCAAGCTTCGAAGTAAGGCCCTGATTATCCTTGCAAAACGAGAGGCGTGCAGCAGCTCCATGAGGCCTTCATCGTTGTTCTGCTTTAGTGTCAAGGTAGTAAGCTTTTCAACACTCCTAGGGGCCTTGCTTCAGCACCCGTTTCAGTACCAGAACACTGCGTAGAACCAGGAAGCTCTGCTCCTGCGTGTATGCTGCGTGTCAACCTAGAAATTAGAGACTGATGGCACAAGGCTAGTTTTCCCATTATGAAAGCTCCGTTGATGCGGCCCCGAAGCTACCTGAAAAGCACTGTTGTTACCGTGCTTTTACTTACAGCCGGCATGGCTCATAGAAGAAAATGAGTTTTCTCGAAAGAAACCTTGTGCTTCCAGTTCCTAGTTGGACGCTCACCCTGCTCTGCTCTATACCAAACGTGAAAGTCAATGTGAGCACTAGCCTCGAAGTAAGGCCCTGATTATGCTGGCAAAACGGGAGGCGTGCAGCAGCTCCATGAGGCCTTCATCGCTGTTCTGCTTTAGTTTCACGGTAGTAAGCTTTCCAAGACTCCTAGGGACTTTGCTTAAGCAACCGTTTCGGTACCAGAACACTGCGTAGAGACAGTAAGCTCTGGTCCTGCGTGTATGCTGCGTGTCAACCTAGAAATTGGAGACTGATGGCATAAGGCTTCTTTTCCCATTATGAAAGCTCCGTTCATGCGGCCTCGAAGCTACCTGAAAAGCATTGTTGTTGCCGGGGTTTTCCTCACTGCCGGCATGGTTCTGAGAAGAAAATGAGTTTTCTCCTAAGAAACCTTGGGTTTCCAGTTCCTTGTTGGAAGCTCACCCTGCTCTGCTCTATACCTAAAGTGAAAGTCAACGTGAGCCCAAGCTTCGAAGTAAGGCCCTGATTATCCTTGCAAAACGAGAGGCGTGCAGCAGCTCCATGAGGCCTTCATCGTTGTTCTGCTTTAGTGTCAAGGTAGTAAGCTTTTCAACACTCCTAGGGGCCTTGCTTCAGCACCCGTTTCAGTACCAGAACACTGCGTAGAACCAGGAAGCTCTGCTCCTGCGTGTATGCTGCGTGTCAACCTAGAAATTAGAGACTGATGGCACAAGGCTAGTTTTCCCATTATGAAAGCTCCGTTGATGCGGCCCCGAAGCTACCCGAAAAGCACTGTTGTTACCGTGCTTTTACTTACAGCCGGCATGGCTCATAGAAGAAAATGAGTTTTCTCGAAAGAAACCTTGTGCTTCCAGTTCCTAGTTGGAAGCTCACCCTGCTCTACTCTATACCAAACGTGAAAGTCAATGTGAGCACTAGCCTCGAAGTAAGGCCCTGATTATCCTGGCAAAACGGGAGGCGTGCAGCAGCTCCATGAGGCCTTCATCGCTGTTCTGCTTTAGTTTCACGGTAGTAAGCTTTCCAAGACTCCTAGGGACTTTGCTTAAGCAACCGTTTCGGTACCAGAACACTGCGTAGAGACAGTAAGCTCTGGTCCTGCGTGTATGCTGCGTGTCAACCTAGAAATTGGAGACTGATGGCATAAGGCTTCTTTTCCCATTATGAAAGCTCCGTTCATGCGGCCTCGAAGCTACCTGAAAAGCATTGTTGTTGCCGGGGTTTTCCTCACTGCCGGCATGGTTCTGAGAAGAAAATGAGTTTTCTCCTAAGAAACCTTGGGTTTCCAGTTCCTTGTTGGAAGCTCACCCTGCTCTGCTCTATACCTAAAGTGAAAGTCAACGTGAGCCCAAGCTTCGAAGTAAGGCCCTGATTATCCTTGCAAAACGAGAGGCGTGCAGCAGCTCCATGAGGCCTTCATCGTTGTTCTGCTTTAGTGTCAAGGTAGTAAGCTTTTCAACACTCCTAGGGGCCTTGCTTCAGCACCCGTTTCAGTACCAGAACACTGCGTAGAACCAGGAAGCTCTGCTCCTGCGTGTATGCTGCGTGTCAACCTAGAAATTAGAGACTGATGGCACAAGGCTAGTTTTCCCATTATGAAAGCTCCGTTGATGCGGCCCCGAAGCTACCTGAAAAGCACTGTTGTTACCGTGCTTTTACTTACAGCCGGCATGGCTCATAGAAGAAAATGAGTTTTCTCGAAAGAAACCTTGTGCTTCCAGTTCCTAGTTGGACGCTCACCCTGCTCTGCTCTATACCAAACGTGAAAGTCAATGTGAGCACTAGCCTCGAAGTAAGGCCCTGATTATGCTGGCAAAACGGGAGGCGTGCAGCAGCTCCATGAGGCCTTCATCGCTGTTCTGCTTTAGTTTCACGGTAGTAAGCTTTCCAAGACTCCTAGGGACTTTGCTTAAGCAACCGTTTCGGTACCAGAACACTGCGTAGAGACAGTAAGCTCTGGTCCTGCGTGTATGCTGCGTGTCAACCTAGAAATTGGAGACTGATGGCATAAGGCTTCTTTTCCCATTATGAAAGCTCCGTTCATGCGGCCTCGAAGCTACCTGAAAAGCATTGTTGTTGCCGGGGTTTTCCTCACTGCCGGCATGGTTCTGAGAAGAAAATGAGTTTTCTCCTAAGAAACCTTGGGTTTCCAGTTCCTTGTTGGAAGCTCACCCTGCTCTGCTCTATACCTAAAGTGAAAGTCAACGTGAGCCCAAGCTTCGAAGTAAGGCCCTGATTATCCTTGCAAAACGAGAGGCGTGCAGCAGCTCCATGAGGCCTTCATCGTTGTTCTGCTTTAGTGTCAAGGTAGTAAGCTTTTCAACACTCCTAGGGGCCTTGCTTCAGCACCCGTTTCAGTACCAGAACACTGCGTAGAACCAGGAAGCTCTGCTCCTGCGTGTATGCTGCGTGTCAACCTAGAAATTAGAGACTGATGGCACAAGGCTAGTTTTCCCATTATGAAAGCTCCGTTGATGCGGCCCCGAAGCTACCTGAAAAGCACTGTTGTTACCGTGCTTTTACTTACAGCCGGCATGGCTCATAGAAGAAAATGAGTTTTCTCGAAAGAAACCTTGTGCTTCTAGTTCCTAGTTGGAAGCTCACCCTGCTCTACTCTATACCAAACGTGAAAGTCAATGTGAGCACTAGCCTCGAAGTAAGGCCCTGATTATCCTGGCAAAACGGGAGGCGTGCAGCAGCTCCATGAGGCCTTCATCGCTGTTCTGCTTTAGTTTCACGGTAGTAAGCTTTCCAAGACTCCTAGGGACTTTGCTTAAGCAACCGTTTCGGTACCAGAACACTGCGTAGAGACAGTAAGCTCTGGTCCTGCGTGTATGCTGCGTGTCAACCTAGAAATTGGAGACTGATGGCATAAGGCTTCTTTTCCCATTATGAAAGCTCCGTTCATGCGGCCTCGAAGCTACCTGAAAAGCATTGTTGTTGCCGGGGTTTTCCTCACTGCCGGCATGGTTCTGAGAAGAAAATGAGTTTTCTCCTAAGAAACCTTGGGTTTCCAGTTCCTTGTTGGAAGCTCACCCTGCTCTGCTCTATACCTAAAGTGAAAGTCAACGTGAGCCCAAGCTTCGAAGTAAGGCCCTGATTATCCTTGCAAAACGAGAGGCGTGCAGCAGCTCCATGAGGCCTTCATCGTTGTTCTGCTTTAGTGTCAAGGTAGTAAGCTTTTCAACACTCCTAGGGGCCTTGCTTCAGCACCCGTTTCAGTACCAGAACACTGCGTAGAACCAGGAAGCTCTGCTCCTGCGTGTATGCTGCGTGTCAACCTAGAAATTAGAGACTGATGGCACAAGGCTAGTTTTCCCATTATGAAAGCTCCGTTGATGCGGCCCCGAAGCTACCTGAAAAGCACTGTTGTTACCGTGCTTTTACTTACAGCCGGCATGGCTCATAGAAGAAAATGAGTTTTCTCGAAAGAAACCTTGTGCTTCCAGTTCCTAGTTGGACGCTCACCCTGCTCTGCTCTATACCAAACGTGAAAGTCAATGTGAGCACTAGCCTCGAAGTAAGGCCCTGATTATGCTGGCAAAACGGGAGGCGTGCAGCAGCTCCATGAGGCCTTCATCGCTGTTCTGCTTTAGTTTCACGGTAGTAAGCTTTCCAAGACTCCTAGGGACTTTGCTTAAGCAACCGTTTCGGTACCAGAACACTGCGTAGAGACAGTAAGCTCTGGTCCTGCGTGTATGCTGCGTGTCAACCTAGAAATTGGAGACTGATGGCATAAGACTTCTTTTCCCATTATGAAAGCTCCGTTCATGCGGCCTCGAAGCTACCTGAAAAGCATTGTTGTTGCCGGGGTTTTCCTCTCTGCCGGCATGGTTCTGAGAAGAAAATGAGTTTTCTCCTAAGAAACCTTGGGTTTCCAGTTCCTTGTTGGAAGCTCACCCTGCTCTGCTCTATACCTAAAGTGAAAGTCAACGTGAGCCCAAGCTTCGAAGTAAGGCCCTGATTATCCTTGCAAAACGAGAGGCGTGCAGCAGCTCCATGAGGCCTTCATCGTTGTTCTGCTTTAGTGTCAAGGTAGTAAGCTTTTCAACACTCCTAGGGGCCTTGCTTCAGCACCCGTTTCAGTACCAGAACACTGCGTAGAACCAGGAAGCTCTGCTCCTGCGTGTATGCTGCGTGTCAACCTAGAAATTAGAGACTGATGGCACAAGGCTAGTTTTCCCATTATGAAAGCTCCGTTGATGCGGCCCCGAAGCTACCTGAAAAGCACTGTTGTTACCGTGCTTTTACTTACAGCCGGCATGGCTCATAGAAGAAAATGAGTTTTCTCGAAAGAAACCTTGTGCTTCCAGTTCCTAGTTGGACGCTCACCCTGCTCTGCTCTATACCAAACGTGAAAGTCAATGTGAGCACTAGCCTCGAAGTAAGGCCCTGATTATGCTGGCAAAACGGGAGGCGTGCAGCAGCTCCATGAGGCCTTCATCGCTGTTCTGCTTTAGTTTCACGGTAGTAAGCTTTCCAAGACTCCTAGGGACTTTGCTTAAGCAACCGTTTCGGTACCAGAACACTGCGTAGAGACAGTAAGCTCTGGTCCTGCGTGTATGCTGCGTGTCAACCTAGAAATTGGAGACTGATGGCATAAGGCTTCTTTTCCCATTATGAAAGCTCCGTTCATGCGGCCTCGAAGCTACCTGAAAAGCATTGTTGTTGCCGGGGTTTTCCTCACTGCCGGCATGGTTCTGAGAAGAAAATGAGTTTTCTCCTAAGAAACCTTGGGTTTCCAGTTCCTTGTTGGAAGCTCACCCTGCTCTGCTCTATACCTAAAGTGAAAGTCAACGTGAGCCCAAGCTTCGAAGTAAGGCCCTGATTATCCTTGCAAAACGAGAGGCGTGCAGCAGCTCCATGAGGCCTTCATCGTTGTTCTGCTTTAGTGTCAAGGTAGTAAGCTTTTCAACACTCCTAGGGGCCTTGCTTCAGCACCCGTTTCAGTACCAGAACACTGCGTAGAACCAGGAAGCTCTGCTCCTGCGTGTATGCTGCGTGTCAACCTAGAAATTAGAGACTGATGGCACAAGGCTAGTTTTCCCATTATGAAAGCTCCGTTGATGCGGCCCCGAAGCTACCTGAAAAGCACTGTTGTTACCGTGCTTTTACTTACAGCCGGCATGGCTCATAGAAGAAAATGAGTTTTCTCGAAAGAAACCTTGTGCTTCTAGTTCCTAGTTGGAAGCTCACCCTGCTCTACTCTATACCAAACGTGAAAGTCAATGTGAGCACTAGCCTCGAAGTAAGGCCCTGATTATCCTGGCAAAACGGGAGGCGTGCAGCAGCTCCATGAGGCCTTCATCGCTGTTCTGCTTTAGTTTCACGGTAGTAAGCTTTCCAAGACTCCTAGGGACTTTGCTTAAGCAACCGTTTCGGTACCAGAACACTGCGTAGAGACAGTAAGCTCTGGTCCTGCGTGTATGCTGCGTGTCAACCTAGAAATTGGAGACTGATGGCATAAGGCTTCTTTTCCCATTATGAAAGCTCCGTTCATGCGGCCTCGAAGCTACCTGAAAAGCATTGTTGTTGCCGGGGTTTTCCTCACTGCCGGCATGGTTCTGAGAAGAAAATGAGTTTTCTCCTAAGAAACCTTGGGTTTCCAGTTCCTTGTTGGAAGCTCACCCTGCTCTGCTCTATACCTAAAGTGAAAGTCAACGTGAGCCCAAGCTTCGAAGTAAGGCCCTGATTATCCTTGCAAAACGAGAGGCGTGCAGCAGCTCCATGAGGCCTTCATCGTTGTTCTGCTTTAGTGTCAAGGTAGTAAGCTTTTCAACACTCCTAGGGGCCTTGCTTCAGCACCCGTTTCAGTACCAGAACACTGCGTAGAACCAGGAAGCTCTGCTCCTGCGTGTATGCTGCGTGTCAACCTAGAAATTAGAGACTGATGGCACAAGGCTAGTTTTCCCATTATGAAAGCTCCGTTGATGCGGCCCCGAAGCTACCTGAAAAGCACTGTTGTTACCGTGCTTTTACTTACAGCCGGCATGGCTCATAGAAGAAAATGAGTTTTCTCGAAAGAAACCTTGTGCTTCCAGTTCCTAGTTGGACGCTCACCCTGCTCTGCTCTATACCAAACGTGAAAGTCAATGTGAGCACTAGCCTCGAAGTAAGGCCCTGATTATGCTGGCAAAACGGGAGGCGTGCAGCAGCTCCATGAGGCCTTCATCGCTGTTCTGCTTTAGTTTCACGGTAGTAAGCTTTCCAAGACTCCTAGGGACTTTGCTTAAGCAACCGTTTCGGTACCAGAACACTGCGTAGAGACAGTAAGCTCTGGTCCTGCGTGTATGCTGCGTGTCAACCTAGAAATTGGAGACTGATGGCATAAGACTTCTTTTCCCATTATGAAAGCTCCGTTCATGCGGCCTCGAAGCTACCTGAAAAGCATTGTTGTTGCCGGGGTTTTCCTCTCTGCCGGCATGGTTCTGAGAAGAAAATGAGTTTTCTCCTAAGAAACCTTGGGTTTCCAGTTCCTTGTTGGAAGCTCACCCTGCTCTGCGCTATACCTAAAGTGAAAGTCAACGTGAGCCCAAGCTTCGAAGTAAGGCCCTGATTATCCTTGCAAAACGAGAGGCGTGCAGCAGCTCTTGAGGCGTTCATCTTTGTTCTGCTTTAGTTTCAAGGTAGTAAGCTTTTCAACACTCCTAGGGGCCTTGCTTCAGCACCCGTTTCATTACCAGAACACTGCGTAGAACCAGGAAGCTCTGCTCCTGCGTGTATGCTGCGTGTCAACCTAGAAATTAGAGACTGATGGCACAAGGCTAGTTTTCCCATTATGAAAGCTCCGTTGATGCGGCCCCGAAGCTACCTGAAAAGCACTGTTGTTACCGTGCTTTTACTTACAGCCGGCATGGCTCATAGAAGAAAATGAGTTTTCTCGAAAGAAACCTTGTGCTTCCAGTTCCTAGTTGGAAGCTCACCCTGCTCTGCTCTATACCAAACGTGAAAGTCAATGTGAGCACTAGCCTCGAAGTAAGACCCTGATTATGCTGGCAAAACGGGAGGCGTGCAGCAGCTCCATGAGGCCTTCATCGCTGTTCTGCTTTAGTTTCACGGTAGTAAGCTTTCCAAGACTCCTAGGGACTTTGCTTAAGCAACCGTTTCGGTACCAGAACACTGCGTAGAGACAGTAAGCTCTGGTCCTGCGTGTATGCTGCGTGTCAACCTAGAAATTGGAGACTGATGGCATAAGGCTTCTTTTCCCATTATGAAAGCTCCGTTCATGCGGCCTCGAAGCTACCTGAAAAGCATTGTTGTTGCCGGGGTTTTCCTCACTGCCGGCATGGTTCTGAGAAGAAAATGAGTTTTCTCCTAAGAAACCTTGGGTTTCCAGTTCCTTGTTGGAAGCTCACCCTGCTCTGCTCTATACCTAAAGTGAAAGTCAACGTGAGCCCAAGCTTCGAAGTAAGGCCCTGATTATCCTTGCAAAACGAGAGGCGTGCAGCAGCTCCATGAGGCCTTCATCGTTGTTCTGCTTTAGTGTCAAGGTAGTAAGCTTTTCAACACTCCTAGGGGCCTTGCTTCAGCACCCGTTTCAGTACCAGAACACTGCGTAGAACCAGGAAGCTCTGCTCCTGCGTGTATGCTGCGTGTCAACCTAGAAATTAGAGACTGATGGCACAAGGCTAGTTTTCCCATTATGAAAGCTCCGTTGATGCGGCCCCGAAGCTACCTGAAAAGCACTGTTGTTACCGTGCTTTTACTTACAGCCGGCATGGCTCATAGAAGAAAATGAGTTTTCTCGAAAGAAACCTTGTGCTTCTAGTTCCTAGTTGGAAGCTCACCCTGCTCTACTCTATACCAAACGTGAAAGTCAATGTGAGCACTAGCCTCGAAGTAAGGCCCTGATTATCCTGGCAAAACGGGAGGCGTGCAGCAGCTCCATGAGGCCTTCATCGCTGTTCTGCTTTAGTTTCACGGTAGTAAGCTTTCCAAGACTCCTAGGGACTTTGCTTAAGCAACCGTTTCGGTACCAGAACACTGCGTAGAGACAGTAAGCTCTGGTCCTGCGTGTATGCTGCGTGTCAACCTAGAAATTGGAGACTGATGGCATAAGGCTTCTTTTCCCATTATGAAAGCTCCGTTCATGCGGCCTCGAAGCTACCTGAAAAGCATTGTTGTTGCCGGGGTTTTCCTCACTGCCGGCATGGTTCTGAGAAGAAAATGAGTTTTCTCCTAAGAAACCTTGGGTTTCCAGTTCCTTGTTGGAAGCTCACCCTGCTCTGCTCTATACCTAAAGTGAAAGTCAACGTGAGCCCAAGCTTCGAAGTAAGGCCCTGATTATCCTTGCAAAACGAGAGGCGTGCAGCAGCTCCATGAGGCCTTCATCGTTGTTCTGCTTTAGTGTCAAGGTAGTAAGCTTTTCAACACTCCTAGGGGCCTTGCTTCAGCACCCGTTTCAGTACCAGAACACTGCGTAGAACCAGGAAGCTCTGCTCCTGCGTGTATGCTGCGTGTCAACCTAGAAATTAGAGACTGATGGCACAAGGCTAGTTTTCCCATTATGAAAGCTCCGTTGATGCGGCCCCGAAGCTACCTGAAAAGCACTGTTGTTACCGTGCTTTTACTTACAGCCGGCATGGCTCATAGAAGAAAATGAGTTTTCTCGAAAGAAACCTTGTGCTTCCAGTTCCTAGTTGGACGCTCACCCTGCTCTGCTCTATACCAAACGTGAAAGTCAATGTGAGCACTAGCCTCGAAGTAAGGCCCTGATTATGCTGGCAAAACGGGAGGCGTGCAGCAGCTCCATGAGGCCTTCATCGCTGTTCTGCTTTAGTTTCACGGTAGTAAGCTTTCCAAGACTCCTAGGGACTTTGCTTAAGCAACCGTTTCGGTACCAGAACACTGCGTAGAGACAGTAAGCTCTGGTCCTGCGTGTATGCTGCGTGTCAACCTAGAAATTGGAGACTGATGGCATAAGGCTTCTTTTCCCATTATGAAAGCTCCGTTCATGCGGCCTCGAAGCTACCTGAAAAGCATTGTTGTTGCCGGGGTTTTCCTCACTGCCGGCATGGTTCTGAGAAGAAAATGAGTTTTCTCCTAAGAAACCTTGGGTTTCCAGTTCCTTGTTGGAAGCTCACCCTGCTCTGCTCTATACCTAAAGTGAAAGTCAACGTGAGCCCAAGCTTCGAAGTAAGGCCCTGATTATCCTTGCAAAACGAGAGGCGTGCAGCAGCTCCATGAGGCCTTCATCGTTGTTCTGCTTTAGTGTCAAGGTAGTAAGCTTTTCAACACTCCTAGGGGCCTTGCTTCAGCACCCGTTTCAGTACCAGAACACTGCGTAGAACCAGGAAGCTCTGCTCCTGCGTGTATGCTGCGTGTCAACCTAGAAATTAGAGACTGATGGCACAAGGCTAGTTTTCCCATTATGAAAGCTCCGTTGATGCGGCCCCGAAGCTACCTGAAAAGCACTGTTGTTACCGTGCTTTTACTTACAGCTGGCATGGCTCTTAGAAGAAAATGAGTTTTCTCGAAAGAAACCTTGTGCTTCCAGTTCCTAGTTGGAAGCTCACCCTGCTCTGCTCTATACCAAACGTGAAAGTCAATGTGAGCACTAGCCTCGAAGTAAGGCCCTGATTATGCTGGCAAAACGGGAGGCGTGCAGCAGCTCCATGAGGCCTTCATCGCTGTTCTGCTTTAGTTTCACGGTAGTAAGCTTTCCAAGACTCCTAGGGACTTTGCTTAAGCAACCGTTTCGGTACCAGAACACTGCGTAGAGACAGTAAGCTCTGGTCCTGCGTGTATGCTGCGTGTCAACCTAGAAATTGGAGACTGATGGCATAAGGCTTCTTTTCCCATTATGAAAGCTCCGTTCATGCGGCCTCGAAGCTACCTGAAAAGCATTGTTGTTGCCGGGGTTTTCCTCACTGCCGGCATGGTTCTGAGAAGAAAATGAGTTTTCTCCTAAGAAACCTTGGGTTTCCAGTTCCTTGTTGGAAGCTCACCCTGCTCTGCTCTATACCTAAAGTGAAAGTCAACGTGAGCCCAAGCTTCGAAGTAAGGCCCTGATTATCCTTGCAAAACGAGAGGCGTGCAGCAGCTCCATGAGGCCTTCATCGTTGTTCTGCTTTAGTGTCAAGGTAGTAAGCTTTTCAACACTCCTAGGGGCCTTGCTTCAGCACCCGTTTCAGTACCAGAACACTGCGTAGAACCAGGAAGCACTGCTCCTGCGTGTATGCTGCGTGTCAACCTAGAAATTAGAGACTGATGGCACAAGGCTAGTTTTCCCATTATGAAAGCTCCGTTGATGCGGCCCCGAAGCTACCTGAAAAGCACTGTTGTTACCGTGCTTTTACTTACAGCCGGCATGGCTCATAGAAGAAAATGAGTTTTCTCGAAAGAAACCTTGTGCTTCTAGTTCCTAGTTGGAAGCTCACCCTGCTCTACTCTATACCAAACGTGAAAGTCAATGTGAGCACTAGCCTCGAAGTAAGGCCCTGATTATCCTGGCAAAACGGGAGGCGTGCAGCAGCTCCATGAGGCCTTCATCGCTGTTCTGCTTTAGTTTCACGGTAGTAAGCTTTCCAAGACTCCTAGGGACTTTGCTTAAGCAACCGTTTCGGTACCAGAACACTGCGTAGAGACAGTAAGCTCTGGTCCTGCGTGTATGCTGCGTGTCAACCTAGAAATTGGAGAAGGATGGCATAAGGCTTCTTTTCCCATTATGAAAGCTCCGTTCATGCGGCCTCGAAGCTACCTGAAAAGCATTGTTGTTGCCGGGGTTTTCCTCACTGCCGGCATGGTTCTGAGAAGAAAATGAGTTTTCTCCTAAGAAACCTTGGGTTTCCAGTTCCTTGTTGGAAGCTCACCCTGCTCTGCTCTATACCTAAAGTGAAAGTCAACGTGAGCCCAAGCTTCGAAGTAAGGCCCTGATTATCCTTGCAAAACGAGAGGCGTGCAGCAGCTCCATGAGGCCTTCATCGTTGTTCTGCTTTAGTGTCAAGGTAGTAAGCTTTTCAACACTCCTAGGGGCCTTGCTTCAGCACCCGTTTCAGTACCAGAACACTGCGTAGAACCAGGAAGCTCTGCTCCTGCGTGTATGCTGCGTGTCAACCTAGAAATTAGAGACTGATGGCACAAGGCTAGTTTTCCCATTATGAAAGCTCCGTTGATGCGGCCCCGAAGCTACCTGAAAAGCACTGTTGTTACCGTGCTTTTACTTACAGCCGGCATGGCTCATAGAAGAAAATGAGTTTTCTCGAAAGAAACCTTGTGCTTCCAGTTCCTAGTTGGACGCTCACCCTGCTCTGCTCTATACCAAACGTGAAAGTCAATGTGAGCACTAGCCTCGAAGTAAGGCCCTGATTATGCTGGCAAAACGGGAGGCGTGCAGCAGCTCCATGAGGCCTTCATCGCTGTTCTGCTTTAGTTTCACGGTAGTAAGCTTTCCAAGACTCCTAGGGACTTTGCTTAAGCAACCGTTTCGGTACCAGAACACTGCGTAGAGACAGTAAGCTCTGGTCCTGCGTGTATGCTGCGTGTCAACCTAGAAATTGGAGACTGATGGCATAAGACTTCTTTTCCCATTATGAAAGCTCCGTTCATGCGGCCTCGAAGCTACCTGAAAAGCATTGTTGTTGCCGGGGTTTTCCTCTCTGCCGGCATGGTTCTGAGAAGAAAATGAGTTTTCTCCTAAGAAACCTTGGGTTTCCAGTTCCTTGTTGGAAGCTCACCCTGCTCTGCGCTATACCTAAAGTGAAAGTCAACGTGAGCCCAAGCTTCGAAGTAAGGCCCTGATTATCCTTGCAAAACGAGAGGCGTGCAGCAGCTCTTGAGGCGTTCATCTTTGTTCTGCTTTAGTTTCAAGGTAGTAAGCTTTTCAACACTCCTAGGGGCCTTGCTTCAGCACCCGTTTCATTACCAGAACACTGCGTAGAACCAGGAAGCTCTGCTCCTGCGTGTATGCTGCGTGTCAACCTAGAAATTAGAGACTGATGGCACAAGGCTAGTTTTCCCATTATGAAAGCTCCGTTGATGCGGCCCCGAAGCTACCTGAAAAGCACTGTTGTTACCGTGCTTTTACTTACAGCCGGCATGGCTCATAGAAGAAAATGAGTTTTCTCGAAAGAAACCTTGTGCTTCCAGTTCCTAGTTGGAAGCTCACCCTGCTCTGCTCTATACCAAACGTGAAAGTCAATGTGAGCACTAGCCTCGAAGTAAGACCCTGATTATGCTGGCAAAACGGGAGGCGTGCAGCAGCTCCATGAGGCCTTCATCGCTGTTCTGCTTTAGTTTCACGGTAGTAAGCTTTCCAAGACTCCTAGGGACTTTGCTTAAGCAACCGTTTCGGTACCAGAACACTGCGTAGAGACAGTAAGCTCTGGTCCTGCGTGTATGCTGCGTGTCAACCTAGAAATTGGAGACTGATGGCATAAGGCTTCTTTTCCCATTATGAAAGCTCCGTTGATGCGGCCTCGAAGCTACCTGAAAAGCATTGTTGTTGCCGGGGTTTTCCTCACTGCCGGCATGGTTCTGAGAAGAAAATGAGTTTTCTCCTAAGAAACCTTGGGTTTCCAGTTCCTTGTTGGAAGCTCACCCTGCTCTGCTCTATACCTAAAGTGAAAGTCAACGTGAGCCCAAGCTTCGAAGTAAGGCCCTGATTATCCTTGCAAAACGAGAGGCGTGCAGCAGCTCCATGAGGCCTTCATCGTTGTTCTGCTTTAGTGTCAAGGTAGTAAGCTTTTCAACACTCCTAGGGGCCTTGCTTCAGCACCCGTTTCAGTACCAGAACACTGCGTAGAACCAGGAAGCTCTGCTCCTGCGTGTATGCTGCGTGTCAACCTAGAAATTAGAGACTGATGGCACAAGGCTAGTTTTCCCATTATGAAAGCTCCGTTGATGCGGCCCCGAAGCTACCTGAAAAGCACTGTTGTTACCGTGCTTTTACTTACAGCCGGCATGGCTCATAGAAGAAAATGAGTTTTCTCGAAAGAAACCTTGTGCTTCTAGTTCCTAGTTGGAAGCTCACCCTGCTCTACTCTATACCAAACGTGAAAGTCAATGTGAGCACTAGCCTCGAAGTAAGGCCCTGATTATCCTGGCAAAACGGGAGGCGTGCAGCAGCTCCATGAGGCCTTCATCGCTGTTCTGCTTTAGTTTCACGGTAGTAAGCTTTCCAAGACTCCTAGGGACTTTGCTTAAGCAACCGTTTCGGTACCAGAACACTGCGTAGAGACAGTAAGCTCTGGTCCTGCGTGTATGCTGCGTGTCAACCTAGAAATTGGAGACTGATGGCATAAGGCTTCTTTTCCCATTATGAAAGCTCCGTTCATGCGGCCTCGAAGCTACCTGAAAAGCATTGTTGTTGCCGGGGTTTTCCTCACTGCCGGCATGGTTCTGAGAAGAAAATGAGTTTTCTCCTAAGAAACCTTGGGTTTCCAGTTCCTTGTTGGAAGCTCACCCTGCTCTGCTCTATACCTAAAGTGAAAGTCAACGTGAGCCCAAGCTTCGAAGTAAGGCCCTGATTATCCTTGCAAAACGAGAGGCGTGCAGCAGCTCCATGAGGCCTTCATCGTTGTTCTGCTTTAGTGTCAAGGTAGTAAGCTTTTCAACACTCCTAGGGGCCTTGCTTCAGCACCCGTTTCAGTACCAGAACACTGCGTAGAACCAGGAAGCTCTGCTCCTGCGTGTATGCTGCGTGTCAACCTAGAAATTAGAGACTGATGGCACAAGGCTAGTTTTCCCATTATGAAAGCTCCGTTGATGCGGCCCCGAAGCTACCTGAAAAGCACTGTTGTTACCGTGCTTTTACTTACAGCCGGCATGGCTCATAGAAGAAAATGAGTTTTCTCGAAAGAAACCTTGTGCTTCCAGTTCCTAGTTGGACGCTCACCCTGCTCTGCTCTATACCAAACGTGAAAGTCAATGTGAGCACTAGCCTCGAAGTAAGGCCCTGATTATGCTGGCAAAACGGGAGGCGTGCAGCAGCTCCATGAGGCCTTCATCGCTGTTCTGCTTTAGTTTCACGGTAGTAAGCTTTCCAAGACTCCTAGGGACTTTGCTTAAGCAACCGTTTCGGTACCAGAACACTGCGTAGAGACAGTAAGCTCTGGTCCTGCGTGTATGCTGCGTGTCAACCTAGAAATTGGAGACTGATGGCATAAGACTTCTTTTCCCATTATGAAAGCTCCGTTCATGCGGCCTCGAAGCTACCTGAAAAGCATTGTTGTTGCCGGGGTTTTCCTCTCTGCCGGCATGGTTCTGAGAAGAAAATGAGTTTTCTCCTAAGAAACCTTGGGTTTCCAGTTCCTTGTTGGAAGCTCACCCTGCTCTGCGCTATACCTAAAGTGAAAGTCAGCGTGAGCCCAAGCTTCGAAGTAAGGCCCTGATTATCCTTGCAAAACGAGAGGCGTGCAGCAGCTCTTGAGGCGTTCATCTTTGTTCTGCTTTAGTTTCAAGGTAGTAAGCTTTTCAACACTCCTAGGGGCCTTGCTTCAGCACCCGTTTCAGTACCAGAACACTGCGTAGAACCAGGAAGCTCTGCTCCTGCGTGTATGCTGCGTGTCAACCTAGAAATTAGAGACTGATGGCACAAGGCTAGTTTTCCCATTATGAAAGCTCCGTTGATGCGGCCCCGAAGCTACCTGAAAAGCACTGTTGTTACCGTGCTTTTACTTACAGCCGGCATGGCTCATAGAAGAAAATGAGTTTTCTCGAAAGAAACCTTGTGCTTCCAGTTCCTAGTTGGAAGCTCACCCTGCTCTGCTCTATACCAAACGTGAAAGTCAATGTGAGCACTAGCCTCGAAGTAAGGCCCTGATTATGCTGGCAAAACGGGAGGCGTGCAGCAGCTCCATGAGGCCTTCATCGCTGTTCTGCTTTAGTTGCACGGTAGTAAGCTTTCCAAGACTCCTAGGGACTTTGCTTAAGCAACCGTTTCGGTACCAGAACACTGCGTAGAGACAGTAAGCTCTGGTCCTGCGTGTATGCTGCGTGTCAACCTAGAAATTGGAGACTGATGGCATAAGGCTTCTTTTCCCATTATGAAAGCTCCGTTCATGCGGCCTCGAAGCTACCTGAAAAGCATTGTTGTTGCCGGGGTTTTCCTCACTGCCGGCATGGTTCTGAGAAGAAAATGAGTTTTCTCCTAAGAAACCTTGGGTTTCCAGTTCCTTGTTGGAAGCTCACCCTGCTCTGCTCTATACCTAAAGTGAAAGTCAACGTGAGCCCAAGCTTCGAAGTAAGGCCCTGATTATCCTTGCAAAACGAGAGGCGTGCAGCAGCTCCATGAGGCCTTCATCGTTGTTCTGCTTTAGTGTCAAGGTAGTAAGCTTTTCAACACTCCTAGGGGCCTTGCTTCAGCACCCGTTTCAGTACCAGAACACTGCGTAGAACCAGGAAGCTCTGCTCCTGCGTGTATGCTGCGTGTCAACCTAGAAATTAGAGACTGATGGCACAAGGCTAGTTTTCCCATTATGAAAGCTCCGTTGATGCGGCCCCGAAGCTACCTGAAAAGCACTGTTGTTACCGTGCTTTTACTTACAGCCGGCATGGCTCATAGAAGAAAATGAGTTTTCTCGAAAGAAACCTTGTGCTTCCAGTTCCTAGTTGGACGCTCACCCTGCTCTGCTCTATACCAAACGTGAAAGTCAATGTGAGCACTAGCCTCGAAGTAAGGCCCTGATTATCCTTGCAAAACGAGAGGCGTGCAGCAGCTCCATGAGGCCTTCATCGTTGTTCTGCTTTAGTGTCAAGGTAGTAAGCTTTTCAACACTCCTAGAGGCCTTGCTTCAGCACCCGTTTCAGTACCAGAACACTGCGTAGAACCAGGAAGCTCTGCTCCTGCGTGTATGCTGCGTGTCAACCTAGAAATTAGAGACTGATGGCACAAGGCTAGTTTTCCCATTATGAAAGCTCCGTTGATGCGGCCCCGAAGCTACCTGAAAAGCACTGTTGTTACCGTGCTTTTACTTACAGCTGGCATGGCTCTTAGAAGAAAATGAGTTTTCTCGAAAGAAACCTTGTGCTTCCAGTTCCTAGTTGGAAGCTCACCCTGCTCTGCTCTATACCAAACGTGAAAGTCAATGTGAGCACTAGCCTCGAAGTAAGGCCCTGATTATGCTGGCAAAACGGGAGGCGTGCAGCAGCTCCATGAGGCCTTCATCGCTGTTCTGCTTTAGTTTCACGGTAGTAAGCTTTCCAAGACTCCTAGGGACTTTGCTTAAGCAACCGTTTCGGTACCAGAACACTGCGTAGAGACAGTAAGCTCTGGTCCTGCGTGTATGCTGCGTGTCAACCTAGAAATTGGAGACTGATGGCATAAGGCTTCTTTTCCCATTATGAAAGCTCCGTTCATGCGGCCTCGAAGCTACCTGAAAAGCATTGTTGTTGCCGGGGTTTTCCTCACTGCCGGCATGGTTCTGAGAAGAAAATGAGTTTTCTCCTAAGAAACCTTGGGTTTCCAGTTCCTTGTTGGAAGCTCACCCTGCTCTGCGCTATACCTAAAGTGAAAGTCAACGTGAGCCCAAGCTTCGAAGTAAGGCCCTGATTATCCTTGCAAAACGAGAGGCGTGCAGCAGCTCTTGAGGCGTTCATCTTTGTTCTGCTTTAGTTTCAAGGTAGTAAGCTTTTCAACACTCCTAGGGGCCTTGCTTCAGCACCCGTTTCATTACCAGAACACTGCGTAGAACCAGGAAGCTCTGCTCCTGCGTGTATGCTGCGTGTCACCCTAGAAATTAGAGACTGATGGCACAAGGCTAGTTTTCCCATTATGAAAGCTCCGTTGATGCGGCCCCGAAGCTACCTGAAAAGCACTGTTGTTACCGTGCTTTTACTTACAGCCGGCATGGCTCATAGAAGAAAATGAGTTTTCTCGAAAGAAACCTTGTGCTTCCAGTTCCTAGTTGGAAGCTCACCCTGCTCTGCTCTATACCAAACGTGAAAGTCAATGTGAGCACTAGCCTCGAAGTAAGGCCCTGATTATGCTGGCAAAACGGGAGGCGTGCAGCAGCTCCATGAGGCCTTCATCGCTGTTCTGCTTTAGTTTCACGGTAGTAAGCTTTCCAAGACTCCTAGGGACTTTGCTTAAGCAACCGTTTCGGTACCAGAACACTGCGTAGAGACAGTAAGCTCTGGTCCTGCGTGTATGCTGCGTGTCAACCTAGAAATTGGAGACTGATGGCATAAGGCTTCTTTTCCCATTATGAAAGCTCCGTTCATGCGGCCTCGAAGCTACCTGAAAAGCATTGTTGTTGCCGGGGTTTTCCTCACTGCCGGCATGGTTCTGAGAAGAAAATGAGTTTTCTCCTAAGAAACCTTGGGTTTCCAGTTCCTTGTTGGAAGCTCACCCTGCTCTGCTCTATACCTAAAGTGAAAGTCAACGTGAGCCCAAGCTTCGAAGTAAGGCCCTGATTATCCTTGCAAAACGAGAGGCGTGCAGCAGCTCCATGAGGCCTTCATCGTTGTTCTGCTTTAGTGTCAAGGTAGTAAGCTTTTCAACACTCCTAGGGGCCTTGCTTCAGCACCCGTTTCAGTACCAGAACACTGCGTAGAACCAGGAAGCTCTGCTCCTGCGTGTATGCTGCGTGTCAACCTAGAAATTAGAGACTGATGGCACAAGGCTAGTTTTCCCATTATGAAAGCTCCGTTGATGCGGCCCCGAAGCTACCTGAAAAGCACTGTTGTTACCGTGCTTTTACTTACAGCCGGCATGGCTCATAGAAGAAAATGAGTTTTCTCGAAAGAAACCTTGTGCTTCCAGTTCCTAGTTGGACGCTCACCCTGCTCTGCTCTATACCAAACGTGAAAGTCAATGTGAGCACTAGCCTCGAAGTAAGGCCCTGATTATGCTGGCAAAACGGGAGGCGTGCAGCAGCTCCATGAGGCCTTCATCGCTGTTCTGCTTTAGTTTCACGGTAGTAAGCTTTCCAAGACTCCTAGGGACTTTGCTTAAGCAACCGTTTCGGTACCAGAACACTGCGTAGAGACAGTAAGCTCTGGTCCTGCGTGTATGCTGCGTGTCAACCTAGAAATTGGAGACTGATGGCATAAGACTTCTTTTCCCATTATGAAAGCTCCGTTCATGCGGCCTCGAAGCTACCTGAAAAGCATTGTTGTTGCCGGGGTTTTCCTCTCTACCGGCATGGTTCTGAGAAGAAAATGAGTTTTCTCCTAAGAAACCTTGGGTTTCCAGTTCCTTGTTGGAAGCTCACCCTGCTCTGCGCTATACCTAAAGTGAAAGTCAGCGTGAGCCCAAGCTTCGAAGTAAGGCCCTGATTATCCTTGCAAAACGAGAGGCGTGCAGCAGCTCTTGAGGCGTTCATCTTTGTTCTGCTTTAGTTTCAAGGTAGTAAGCTTTTCAACACTCCTAGGGGCCTTGCTTCAGCACCCGTTTCAGTACCAGAACACTGCGTAGAACCAGGAAGCTCTGCTCCTGCGTGTATGCTGCGTGTCAACCTAGAAATTAGAGACTGATGGCACAAGGCTAGTTTTCCCATTATGAAAGCTCCGTTGATGCGGCCCCGAAGCTACCTGAAAAGCACTGTTGTTACCGTGCTTTTACTTACAGCCGGCATGGCTCATAGAAGAAAATGAGTTTTCTCGAAAGAAACCTTGTGCTTCCAGTTCCTAGTTGGAAGCTCACCCTGCTCTGCTCTATACCAAACGTGAAAGTCAATGTGAGCACTAGCCTCGAAGTAAGGCCCTGATTATGCTGGCAAAACGGGAGGCGTGCAGCAGCTCCATGAGGCCTTCATCGCTGTTCTGCTTTAGTTTCACGGTAGTAAGCTTTCCAAGACTCCTAGGGACTTTGCTTAAGCAACCGTTTCGGTACCAGAACACTGCGTAGAGACAGTAAGCTCTGGTCCTGCGTGTATGCTGCGTGTCAACCTAGAAATTGGAGACTGATGGCATAAGGCTTCTTTTCCCATTATGAAAGCTCCGTTCATGCGGCCTCGAAGCTACCTGAAAAGCATTGTTGTTGCCGGGGTTTTCCTCACTGCCGGCATGGTTCTGAGAAGAAAATGAGTTTTCTCCTAAGAAACCTTGGGTTTCCAGTTCCTTGTTGGAAGCTCACCCTGCTCTGCTCTATACCTAAAGTGAAAGTCAACGTGAGCCCAAGCTTCGAAGTAAGGCCCTGATTATCCTTGCAAAACGAGAGGCGTGCAGCAGCTCCATGAGGCCTTCATCGTTGTTCTGCTTTAGTGTCAAGGTAGTAAGCTTTTCAACACTCCTAGGGGCCTTGCTTCAGCACCCGTTTCAGTACCAGAACACTGCGTAGAACCAGGAAGCTCTGCTCCTGCGTGTATGCTGCGTGTCAACCTAGAAATTAGAGACTGATGGCACAAGGCTAGTTTTCCCATTATGAAAGCTCCGTTGATGCGGCCCCGAAGCTACCTGAAAAGCACTGTTGTTACCGTGCTTTTACTTACAGCCGGCATGGCTCATAGAAGAAAATGAGTTTTCTCGAAAGAAACCTTGTGCTTCCAGTTCCTAGTTGGACGCTCACCCTGCTCTGCTCTATACCAAACGTGAAAGTCAATGTGAGCACTAGCCTCGAAGTAAGGCCCTGATTATCCTTGCAAAACGAGAGGCGTGCAGCAGCTCCATGAGGCCTTCATCGTTGTTCTGCATTAGTGTCAAGGTAGTAAGCTTTTCAACACTCCTAGGGGCCTTGCTTCAGCACCCGTTTCAGTACCAGAACACTGCGTAGAACCAGGAAGCTCTGCTCCTGCCTGTATGCTGCGTGTCAACCTAGAAATTAGAGACTGATGGCACAAGGCTAGTTTTCCCATTATGAAAGCTCCGTTGATGCGGCCCCGAAGCTACCTGAAAAGCACTGTTGTTACCGTGCTTTTACTTACAGCTGGCATGGCTCTTAGAAGAAAATGAGTTTTCTCGAAAGAAACCTTGTGCTTCCAGTTCCTAGTTGGAAGCTCACCCTGCTCTGCTCTATACCAAACGTGAAAGTCAATGTGAGCACTAGCCTCGAAGTAAGGCCCTGATTATGCTGGCAAAACGGGAGGCGTGCAGCAGCTCCATGAGGCCTTCATCGCTGTTCTGCTTTAGTTTCACGGTAGTAAGCTTTCCAAGACTCCTAGGGACTTTGCTTAAGCAACCGTTTCGGTACCAGAACACTGCGTAGAGACAGTAAGCTCTGGTCCTGCGTGTATGCTGCGTGTCAACCTAGAAATTGGAGACTGATGGCATAAGGCTTCTTTTCCCATTATGAAAGCTCCGTTCATGCGGCCTCGAAGCTACCTGAAAAGCATTGTTGTTGCCGGGGTTTTCCTCACTGCCGGCATGGTTCTGAGAAGAAAATGAGTTTTCTCCTAAGAAACCTTGGGTTTCCAGTTCCTTGTTGGAAGCTCACCCTGCTCTGCGCTATACCTAAAGTGAAAGTCAACGTGAGCCCAAGCTTCGAAGTAAGGCCCTGATTATCCTTGCAAAACGAGAGGCGTGCAGCAGCTCTTGAGGCGTTCATCTTTGTTCTGCTTTAGTTTCAAGGTAGTAAGCTTTTCAACACTCCTAGGGGCCTTGCTTCAGCACCCGTTTCATTACCAGAACACTGCGTAGAACCAGGAAGCTCTGCTCCTGCGTGTATGCTGCGTGTCACCCTAGAAATTAGAGACTGATGGCACAAGGCTAGTTTTCCCATTATGAAAGCTCCGTTGATGCGGCCCCGAAGCTACCTGAAAAGCACTGTTGTTACCGTGCTTTTACTTACAGCCGGTATGGCTCATAGAAGAAAATGAGTTTTCTCGAAAGAAACCTTGTGCTTCCAGTTCCTAGTTGGAAGCTCACCCTGCTCTGCTCTATACCAAACGTGAAAGTCAATGTGAGCACTAGCCTCGAAGTAAGGCCCTGATTATGCTGGCAAAACGGGAGGCGTGCAGCAGCTCCATGAGGCCTTCATCGCTGTTCTGCTTTAGTTTCACGGTAGTAAGCTTTCCAAGACTCCTAGGGACTTTGCTTAAGCAACCGTTTCGGTACCAGAACACTGCGTAGAGACAGTAAGCTCTGGTCCTGCGTGTATGCTGCGTGTCAACCTAGAAATTGGAGACTGATGGCATAAGGCTTCTTTTCCCATTATGAAAGCTCCGTTCATGCGGCCTCGAAGCTACCTGAAAAGCATTGTTGTTGCCGGGGTTTTCCTCACTGCCAGCATGGTTCTGAGAAGAAAATGAGTTTTCTCCTAAGAAACCTTGGGTTTCCAGTTCCTTGTTGGAAGCTCACCCTGCTCTGCTCTATACCTAAAGTGAAAGTCAACGTGAGCCCAAGCTTCGAAGTAAGGCCCTGATTATCCTTGCAAAACGAGAGGCGTGCAGCAGCTCCATGAGGCCTTCATCGTTGTTCTGCTTTAGTGTCAAGGTAGTAAGCTTTTCAACACTCCTAGGGGCCTTGCTTCAGCACCCGTTTCAGTACCAGAACACTGCGTAGAACCAGGAAGCTCTGCTCCTGCGTGTATGCTGCGTGTCAACCTAGAAATTAGAGACTGATGGCACAAGGCTAGTTTTCCCATTATGAAAGCTCCGTTGATGCGGCCCCGAAGCTACCTGAAAAGCACTGTTGTTACCGTGCTTTTACTTACAGCCGGCATGGCTCATAGAAGAAAATGAGTTTTCTCGAAAGAAACCTTGTGCTTCCAGTTCCTAGTTGGACGCTCACCCTGCTCTGCTCTATACCAAACGTGAAAGTCAATGTGAGCACTAGCCTCGAAGTAAGGCCCTGATTATGCTGGCAAAACGGGAGGCGTGCAGCAGCTCCATGAGGCCTTCATCGCTGTTCTGCTTTAGTTTCACGGTAGTAAGCTTTCCAAGACTCCTAGGGACTTTGCTTAAGCAACCGTTTCGGTACCAGAACACTGCGTAGAGACAGTAAGCTCTGGTCCTGCGTGTATGCTGCGTGTCAACCTAGAAATTGGAGACTGATGGCATAAGACTTCTTTTCCCATTATGAAAGCTCCGTTCATGCGGCCTCGAAGCTACCTGAAAAGCATTGTTGTTGCCGGGGTTTTCCTCTCTGCCGGCATGGTTCTGAGAAGAAAATGAGTTTTCTCCTAAGAAACCTTGGGTTTCCAGTTCCTTGTTGGAAGCTCACCCTGCTCTGCGCTATACCTAAAGTGAAAGTCAACGTGAGCCCAAGCTTCGAAGTAAGGCCCTGATTATCCTTGCAAAACGAGAGGCGTGCAGCAGCTCTTGAGGCGTTCATCTTTGTTCTGCTTTAGTTTCAAGGTAGTAAGCTTTTCAACACTCCTAGGGGCCTTGCTTCAGCACCCGTTTCATTACCAGAACACTGCGTAGAACCAGGAATCTCTGCTCCTGCGTGTATGCTGCGTGTCAACCTAGAAATTAGAGACTGATGGCACAAGGCTAGTTTTCCCATTATGAAAGCTCCATTGATGCGGCCCCGAAGCTACCTGAAAAGCACTGTTGTTACCGTGCTTTTACTTACAGCTGGCATGGCTCTTAGAAGAAAATGAGTTTTCTCGAAAGAAACCTTGTGCTTCCAGTTCCTAGTTGGAAGCTCACCCTGCTCTGCTCTATACCAAACGTGAAAGTCAATGTGAGCACTAGCCTCGAAGTAAGGCCCTGATTATGCTGGCAAAACGGGAGGCGTGCAGCAGCTCCATGAGGCCTTCATCGCTGTTCTGCTTTAGTTTCACGGTAGTAAGCTTTCCAAGACTCCTAGGGACTTTGCTTAAGCAACAGTTTCGGTACCAGAACACTGCGTAGAGACAGTAAGCTCTGGTCCTGCGTGTATGCTGCGTGTCAACCTAGAAATTAGAGACTGATGGCACAAGGCTAGTTTTCCCATTATGAAAGCTCCGTTGATGCGGCCCCGAAGCTACCTGAAAAGCACTGTTGTTACCGTGCTTTTACTTACAGCCGGCATGGCTCATAGAAGAAAATGAGTTTTCTCGAAAGAAACCTTGTGCTTCCAGTTCCTAGTTGGACGCTCACCCTGCTCTGCTCTATACCAAACGTGAAAGTCAATGTGAGCACTAGCCTCGAAGTAAGGCCCTGATTATCCTGGCAAAACGGGAGGCGTGCAGCAGCTCCATGAGGCCTTCATCGCTGTTCTGCTTTAGTTTCACGGTAGTAAGCTTTCCAAGACTCCTAGGCACTTTGCTTAAGCAACCGTTTCGGTACCAGAACACTGCGTACAGACAGTAAGCTCTGGTCCTGCGTGTATGCTGCGTGTCAACCTAGAAATTGGAGACTGATGGCATAAGGCTTCTTTTCCCATTATGAAAGCTCCGTTCATGCGGCCTCGAAGCTACCTGAAAAGCATTGTTGTTGCCGGGGTTTTCCTCACTGCCGGCATGGTTCTGAGAAGAAAATGAGTTTTCTCCTAAGAAACCTTGGGTTTCCAGTTCCTTGTTGGAAGCTCACCCTGCTCTGCTCTATACCTAAAGTGAAAGTCAACGTGAGCCCAAGCTTCGAAGTAAGGCCCTGATTATCCTTGCAAAACGAGAGGCGTGCAGCAGCTCCATGAGGCCTTCATCGTTGTTCTGCTTTAGTGTCAAGGTAGTAAGCTTTTCAACACTCCTAGGGGCCTTGCTTCAGCACCCGTTTCAGTACCAGAACACTGCGTAGAACCAGGAAGCTCTGCTCCTGCATGTATGCTGCGTGTCAACCTAGAAATTAGAGACTGATGGCACAAGGCTAGTTTTCCCATTATGAAAGCTCCGTTGATGCGGCCCCGAAGCTACCTGAAAAGCACTGTTGTTACCGTGCTTTTACTTACAGCCGGCATGGCTCATAGAAGAAAATGAGTTTTCTCGAAAGAAACCTTGTGCTTCCAGTTCCTAGTTGGAGGCTCACCCTGCTCTACTCTATACCAAACGTGAAAGTCAATGTGAGCACTAGCCTCGAAGTAAGGCCCTGATTATGCTGGCAAAACGGGAGGCGTGCAGCAGCTCCATGAGGCCTTCATCGCTGTTCTGCTTTAGTTTCACGGTAGTAAGCTTTCCAAGACTCCTAGGGACTTTGCTTAAGCAACCGTTTCGGTACCAGAACACTGCGTAGAGACAATAAGCTCTGGTCCTGCGTGTATGCTGCGTGTCAACCTAGAAATTGGAGACTGATGGCATAAGGCTTCTTTTCCCATTATGAAAGCTCCGTTCATGCGGCCTCAAAGCTACCTGAAAAGCATTGTTGTTGCTGGGGTTTTCCTCACTGCCGGCATGGTTCTGAGAAGAAAATGAGTTTTCTCCTAAGAAACCTTGGGTTTCCAGTTCCTTGTTGGAAGCTCACCCTGCTCTGCTCTATACCTAAAGTGAAAGTCAACGTGAGCCCAAGCTTCGAAGTAAGGCCCTGATTATCCTTGCAAAACGAGAGGCGTGCAGCAGCTCCATGAGGCCTTCATCGTTGTTCTGCTTTAGTGTCAAGGTAGTAAGCTTTTCAACACTCCTAGGGGCCTTGCTTCAGCACCCGTTTCAGTACCAGAACACTGCGTAGAACCAGGAAGCTCTGCTCCTGCGTGTATGCTGCGTGTCAACCTAGAAATTAGAGACTGATGGCACAAGGCTAGTTTTCCCATTATGAAAGCTCCGTTGATGCGGCCCCGAAGCTACCTGCAAAGCACTGTTGTTACCGTGCTTTTACTTACAGCCGGCATGGCTCATAGAAGAAAATGAGTTTTCTCAAAAGAAACCTTGTGCTTCCAGTTCCTAGTTGGACGCTCACCCTGCTCTGCTCTATACCAAACGTGAAAGTCAATGTGAGCACTAGCCTCGAAGTAAGGCCCTGATTATCCTGGCAAAACGGGAGGCGTGCAGCAGCTCCATGAGGCCTTCATCGCTGTTCTGCTTTAGTTTCACGGTAGTAAGCTTTCCAAGACTCCTAGGGACTTTGCTTAAGCAACCGTTTCGGTACCAGAACACTGCGTAGAGACAGTAAGCTCTGGTCCTGCGTGTATGCTGCGTGTCAACCTAGAAATTGGAGACTGATGGCATAAGGCTTCTTTTCCCATTATGAAAGCTCCGTTCATGCGGCCTCGAAGCTACCTGAAAAGCATTGTTGTTGCCGGGGTTTTCCTCACTGCCGGCATGGTTCTGAGAAGAAAATGAGTTTTCTCCTAAGAAACCTTGGGTTTCCAGTTCCTTGTTGGAAGCTCACCCTGCTCTGCTCTATACCTAAAGTGAAAGTCAACGTGAGCCCAAGCTTCGAAGTAAGGCCCTGATTATCCTTGCAAAACGAGAGGCGTGCAGCAGCTCCATGAGGCCTTCATCGTTGTTCTGCTTTAGTGTCAAGGTAGTAAGCTTTTCAACACTCCTAGGGGCCTTGCTTCAGCACCCGTTTCAGTACCAGAACACTGCGTAGAACCAGGAAGCTCTGCTCCTGCGTGTATGCTGCGTGTCAACCTAGAAATTAGAGACTGATGGCACAAGGCTAGTTTTCCCATTATGAAAGCTCCGTTGATGCGGCCCCGAAGCTACCTGAAAAGCACTGTTGTTACCGTGCTTTTACTTACAGCCGGCATGGCTCATAGAAGAAAATGAGTTTTCTCGAAAGAAACCTTGTGCTTCTAGTTCCTAGTTGGAAGCTCACCCTGCTCTACTCTATACCAAACGTGAAAGTCAATGTGAGCACTAGCCTCGAAGTAAGGCCCTGATTATCCTGGCAAAACGGGAGGCGTGCAGCAGCTCCATGAGGCCTTCATCGCTGTTCTGCTTTAGTTTCACGGTAGTAAGCTTTCCAAGACTCCTAGGGACTTTGCTTAAGCAACCGTTTCGGTACCAGAACACTGCGTAGAGACAGTAAGCTCTGGTCCTGCGTGTATGCTGCGTGTCAACCTAGAAATTGGAGACTGATGGCATAAGGCTTCTTTTCCCATTATGAAAGCTCCGTTCATGCGGCCTCGAAGCTACCTGAAAAGCATTGTTGTTGCCGGGGTTTTCCTCACTGCCGGCATGGTTCTGAGAAGAAAATGAGTTTTCTCCTAAGAAACCTTGGGTTTCCAGTTCCTTGTTGGAAGCTCACCCTGCTCTGCTCTATACCTAAAGTGAAAGTCAACGTGAGCCCAAGCTTCGAAGTAAGGCCCTGATTATCCTTGCAAAACGAGAGGCGTGCAGCAGCTCCATGAGGCCTTCATCGTTGTTCTGCTTTAGTGTCAAGGTAGTAAGCTTTTCAACACTCCTAGGGGCCTTGCTTCAGCACCCGTTTCAGTACCAGAACACTGCGTAGAACCAGGAAGCTCTGCTCCTGCGTGTATGCTGCGTGTCAACCTAGAAATTAGAGACTGATGGCACAAGGCTAGTTTTCCCATTATGAAAGCTCCGTTGATGCGGCCCCGAAGCTACCTGAAAAGCACTGTTGTTACCGTGCTTTTACTTACAGCCGGCATGGCTCATAGAAGAAAATGAGTTTTCTCGAAAGAAACCTTGTGCTTCTAGTTCCTAGTTGGAAGCTCACCCTGCTCTACTCTATACCAAACGTGAAAGTCAATGTGAGCACTAGCCTCGAAGTAAGGCCCTGATTATCCTGGCAAAACGGGAGGCGTGCAGCAGCTCCATGAGGCCTTCATCGCTGTTCTGCTTTAGTTTCACGGTAGTAAGCTTTCCAAGACTCCTAGGGACTTTGCTTAAGCAACCGTTTCGGTACCAGAACACTGCGTAGAGACAGTAAGCTCTGGTCCTGCGTGTATGCTGCGTGTCAACCTAGAAATTGGAGACTGATGGCATAAGGCTTCTTTTCCCATTATGAAAGCTCCGTTCATGCGGCCTCGAAGCTACCTGAAAAGCATTGTTGTTGCCGGGGTTTTCCTCACTGCCGGCATGGTTCTGAGAAGAAAATGAGTTTTCTCCTAAGAAACCTTGGGTTTCCAGTTCCTTGTTGGAAGCTCACCCTGCTCTGCTCTATACCTAAAGTGAAAGTCAATGTGAGCCCAAGCTTCGAAGTAAGGCCCTGATTATCCTTGCAAAACGAGAGGCGTGCAGCAGCTCCATGAGGCCTTCATCGTTGTTCTGCTTTAGTGTCAAGGTAGTAAGCTTTTCAACACTCCTAGGGGCCTTGCTTCAGCACCCGTTTCAGTACCAGAACACTGCGTAGAACCAGGAAGCTCTGCTCCTGCGTGTATGCTGCGTGTCAACCTAGAAATTAGAGACTGATGGCACAAGGCTAGTTTTCCCATTATGAAAGCTCCGTTGATGCGGCCCCGAAGCTACCTGAAAAGCACTGTTGTTACCGTGCTTTTACTTACAGCCGGCATGGCTCATAGAAGAAAATGAGTTTTCTCGAAAGAAACCTTGTGCTTCCAGTTCCTAGTTGGACGCTCACCCTGCTCTGCTCTATACCAAACGTGAAAGTCAATGTGAGCACTAGCCTCGAAGTAAGGCCCTGATTATGCTGGCAAAACGGGAGGCGTGCAGCAGCTCCATGAGGCCTTCATCGCTGTTCTGCTTTAGTTTCACGGTAGTAAGCTTTCCAAGACTCCTAGGGACTTTGCTTAAGCAACCGTTTCGGTACCAGAACACTGCGTAGAGACAGTAAGCTCTGGTCCTGCGTGTATGCTGCGTGTCAACCTAGAAATTGGAGACTGATGGCATAAGGCTTCTTTTCCCATTATGAAAGCTCCGTTCATGCGGCCTCGAAGCTACCTGAAAAGCATTGTTGTTGCCGGGGTTTTCCTCACTGCCGGCATGGTTCTGAGAAGAAAATGAGTTTTCTCCTAAGAAACCTTGGGTTTCCAGTTCCTTGTTGGAAGCTCACCCTGCTCTGCTCTATACCTAAAGTGAAAGTCAACGTGAGCCCAAGCTTCGAAGTAAGGCCCTGATTATCCTTGCAAAACGAGAGGCGTGCAGCAGCTCCATGAGGCCTTCATCGTTGTTCTGCTTTAGTGTCAAGGTAGTAAGCTTTTCAACACTCCTAGGGGCCTTGCTTCAGCACCCGTTTCAGTACCAGAACACTGCGTAGAACCAGGAAGCTCTGCTCCTGCGTGTATGCTGCGTGTCAACCTAGAAATTAGAGACTGATGGCACAAGGCTAGTTTTCCCATTATGAAAGCTCCGTTGATGCGGCCCCGAAGCTACCTGAAAAGCACTGTTGTTACCGTGCTTTTACTTACAGCCGGCATGGCTCATAGAAGAAAATGAGTTTTCTCGAAAGAAACCTTGTGCTTCCAGTTCCTAGTTGGACGCTCACCCTGCTCTGCTCTATACCAAACGTGAAAGTCAATGTGAGCACTAGCCTCGAAGTAAGGCCCTGATTATGCTGGCAAAACGGGAGGCGTGCAGCAGCTCCATGAGGCCTTCATCGCTGTTCTGCTTTAGTTTCACGGTAGTAAGCTTTCCAAGACTCCTAGGGACTTTGCTTAAGCAACCGTTTCGGTACCAGAACACTGCGTAGAGACAGTAAGCTCTGGTCCTGCGTGTATGCTGCGTGTCAACCTAGAAATTGGAGACTGATGGCATAAGACTTCTTTTCCCATTATGAAAGCTCCGTTCATGCGGCCTCGAAGCTACCTGAAAAGCATTGTTGTTGCCGGGGTTTTCCTCACTGCCGGCATGGTTCTGAGAAGAAAATGAGTTTTCTCCTAAGAAACCTTGGGTTTCCAGTTCCTTGTTGGAAGCTCACCCTGCTCTGCGCTATACCTAAAGTGAAAGTCAACGTGAGCCCAAGCTTCGAAGTAAGGCCCTGATTATCCTTGCAAAAGGAGAGGCGTGCAGCAGCTCTTGAGGCGTTCATCGTTGTTCTGCCCTAGTTTCAAGGTAGTAAGCTTTTCAACACTCCTAAGGGCCTTGCTTCAGCACCCGTTTCAGTACCAGAAGACTGCGTAGAACCAGGAAGCTCTGCTCCTGGGTGTATGCTGCGTGTCAACCTAGAAATTAGAGACTGATGGCACAACGCTTGTGTTCCCGTTTTGAAAGCTCCATTCATGCGGCCTCGAAGCTACCTGAAAAGCATTGTTGTTGCCGGGGTTTTCCTCACTGCCGGCATGGTTCTGAGAAGAAAATGAGTTTTCTCCTAAGAAACCTTGGGTTTCCAGTTCCTTGTTGGAAGCTCACCCTGCTCTGCTCTATACCTAAAGTGAAAGTCAACGTGAGCCCAAGCTTCGAAGTAAGGCCCTGATTATCCTTGCAAAACGAGAGGCGTGCAGCAGCTCCATGAGGCCTTCATCGTTGTTCAGCTTTAGTGTCAAGGTAGTAAGCTTTTCAACACTCCTAGGGGCCTTGCTTCAGCACCCGTTTCAGTACCAGAACACTGCGTAGAACCAGGAAGCTCTGCTCCTGCGTGTATGCTGCGTGTCAACCTAGAAATTAGAGACTGATGGCACAAGGCTAGTTTTCCCATTATGAAAGCTCCGTTGATGCGGCCCCGAAGCTACCTGAAAAGCACTGTTGTTACCGTGCTTTTACTTACAGCCGGCATGGCTCATAGAAGAAAATGAGTTTTCTCGAAAGAAACCTTGTGCTTCTAGTTCCTAGTTGGAAGCTCACCCTGCTCTACTCTATACCAAACGTGAAAGTCAATGTGAGCACTAGCCTCGAAGTAAGGCCCTGATTATGCTGGCAAAACGGGAGGCGTGCAGCAGCTCCATGAGGCCTTCATCGCTGTTCTGCTTTAGTTTCACGGTAGTAAGCTTTCCAAGACTCCTAGGGACTTTGCTTAAGCAACCGTTTCGGTACCAGAACACTGCGTAGAGACAGTAAGCTCTGGTCCTGCGTGTATGCTGCGTGTCAACCTAGAAATTGGAGACTGATGGCATAAGGCTTCTTTTCCCATTATGAAAGCTCCGTTCATGCGGCCTCGAAGCTACCTGAAAAGCATTGTTGTTGCCGGGGTTTTCCTCACTGCCGGCATGGTTCTGAGAAGAAAATGAGTTTTCTCCTAAGAAACCTTGGGTTTCCAGTTCCTTGTTGGAAGCTCACCCTGCTCTGCTCTATACCTAAAGTGAAAGTCAATGTGAGCCCAAGCTTCGAAGTAAGGCCCTGATTATCCTTGCAAAACGAGAGGCGTGCAGCAGCTCCATGAGGCCTTCATCGTTGTTCTGCTTTAGTGTCAAGGTAGTAAGCTTTTCAACACTCCTAGGGGCCTTGCTTCAGCACCCGTTTCAGTACCAGAACACTGCGTAGAACCAGGAAGCTCTGCTCCTGCGTGTATGCTGCGTGTCAACCTAGAAATTAGAGACTGATGGCACAAGGCTAGTTTTCCCATTATGAAAGCTCCGTTGATGCGGCCCCGAAGCTACCTGCAAAGCACTGTTGTTACCGTGCTTTTACTTACAGCCGGCATGGCTCATAGAAGAAAATGAGTTTTCTCAAAAGAAACCTTGTGCTTCCAGTTCCTAGTTGGACGCTCACCCTGCTCTGCTCTATACCAAACGTGAAAGTCAATGTGAGCACTAGCCTCGAAGTAAGGCCCTGATTATCCTGGCAAAACGGGAGGCGTGCAGCAGCTCCATGAGGCCTTCATCGCTGTTCTGCTTTAGTTTCACGGTAGTAAGCTTTCCAAGACTCCTAGGGACTTTGCTTAAGCAACCGTTTCGGTACCAGAACACTGCGTAGAGACAGTAAGCTCTGGTCCTGCGTGTATGCTGCGTGTCAACCTAGAAATTGGAGACTGATGGCATAAGGCTTCTTTTCCCATTATGAAAGCTCCGTTCATGCGGCCTCGAAGCTACCTGAAAAGCATTGTTGTTGCCGGGGTTTTCCTCACTGCCGGCATGGTTCTGAGAAGAAAATGAGTTTTCTCCTAAGAAACCTTGGGTTTCCAGTTCCTTGTTGGAAGCTCACCCTGCTCTGCTCTATACCTAAAGTGAAAGTCAACGTGAGCCCAAGCTTCGAAGTAAGGCCCTGATTATCCTTGCAAAACGAGAGGCGTGCAGCAGCTCCATGAGGCCTTCATCGTTGTTCAGCTTTAGTGTCAAGGTAGTAAGCTTTTCAACACTCCTAGAGGCCTTGCTTCAGCACCCGTTTCAGTACCAGAACACTGCGTAGAACCAGGAAGCTCTGCTCCTGCGTGTATGCTGCGTGTCAACCTAGAAATTAGAGACTGATGGCACAAGGCTAGTTTTCCCATTATGAAAGCTCCGTTGATGCGGCCCCGAAGCTACCTGAAAAGCACTGTTGTTACCGTGCTTTTACTTACAGCCGGCATGGCTCATAGAAGAAAATGAGTTTTCTCGAAAGAAACCTTGTGCTTCTAGTTCCTAGTTGGAAGCTCACCCTGCTCTACTCTATACCAAACGTGAAAGTCAATGTGAGCACTAGCCTCGAAGTAAGGCCCTGATTATCCTGGCAAAACGGGAGGCGTGCAGCAGCTCCATGAGGCCTTCATCGCTGTTCTGCTTTAGCTTCACGGTAGTAAGCTTTCCAAGACTCCTAGGGACTTTGCTTAAGCAACCGTTTCGGTACCAGAACACTGCGTAGAGACAGTAAGCTCTGGTCCTGCGTGTATGCTGCGTGTCAACCTAGAAATTGGAGACTGATGGCATAAGGCTTCTTTTCCCATTATGAAAGCTCCGTTCATGCGGCCTCGAAGCTACCTGAAAAGCATTGTTGTTGTCGGGGTTTTCCTCACTGCCGGCATGGTTCTGAGAAGAAAATGAGTTTTCTCCTAAGAAACCTTGGGTTTCCAGTTCCTTGTTGGAAGCTCACCCTGCTCTGCTCTATACCTAAAGTGAAAGTCAACGTGAGCCCAAGCTTCGAAGTAAGGCCCTGATTATCCTTGCAAAACGAGAGGCGTGCAGCAGCTCCATGAGGCCTTCATCGTTGTTCTGCTTTAGTGTCAAGGTAGTAAGCTTTTCAACACTCCTAGGGGCCTTGCTTCAGCACCCGTTTCAGTACCAGAACACTGCGTAGAACCAGGAAGCTCTGCTCCTGCGTGTATGCTGCGTGTCAACCTAGAAATTAGAGACTGATGGCACAAGGCTAGTTTTCCCATTATGAAAGCTCCGTTGATGCGGCCCCGAAGCTACCTGAAAAGCACTGTTGTTACCGTGCTTTTACTTACAGCTGGCATGGCTCATAGAAGAAAATGAGTTTTCTCGAAAGAAACCTTGTGCTTCCAGTTCCTAGTTGGACGCTCACCCTGCTCTGCTCTATACCAAACGTGAAAGTCAATGTGAGCACTAGCCTCGAAGTAAGGCCCTGATTATCCTGGCAAAACGGGAGGCGTGCAGCAGCTCCATGAGGCCTTCATCGCTGTTCTGCTTTAGTTTCACGGTAGTAAGCTTTCCAAGACTCCTAGGGACTTTGCTTAAGCAACCGTTTCGGTACCAGAACACTGCGTAGAGACAGTAAGCTCTGGTCCTGCGTGTATGCTGCGTGTCAACCTAGAAATTGGAGACTGATGGCATAAGGCTTCTTTTCCCATTATGAAAGCTCCGTTCATGCGGCCTCGAAGCTACCTGAAAAGCATTGTTGTTGCCGGGGTTTTCCTCACTGCCGGCATGGTTCTGAGAAGAAAATGAGTTTTCTCCTAAGAAACCTTGGGTTTCCAGTTCCTTGTTGGAAGCTCACCCTGCTCTGCTCTATACCTAAAGTGAAAGTCAACGTGAGCCCAAGCTTCGAAGTAAGGCCCTGATTATCCTTGCAAAACGAGAGGCGTGCAGCAGCTCCATGAGGCCTTCATCGTTGTTCTGCTTTAGTGTCAAGGTAGTAAGCTTTTCAACACTCCTAGGGGCCTTGCTTCAGCACCCGTTTCAGTACCAGAACACTGCGTAGAACCAGGAAGCTCTGCTCCTGTGTGTATGCTGCGTGTCAACCTAGAAATTAGAGACTGATGGCACAAGGCTAGTTTTCCCATTATGAAAGCTCCGTTGATGCGGCCCCGAAGCTACCTGAAAAGCACTGTTGTTACCGTGCTTTTACTTACAGCTGGCATGGCTCTTAGAAGAAAATGAGTTTTCTCGAAAGAAACCTTGTGCTTCCAGTTCCTAGTTGGAAGCTCACCCTGCTCTGCTCTATACCAAACGTGAAAGTCAATGTGAGCACTAGCCTCAAAGTAAGGCCCTGATTATGCTGGCAAAACGGGAGGCGTGCAGCAGCTCCATGAGGCCTTCATCGCTGTTCTGCTTTAGTTTCACGGTAGTAAGCTTTCCAAGACTCCTAGGGACTTTGCTTAAGCAACCGTTTCGGTACCAGAACACTGCGTAGAGACAGTAAGCTCTGGTCCTGCGTGTATGCTGCGTGTCAACCTAGAAATTGGAGACTGATGGCATAAGGCTTCTTTTCCCATTATGAAAGCTCCGTTCATGCGGCCTCGAAGCTACCTGAAAAGCATTGTTGTTGCCGGGGTTTTCCTCACTGCCGGCATGGTTCTGAGAAGAAAATGAGTTTTCTCCTAAGAAACCTTGGGTTTCCAGTTCCTTGTTGGAAGCTCACCCTGCTCTGCTCTATACCTAAAGTGAAAGTCAACGTGAGCCCAAGCTTCGAAGTAAGGCCCTGATTATCCTTGCAAAACGAGAGGCGTGCAGCAGCTCCATGAGGCCTTCATCGTTGTTCTGCTTTAGTGTCAAGGTAGTAAGCTTTTCAACACTCCTAGGGGCCTTGCTTCAGCACCCGTTTCAGTACCAGAACACTGCGTAGAACCAGGAAGCTCTGCTCCTGCGTGTATGCTGCGTGTCAACCTAGAAATTAGAGACTGATGGCACAAGGCTAGTTTTCCCATTATGAAAGCTCCGTTGATGCGGCCCCGAAGCTACCTGAAAAGCACTGTTGTTACCGTGCTTTTACTTACAGCCGGCATGGCTCATAGAAGAAAATGAGTTTTCTCGAAAGAAACCTTGTGCTTCCAGTTCCTAGTTGGAAGCTCACCCTGCTCTGCTCTATACCAAACGTGAAAGTCAATGTGAGCACTAGCCTCGAAGTAAGGCCCTGATTATGCTGGCAAAACGGGAGGCGTGCAGCAGCTCCATGAGGCCTTCATCGCTGTTCTGCTTTAGTTTCACGGTAGTAAGCTTTCCAAGACTCCTAGGGACTTTGCTTAAGCAACCGTTTCGGTACCAGAACACTGCGTAGAGACAGTAAGCTCTGGTCCTGCGTGTATGCTGCGTGTCAACCTAGAAATTGGAGACTGATGGAATAAGGCTTCTTTTCCCATTATGAAAGCTCCGTTCATGCGGCCTCGAAGCTACCTGAAAAGCATTGTTGTTGCCGGGGTTTTCCTCACTGCCGGCATGGTTCTGAGAAGAAAATGAGTTTTCTCCTAAGAAACCTTGGGTTTCCAGTTCCTTGTTGGAAGCTCACCCTGCTCTGCGCTATACCTAAAGTGAAAGTCAACGTGAGCCCAAGCTTCGAAGTAAGGCCCTGATTATCCTTGCAAAACGAGAGGCGTGCAGCAGCTCCATGAGGCCTTCATCGTTGTTCTGCTTTTGTGTCAAGGTAGTAAGCTTTTCAACACTCCTAGGGGCCTTGCTTCAGCACCCGTTTCAGTACCAGAAGACTGCGTAGAACCAGGAAGCTCTGCTCCTGCGTGTATGCTGCGTGTCAACCTAGAAATTAGAGACTGATGGCACAAGGCTAGTTTTCCCATTATGAAAGCTCCGTTGATGCGGCCCCGAAGCTACCTGAAAAGCACTGTTGTTACCGTGCTTTTACTTACAGCCGGCATGGCTCATAGAAGAAAATGAGTTTTCTCGAAAGAAACCTTGTGCTTCCAGTTCCTAGTTGGACGCTCACCCTGCTCTGCTCTATACCAAACGTGAAAGTCAATGTGAGCACTAGCCTCGAAGTAAGGCCCTGATTATGCTGGCAAAACGGGAGGCGTGCAGCAGCTCCATGAGGCCTTCATCGCTGTTCTGCTTTAGTTTCACGGTAGTAAGCTTTCCAAGACTCCTAGGGACTTTGCTTAAGCAACCGTTTCGGTACCAGAACACTGCGTAGAGACAGTAAGCTCCGGTCCTGCGTGTATGCTGCGTGTCAACCTAGAAATTGGAGACTGATGGCATAAGACTTCTTTTCCCATTATGAAAGCTCCGTTCATGCGGCCTCGAAGCTACCTGAAAAGCATTGTTGTTGCCGGGGTTTTCCTCACTGCCGGCATGGTTCTGAGAAGAAAATGAGTTTTCTCCTAAGAAACCTTGGGTTTCCAGTTCCTTGTTGGAAGCTCACCCTGCTCTGCGCTATACCTAAAGTGAAAGTCAACGTGAGCCCAAGCTTCGAAGTAAGGCCCTGATTATCCTTGCAAAACGAGAGGCGTGCAGCAGCTCCATGAGGCCTTCATCGTTGTTCTGCTTTAGTGTCAAGGTAGTAAGCTTTTCAACACTCCTAGGGGCCTTGCTTCAGCACCCGTTTCAGTACCAGAAGACTGCGTAGAACCAGGAAGCTCTGCTCCTGCGTGTATGCTGCGTGTCAACCTAGAAATTAGAGACTGATGGCACAAGGCTAGTTTTCCCATTATGAAAGCTCCGTTGATGCGGCCCCGAAGCTACCTGAAAAGCACTGTTGTTACCGTGCTTTTACTTACAGCCGGCATGGCTCATAGAAGAAAATGAGTTTTCTCGAAAGAAACCTTGTGCTTCCAGTTCCTAGTTGGACGCTCACCCTGCTCTGCTCTATACCAAACGTGAAAGTCAATGTGAGCACTAGCCTCGAAGTAAGGCCCTGATTATGCTGGCAAAACGGGAGGCGTGCAGCAGCTCCATGAGGCCTTCATCGCTGTTCTGCTTTAGTTTCACGGTAGTAAGCTTTCCAAGACTCCTAGGGACTTTGCTTAAGCAACCGTTTCGGTACCAGAACACTGCGTAGAGACAGTAAGCTCTGGTCCTGCGTGTATGCTGCGTGTCAACCTAGAAATTGGAGACTGATGGCATAAGACTTCTTTTCCCATTATGAAAGCTCCGTTCATGCGGCCTCGAAGCTACCTGAAAAGCATTGTTGTTGCCGGGGTTTTCCTCACTGCCGGCATGGTTCTGAGAAGAAAATGAGTTTTCTCCTAAGAAACCTTGGGTTTCCAGTTCCTTGTTGGAAGCTCACCCTGCTCTGCGCTATACCTAAAGTGAAAGTCAACGTGAGCCCAAGCTTCGAAGTAAGGCCCTGATTATCCTTGCAAAACGAGAGGCGTGCAGCAGCTCTTGAGGCGTTCATCGTTGTTCTGCCCTAGTTTCAAGGTAGTAAGCTTTTCAACACTCCTAAGGGCCTTGCTTCAGCACCCGTTTCAGTACCAGAAGACTGCGTAGAACCAGGAAGCTCTGCTCCTGCGTGTATGCTGCGTGTCAACCTAGAAATTAGAGACTGATGGCACAACGCTTGTTTTCCCGTTTTGAAAGCTCCATTCATGCGGCCTCGAAGCTACCTGAAAAGCACTGTTGTTACCGTGCTTTTACTTACAGCTGGCATGGCACATAGAAGAAAATGAGTTTTCTCGAAAGAAACCTTGTGCTTCCAGTTCCTAGTTGGAGGCTCACCCTGCTCTACTCTATACCAAACGTGAAAGTCAATGTGAGCACTAGCCTCGAAGTAAGGCCCTGATTATGCTGGCAAAACGGGAGGCGTGCAGCAGCTCCATGAGGCCTTCATCGCTGTTCTGCTTTAGTTTCACGGTAGTAAGCTTTCCAAGACTCCTAGGGACTTTGCTTAAGCAACCGTTTCGGTACCAGAACACTGCGTAGAGACAATAAGCTCTGGTCCTGCGTGTATGCTGCGTGCCAACCTAGAAATTGGAGACTGATGGCATAAAGCTTCTTTTCCCATTATGAAAGCTCCGTTCATGCGGCCTCGAAGCTACCTGAAAAGCATTGTTGTTGCCGGCGTTTTCCTCACTGCCGGCATGGTTCTGAGAAGAAAATGAGTTTTCTCCTAAGAAACCTTTGGTTTCCAGTTCCTTGTTGGAAGCTCACCCTGCTCTGCTCTATACCTAAAGTGAAAGTCAACGTGAGCCCAAGCTTCGAAGTAAGGCCCTGATTATCCTTGCAAAACGAGAGGCGTGCAGCAGCTCCATGAGGCCTTCATCGTTGTTCTGCTTTAGTGTCAAGGTAGTAAGCTTTTCAACACTCCTAGGGGCCTTGCTTCAGCACCCGTTTCAGTACCAGAACACTGCGTAGAACCAGGAAGCTCTGCTCCTGCGTGTATGCTGCGTGTCAACCTAGAAATTAGAGACTGATGGCACAAGGCTAGTTTTCCCATTATGAAAGCTCCGTTGATGCGGCCCCGAAGCTACCTGAAAAGCACTGTTGTTACCGTGCTTTTACTTACAGCCGGCATGGCTCATAGAAGAAAATGAGTTTTCTCGAAAGAAACCTTGTGCTTCCAGTTCCTAGTTGGACGCTCACCCTGCTCTGCTCTATACCAAACGTGAAAGTCAATGTGAGCACTAGCCTCGAAGTAAGGCCCTGATTATCCTGGCAAAACGGGAGGCGTGCAGCAGCTCCATGAGGCCTTCATCGCTGTTCTGCTTTAGTTTCACGGTAGTAAGCTTTCCAAGACTCCTAGGGACTTTGCTTAAGCAACCGTTTCGGTACCAGAACACTGCGTAGAGACAGTAAGCTCTGGTCCTGCGTGTATGCTGCGTGTCAACCTAGAAATTGGAGACTGATGGCATAAGGCTTCTTTTCCCATTATGAAAGCTCCGTTCATGCGGCCTCGAAGCTACCTGAAAAGCATTGTTGTTGTCGGGGTTTTCCTCACTGCCGGCATGGTTCTGAGAAGAAAATGAGTTTTCTCCTAAGAAACCTTGGGTTTCCAGTTCCTTGTTGGAAGCTCACCCTGCTCTGCTCTATACCTAAAGTGAAAGTCAACGTGAGCCCAAGCTTCGAAGTAAGGCCCTGATTATCCTTGCAAAACGAGAGGCGTGCAGCAGCTCCATGAGGCCTTCATCGTTGTTCTGCTTTTGTGTCAAGGTAGTAAGCTTTTCAACACTCCTAGGGGCCTTGCTTCAGCACCCGTTTCAGTACCAGAACACTGCGTAGAACCAGGAAGCTCTGCTCCTGCGTGTATGCTGCGTGTCAACCTAGAAATTAGAGACTGATGGCACAAGGCTAGTTTTCCCATTATGAAAGCTCCGTTGATGCGGCCCCGAAGCTACCTGAAAAGCACTGTTGTTACCGTGCTTTTACTTACAGCCGGCATGGCTCATAGAAGAAAATGAGTTTTCTCGAAAGAAACCTTGTGCTTCCAGTTCCTAGTTGGACGCTCACCCTGCTCTGCTCTATACCAAACGTGAAAGTCAATGTGAGCACTAGCCTCGAAGTAAGGCCCTGATTATGCTGGCAAAACGGGAGGCGTGCAGCAGCTCCATGAGGCCTTCATCGCTGTTCTGCTTTAGTTTCACGGTAGTAAGCTTTCCAAGACTCCTAGGGACTTTGCTTAAGCAACCGTTTCGGTACCAGAACACTGCGTAGAGACAGTAAGCTCTGGTCCTGCGTGTATGCTGCGTGTCAACCTAGAAATTGGAGACTGATGGCATAAGGCTTCTTTTCCCATTATGAAAGCTCCGTTCATGCGGCCTCGAAGCTACCTGAAAAGCATTGTTGTTGCCGGGGTTTTCCTCACTGCCGGCATGGTTCTGAGAAGAAAATGAGTTTTCTCCTAAGAAACCTTGGGTTTCCAGTTCCTTGTTGGAAGCTCACCCTGCTCTGCTCTATACCTAAAGTGAAAGTCAACGTGAGCCCAAGCTTCGAAGTAAGGCCCTGATTATCCTTGCAAAACGAGAGGCGTGCAGTAGCTCCATGAGGCCTTCATCGTTGTTCTGCTTTAGTGTCAAGGTAGTAAGCTTTTCAACACTCCTAGGGGCCTTGCTTCAGCACCCGTTTCAGTACCAGAACACTGCGTAGAACCAGGAAGCTCTGCTCCTGCGTGTATGCTGCGTGTCAACCTAGAAATTAGAGACTGATGGCACAAGGCTAGTTTTCCCATTATGAAAGCTCCGTTGATGCGGCCCCGAAGCTACCTGAAAAGCACTGTTGTTACCGTGCTTTTACTTACAGCCGGCATGGCTCATAGAAGAAAATGAGTTTTCTCGAAAGAAACCTTGTGCTTCTAGTTCCTAGTTGGAAGCTCACCCTGCTCTACTCTATACCAAACGTGAAAGTCAATGTGAGCACTAGCCTCGAAGTAAGGCCCTGATTATCCTGGCAAAACGGGAGGCGTGCAGCAGCTCCATGAGGCCTTCATCGCTGTTCTGCTTTAGTTTCACGGTAGTAAGCTTTCCAAGACTCCTAGGGACTTTGCTTAAGCAACCGTTTCGGTACCAGAACACTGCGTAGAGACAGTAAGCTCTGGTCCTGCGTGTATGCTGCGTGTCAACCTAGAAATTGGAGACTGATGGCATAAGGCTTCTTTTCCCATTATGAAAGCTCCGTTCATGCGGCCTCGAAGCTACCTGAAAAGCATTGTTGTTGCCGGGGTTTTCCTCACTGCCGGCATGGTTCTGAGAAGAAAATGAGTTTTCTCCTAAGAAACCTTGGGTTTCCAGTTCCTTGTTGGAAGCTCACCCTGCTCTGCTCTATACCTAAAGTGAAAGTCAACGTGAGCCCAAGCTTCAAAGTAAGGCCCTGATTATCCTTGCAAAACGAGAGGCGTGCAGCAGCTCCATGAGGCCTTCATCGTTGTTCTGCTTTAGTGTCAAGGTAGTAAGCTTTTCAACACTCCTAGGGGCCTTGCTTCAGCACCCGTTTCAGTACCAGAACACTGCGTAGAACCAGGAAGCTCTGCTCCTGCGTGTATGCTGCGTGTCAACCTAGAAATTAGAGACTGATGGCACAAGGCTAGTTTTCCCATTATGAAAGCTCCGTTGATGCGGCCCCGAAGCTACCTGAAAAGCACTGTTGTTACCGTGCTTTTACTTACAGCCGGCATGGCTCATAGAAGAAAATGAGTTTTCTCGAAAGAAACCTTGTGCTTCCAGTTCCTAGTTGGACGCTCACCCTGCTCTGCTCTATACCAAACGTGAAAGTCAATGTGAGCACTAGCCTCGAAGTAAGGCCCTGATTATCCTGGCCAAACGGGAGGCGTGCAGCAGCTCCATGAGGCCTTCATCGCTGTTCTGCTTTAGTTTCACGGTAGTAAGCTTTCCAAGACTCCTAGGGACTTTGCCTAAGCAACCGTTTCGGTACCAGAACACTGCGTAGAGACAGTAAGCTCTGGTCCTGCGTGTATGCTGCGTGTCAACCTAGAAATTGGAGACTGATGGCATAAGGCTTCTTTTCCCATTATGAAAGCTCCGTTCATGCGGCCTCGAAGCTACCTGAAAAGCATTGTTGTTGCCGGGGTTTTCCTCACTGCTGGCATGGTTCTGAGAAGAAAATGAGTTTTCTCCTAAGAAACCTTGGGTTTCCAGTTCCTTGTTGGAAGCTCACCCTGCTCTGCTCTATACCTAAAGTGAAAGTCAACGTGAGCCCAAGCTTCGAAGTAAGGCCCTGATTATCCTTGCAAAACGAGAGGCGTGCAGCAGCTCCATGAGGCCTTCATCGTTGTTCTGCTTTAGTGTCAAGGTAGTAAGCTTTTCAACACTCCTAGGGGCCTTGCTTCAGCACCCGTTTCAGTACCAGAACACTGCGTAGAACCAGGAAGCTCTGCTCCTGCGTGTATGCTGCGTGTCAACCTAGAAATTAGAGACTGATGGCACAAGGCTAGTTTTCCCATTATGAAAGCTCCGTTGATGCGGCCCCGAAGCTACCTGAAAAGCACTGTTGTTACCGTGCTTTTACTTACAGCTGGCATGGCTCTTAGAAGAAAATGAGTTTTCTCGAAAGAAACCTTGTGCTTCCAGTTCCTAGTTGGAAGCTCACCCTGCTCTGCTCTATACCAAACGTGAAAGTCAATGTGAGCACTAGCCTCGAAGTAAGGCCCTGATTATGCTGGCAAAACGGGAGGCGTGCAGCAGCTCCATGAGGCCTTCATCGCTGTTCTGCTTTAGTTTCACGGTAGTAAGCTTTCCAAGACTCCTAGGCACTTTGCTTAAGCAACCGTTTCGGTACCAGAACACTGCGTAGAGACAGTAAGCTCTGGTCCTGCGTGTATGCTGCGTGTCAACCTAGAAATTGGAGACTGATGGCATAAGGCTTCTTTTCCCATTATGAAAGCTCCGTTCATGCGGCCTCGAAGCTACCTGAAAAGCATTGTTGTTGCCGGGGTTTTCCTCACTGCCGGCATGGTTCTGAGAAGAAAATGAGTTTTCTCCTAAGAAACCTTGGGTTTCCAGTTCCTTGTTGGAAGCTCACCCTGCTCTGCTCTATACCTAAAGTGAAAGTCAACGTGAGCCCAAGCTTCGAAGTAAGGCCCTGATTATCCTTGCAAAACGAGAGGCGTGCAGCAGCTCCATGAGGCCTTCATCGTTGTTCTGCTTTAGTGTCAAGGTAGTAAGCTTTTCAACACTCCTAGGGGCCTTGCTTCAGCACCCGTTTCAGTACCAGAACACTGCGTAGAACCAGGAAGCTCTGCTCCTGCGTGTATGCTGCGTGTCAACCTAGAAATTAGAGACTGATGGCACAAGGCTAGTTTTCCCATTATGAAAGCTCCGTTGATGCGGCCCCGAAGCTACCTGAAAAGCACTGTTGTTACCGTGCTTTTACTTACAGCCGGCATGGCTCATAGAAGAAAATGAGTTTTCTCGAAAGAAACCTTGTGCTTCCAGTTCCTAGTTGGACGCTCACCCTGCTCTGCTCTATACCAAACGTGAAAGTCAATGTGAGCACTAGCCTCGAAGTAAGGCCCTGATTATGCTGGCAAAACGGGAGGCGTGCAGCAGCTCCATGAGGCCTTCATCGCTGTTCTGCTTTAGTTTCACGGTAGTAAGCTTTCCAAGACTCCTAGGGACTTTGCTTAAGCAACCGTTTCGGTACCAGAACACTGCGTAGAGACAGTAAGCTCTGGTCCTGCGTGTATGCTGCGTGTCAACCTAGAAATTGGAGACTGATGGCATAAGACTTCTTTTCCCATTATGAAAGCTCCGTTCATGCGGCCTCGAAGCTACCTGAAAAGCATTGTTGTTGCCGGGGTGTTCCTCTCTGCCGGCATGGTTCTGAGAAGAAAATGAGTTTTCTCCTAAGAAACCTTGTGTTTCCAGTTCCTTGTTGGAAGCTCACCCTGCTCTGCGCTATACCTAAAGTGAAAGTCAACGTGAGCCCAAGCTTCGAAGTAAGGCCCTGATTATCCTTGCAAAACGAGAGGCGTGCAGCAGCTCTTGAGGCGTTCATCGTTGTTCTGCTTTAGTGTCAAGGTAGTAAGCTTTTCAACACTCCTAGGGGCCTGGCTTCAGCACCCGTTTCAGTACCAGAAGACTGCGTAGAACCAGGAAGCTCTGCTCCTGCGTGTATGCTGCGTGTCAACCTAGAAATTAGAGACTGATGGCACAACGCTTGTTTTCCCGTTTTGAAAGCTCCATTCATGCGGCCTCGAAGCTACCTGAAAAGCACTGTTGTTACCGTGCTTTTACTTACAGCTGGCATGGCACATAGAAGAAAATGAGTTTTCTCGAAAGAAACCATGTGCTTCCAGTTCCTAGTTGGAAGCTCACCCTGCTCTACTCTATACCAAATGTGAAAGTCAACGTGAGCACTAGCCTCGAAGTAAGGCCCTGATTATGCTGGCAAAACGGGAGGCGTGCAGCAGCTCCATGAGGCCTTCATCGCTGTTCTGCTTTAGTTTCACGGTAGTAAGCTTTCCAAGACTCCTAGGTACTTTGCTTAAGCAACCGTTTCGGTACCAGAACACTGCATAGAGACAGTAAGCTCTGGTCCTGCGTGTATGCTGCGTGTCAACCTAGAAATTAGAGACTGATGGCACAAGGCTAGTTTTCCCATTATGAAAGCTCCGTTGATGCGGCCCCGAAGCTACCTGAAAAGCACTGTTGTTACCGTGCTTTTACTTACAGCCGGCATGGCTCATAGAAGAAAATGAGTTTTCTCGAAAGAAACCTTGTGCTTCCAGTTCCTAGTTGGAAGCTCACCCTGCTCTACTCTATACCAAACGTGAAAGTCAATGTGAGCACTAGCCTCGAAGTAAGGCCCTGATTATCCTGGCATAATGGGAGGCGTGCAGCAGCTCCATGAGGCCTTCATCGCTGTTCTGCTTTAGTTTCACGGTAGTAAGCTTTCCAAGACTCCTAGGGACTTTGCTTAAGCAACCGTTTCGGTACCAGAACCCTGCGTAGAGACAGTAAGCTCTGGTCCTGCGTGTATGCTGCGTGTCAACCTAGAAATTGGAGACTGATGGCATAAGACTTCTTTTCCCATTATGAAAGCTCCGTTCATGCGGCCTCGAAGCTACCTGAAAAGCATTGTTGTTGCCGGGGTTTTCCTCACTGCCGGCATGGTTCTGAGAAGAAAATGAGTTTTCTCCTAAGAAACCTTGGGTTTCCAGTTCCATGTTGGAAGCTCACCCTGCTCTGCTCTATACCTAAAGTGAAAGTCAACGTGAGCCCAAGCTTCGAAGTAAGGCCCTGATTATCCTTGCAAAACGAGAGGCGTGCAGCAGCTCCATGAGGCCTTCATCGTTGTTCTGCTTTTGTGTCAAGGTAGTAAGCTTTTCAACACTCCTAGGGGCCTTGCTTCAGCACCCGTTTCAGTACCAGAACACTGCGTAGAACCAGGAAGCTCTGCTCCTGCGTGTATGCTGCGTGTCAACCTAGAAATTAGAGACTGATGGCACAAGGCTAGTTTTCCCATTATGAAAGCTCCGTTGATGCAGCCCCGAAGCTACCTGAAAAGCACTGTTGTTACCGTGCTTTTACTTACAGCCGGCATGGCTCATAGAAGAAAATGAGTTTTCTCGAAAGAAACCTTGTGCTTCCAGTTCCTAGTTGGACGCTCACCCTGCTCTGCTCTATACCAAACGTGAAAGTCAATGTGAGCACTAGCCTCGAAGTAAGGCCCTGATTATGCTGGCAAAACGGGAGGCGTGCAGCAGCTCCATGAGGCCTTCATCGCTGTTCTGCTTTAGTTTCACGGTAGTAAGCTTTCCAAGACTCCTAGGGACTTTGCTTAAGCAACCGTTTCGGTACCAGAACACTGCGTAGAGACAGTAAGCTCTGGTCCTGCGTGTATGCTGCGTGTCAACCTAGAAATTGGAGACTGATGGCATAAGACTTCTTTTCCCATTATGAAAGCTCCGTTCATGCGGCCTCGAAGCTACCTGAAAAGCATTGTTTTTGCCGGGGTTTTCCTCACTGCCGGCATGGTTCTGAGAAGAAAATGAGTTTTCTCCTAAGAAACCTTGGGTTTCCAGTTCCTTGTTGGAAGCTCACCCTGCTCTGCTCTATACCTAAAGTGAAAGTCAACGTGAGCCCAAGCTTCGAAGTAAGGCCCTGATTATCCTTGCAAAACGAGAGGCGTGCAGCAGCTCCATGAGGCCTTCATCGTTGTTCTGCTTTAGTGTCAAGGTAGTAAGCTTTTCAACACTCCTAGGGGCCTTGCTTCAGCACCCGTTTCAGTACCAGAACACTGCGTAGAACCAGGAAGCTCTGCTCCTGCGTGTATGCTGCGTGTCAACCTAGAAATTAGAGACTGATGGCACAAGGCTAGTTTCCCATTATGAAAGCTCCGTTGATGCGGCCCCGAAGCTACCTGAAAAGCACTGTTGTTACCGTGCTTTTACTTACAGCCGGCATGGCTCATAGAAGAAAATGAGTTTTCTCGAAAGAAACCTTGTGCTTCCAGTTCCTAGTTGGACGCTCACCCTGCTCTGCTCTATACCAAACGTGAAAGTCAATGTGAGCACTAGCCTCGAAGTAAGGCCCTGATTATGCTGGCAAAACGGGAGGCGTGCAGCAGCTCCATGAGGCCTTCATCGCTGTTCTGCTTTAGTTTCACGGTAGTAAGCTTTCCAAGACTCCTAGGGACTTTGCTTAAGCAACCGTTTCGGTACCAGAACACTGCGTAGAGACAGTAAGCTCTGGTCCTGCGTGTATGCTGCGTGTCAACCTAGAAATTGGAGACTGATGGCATAAGACTTCTTTTCCCATTATGAAAGCTCCGTTCATGCGGCCTCGAAGCTACCTGAAAAGCATTGTTGTTGCCGGGGTTTTCCTCACTGCCGGCATGGTTCTGAGAAGAAAATGAGTTTTCTCCTAAGAAACCTTGGGTTTCCAGTTCCTTGTTGGAAGCTCACCCTGCTCTGCGCTATACCTAAAGTGAAAGACAACGTGAGCCCAAGCTTCGAAGTAAGGCCCTGATTATCCTTGCAAAACGAGAGGCGTGCAGCAGCTCCATGAGGCCTTCATCGTTGTTCTGCTTTAGTGTCAAGGTAGTAAGCTTTTCAACACTCCTAGGGGCCTTGCTTCAGCACCCGTTTCAGTACCAGAACACTGCGTAGAACCAGGAAGCTCTGCTCCTGCGTGTATGCTGCGTGTCAACCTAGAAATTAGAGACTGATGGCACAAGGCTAGTTTTCCCATTATGAAAGCTCCGTTGATGCGGCCCCGAAGCTACCTGAAAAGCACTGTTGTTACCGTGCTTTTACTTACAGCCGGCATGGCTCATAGAAGAAAATGAGTTTTCTCGAAAGAAACCTTGTGCTTCCAGTTCCTAGTTGGACGCTCACCCTGCTCTGCTCTATACCAAACGTGAAAGTCAATGTGAGCACTAGCCTCGAAGTAAGGCCCTGATTATCCTGGCCAAACGGGAGGCGTGCAGCAGCTCCATGAGGCCTTCATCGCTGTTCTGCTTTAGTTTCACGGTAGTAAGCTTTCCAAGACTCCTAGGGACTTTGCCTAAGCAACCGTTTCGGTACCAGAACACTGCGTAGAGACAGTAAGCTCTGGTCCTGCGTGTATGCTGCGTGTCAACCTAGAAATTGGAGACTGATGGCATAAGGCTTCTTTTCCCATTATGAAAGCTCCGTTCATGCGGCCTCGAAGCTACCTGAAAAGCATTGTTGTTGCCGGGGTTTTCCTCACTGCTGGCATGGTTCTGAGAAGAAAATGAGTTTTCTCCTAAGAAACCTTGGGTTTCCAGTTCCTTGTTGGAAGCTCACCCTGCTCTGCTCTATACCTAAAGTGAAAGTCAACGTGAGCCCAAGCTTCGAAGTAAGGCCCTGATTATCCTTGCAAAACGAGAGGCGTGCAGCAGCTCCATGAGGCCTTCATCGTTGTTCTGCTTTAGTGTCAAGGTAGTAAGCTTTTCAACACTCCTAGGGGCCTTGCTTCAGCACCCGTTTCAGTACCAGAACACTGCGTAGAACCAGGAAGCTCTGCTCCTGCGTGTATGCTGCGTGTCAACCTAGAAATTAGAGACTGATGGCACAAGGCTAGTTTTCCCATTATGAAAGCTCCGTTGATGCGGCCCCGAAGCTACCTGAAAAGCACTGTTGTTACCGTGCTTTTACTTACAGCTGGCATGGCTCTTAGAAGAAAATGAGTTTTCTCGAAAGAAACCTTGTGCTTCCAGTTCCTAGTTGGAAGCTCACCCTGCTCTGCTCTATACCAAACGTGAAAGTCAATGTGAGCACTAGCCTCGAAGTAAGGCCCTGATTATGCTGGCAAAACGGGAGGCGTGCAGCAGCTCCATGAGGCCTTCATCGCTGTTCTGCTTTAGTTTCACGGTAGTAAGCTTTCCAAGACTCCTAGGCACTTTGCTTAAGCAACCGTTTCGGTACCAGAACACTGCGTAGAGACAGTAAGCTCTGGTCCTGCGTGTATGCTGCGTGTCAACCTAGAAATTGGAGACTGATGGCATAAGGCTTCTTTTCCCATTATGAAAGCTCCGTTCATGCGGCCTCGAAGCTACCTGAAAAGCATTGTTGTTGCCGGGGTTTTCCTCACTGCCGGCATGGTTCTGAGAAGAAAATGAGTTTTCTCCTAAGAAACCTTGGGTTTCCAGTTCCTTGTTGGAAGCTCACCCTGCTCTGCTCTATACCTAAAGTGAAAGTCAACGTGAGCCCAAGCTTCGAAGTAAGGCCCTGATTATCCTTGCAAAACGAGAGGCGTGCAGCAGCTCCATGAGGCCTTCATCGTTGTTCTGCTTTAGTGTCAAGGTAGTAAGCTTTTCAACACTCCTAGGGGCCTTGCTTCAGCACCCGTTTCAGTACCAGAACACTGCGTAGAACCAGGAAGCTCTGCTCCTGCGTGTATGCTGCGTGTCAACCTAGAAATTAGAGACTGATGGCACAAGGCTAGTTTTCCCATTATGAAAGCTCCGTTGATGCGGCCCCGAAGCTACCTGAAAAGCACTGTTGTTACCGTGCTTTTACTTACAGCCGGCATGGCTCATAGAAGAAAATGAGTTTTCTCGAAAGAAACCTTGTGCTTCCAGTTCCTAGTTGGACGCTCACCCTGCTCTGCTCTATACCAAACGTGAAAGTCAATGTGAGCACTAGCCTCGAAGTAAGGCCCTGATTATGCTGGCAAAACGGGAGGCGTGCAGCAGCTCCATGAGGCCTTCATCGCTGTTCTGCTTTAGTTTCACGGTAGTAAGCTTTCCAAGACTCCTAGGGACTTTGCTTAAGCAACCGTTTCGGTACCAGAACACTGCGTAGAGACAGTAAGCTCTGGTCCTGCGTGTATGCTGCGTGTCAACCTAGAAATTGGAGACTGATGGCATAAGACTTCTTTTCCCATTATGAAAGCTCCGTTCATGCGGCCTCGAAGCTACCTGAAAAGCATTGTTGTTGCCGGGGTGTTCCTCTCTGCCGGCATGGTTCTGAGAAGAAAATGAGTTTTCTCCTAAGAAACCTTGTGTTTCCAGTTCCTTGTTGGAAGCTCACCCTGCTCTGCGCTATACCTAAAGTGAAAGTCAACGTGAGCCCAAGCTTCGAAGTAAGGCCCTGATTATCCTTGCAAAACGAGAGGCGTGCAGCAGCTCTTGAGGCGTTCATCGTTGTTCTGCTTTAGTGTCAAGGTAGTAAGCTTTTCAACACTCCTAGGGGCCTGGCTTCAGCACCCGTTTCAGTACCAGAAGACTGCGTAGAACCAGGAAGCTCTGCTCCTGCGTGTATGCTGCGTGTCAACCTAGAAATTAGAGACTGATGGCACAACGCTTGTTTTCCCGTTTTGAAAGCTCCATTCATGCGGCCTCGAAGCTACCTGAAAAGCACTGTTGTTACCGTGCTTTTACTTACAGCTGGCATGGCACATAGAAGAAAATGAGTTTTCTCGAAAGAAACCATGTGCTTCCAGTTCCTAGTTGGAAGCTCACCCTGCTCTACTCTATACCAAATGTGAAAGTCAACGTGAGCACTAGCCTCGAAGTAAGGCCCTGATTATGCTGGCAAAACGGGAGGCGTGCAGCAGCTCCATGAGGCCTTCATCGCTGTTCTGCTTTAGTTTCACGGTAGTAAGCTTTCCAAGACTCCTAGGTACTTTGCTTAAGCAACCGTTTCGGTACCAGAACACTGCATAGAGACAGTAAGCTCTGGTCCTGCGTGTATGCTGCGTGTCAACCTAGAAATTAGAGACTGATGGCACAAGGCTAGTTTTCCCATTATGAAAGCTCCGTTGATGCGGCCCCGAAGCTACCTGAAAAGCACTGTTGTTACCGTGCTTTTACTTACAGCCGGCATGGCTCATAGAAGAAAATGAGTTTTCTCGAAAGAAACCTTGTGCTTCCAGTTCCTAGTTGGAAGCTCACCCTGCTCTACTCTATACCAAACGTGAAAGTCAATGTGAGCACTAGCCTCGAAGTAAGGCCCTGATTATCCTGGCATAATGGGAGGCGTGCAGCAGCTCCATGAGGCCTTCATCGCTGTTCTGCTTTAGTTTCACGGTAGTAAGCTTTCCAAGACTCCTAGGGACTTTGCTTAAGCAACCGTTTCGGTACCAGAACCCTGCGTAGAGACAGTAAGCTCTGGTCCTGCGTGTATGCTGCGTGTCAACCTAGAAATTGGAGACTGATGGCATAAGACTTCTTTTCCCATTATGAAAGCTCCGTTCATGCGGCCTCGAAGCTACCTGAAAAGCATTGTTGTTGCCGGGGTTTTCCTCACTGCCGGCATGGTTCTGAGAAGAAAATGAGTTTTCTCCTAAGAAACCTTGGGTTTCCAGTTCCATGTTGGAAGCTCACCCTGCTCTGCTCTATACCTAAAGTGAAAGTCAACGTGAGCCCAAGCTTCGAAGTAAGGCCCTGATTATCCTTGCAAAACGAGAGGCGTGCAGCAGCTCCATGAGGCCTTCATCGTTGTTCTGCTTTTGTGTCAAGGTAGTAAGCTTTTCAACACTCCTAGGGGCCTTGCTTCAGCACCCGTTTCAGTACCAGAACACTGCGTAGAACCAGGAAGCTCTGCTCCTGCGTGTATGCTGCGTGTCAACCTAGAAATTAGAGACTGATGGCACAAGGCTAGTTTTCCCATTATGAAAGCTCCGTTGATGCAGCCCCGAAGCTACCTGAAAAGCACTGTTGTTACCGTGCTTTTACTTACAGCCGGCATGGCTCATAGAAGAAAATGAGTTTTCTCGAAAGAAACCTTGTGCTTCCAGTTCCTAGTTGGACGCTCACCCTGCTCTGCTCTATACCAAACGTGAAAGTCAATGTGAGCACTAGCCTCGAAGTAAGGCCCTGATTATGCTGGCAAAACGGGAGGCGTGCAGCAGCTCCATGAGGCCTTCATCGCTGTTCTGCTTTAGTTTCACGGTAGTAAGCTTTCCAAGACTCCTAGGGACTTTGCTTAAGCAACCGTTTCGGTACCAGAACACTGCGTAGAGACAGTAAGCTCTGGTCCTGCGTGTATGCTGCGTGTCAACCTAGAAATTGGAGACTGATGGCATAAGACTTCTTTTCCCATTATGAAAGCTCCGTTCATGCGGCCTCGAAGCTACCTGAAAAGCATTGTTTTTGCCGGGGTTTTCCTCACTGCCGGCATGGTTCTGAGAAGAAAATGAGTTTTCTCCTAAGAAACCTTGGGTTTCCAGTTCCTTGTTGGAAGCTCACCCTGCTCTGCTCTATACCTAAAGTGAAAGTCAACGTGAGCCCAAGCTTCGAAGTAAGGCCCTGATTATCCTTGCAAAACGAGAGGCGTGCAGCAGCTCCATGAGGCCTTCATCGTTGTTCTGCTTTAGTGTCAAGGTAGTAAGCTTTTCAACACTCCTAGGGGCCTTGCTTCAGCACCCGTTTCAGTACCAGAACACTGCGTAGAACCAGGAAGCTCTGCTCCTGCGTGTATGCTGCGTGTCAACCTAGAAATTAGAGACTGATGGCACAAGGCTAGTTTCCCATTATGAAAGCTCCGTTGATGCGGCCCCGAAGCTACCTGAAAAGCACTGTTGTTACCGTGCTTTTACTTACAGCCGGCATGGCTCATAGAAGAAAATGAGTTTTCTCGAAAGAAACCTTGTGCTTCCAGTTCCTAGTTGGACGCTCACCCTGCTCTGCTCTATACCAAACGTGAAAGTCAATGTGAGCACTAGCCTCGAAGTAAGGCCCTGATTATGCTGGCAAAACGGGAGGCGTGCAGCAGCTCCATGAGGCCTTCATCGCTGTTCTGCTTTAGTTTCACGGTAGTAAGCTTTCCAAGACTCCTAGGGACTTTGCTTAAGCAACCGTTTCGGTACCAGAACACTGCGTAGAGACAGTAAGCTCTGGTCCTGCGTGTATGCTGCGTGTCAACCTAGAAATTGGAGACTGATGGCATAAGACTTCTTTTCCCATTATGAAAGCTCCGTTCATGCGGCCTCGAAGCTACCTGAAAAGCATTGTTGTTGCCGGGGTTTTCCTCACTGCCGGCATGGTTCTGAGAAGAAAATGAGTTTTCTCCTAAGAAACCTTGGGTTTCCAGTTCCTTGTTGGAAGCTCACCCTGCTCTGCGCTATACCTAAAGTGAAAGACAACGTGAGCCCAAGCTTCGAAGTAAGGCCCTGATTATCCTTGCAAAACGAGAGGCGTGCAGCAGCTCTTGAGGCGTTCATCGTTGTTCTGCTTTAGTTTCAAGGTAGTAAGCTTTTCAACACTCCTAGGGGCCTTGCTTCAGCACCCGTTTCAGTACCAGAACACTGCGTAGAACCAGGAAGCTCTGCTCCTGCGTGTATGCTGCGTGTCAACCTAGAAATTAGAGACTGATGGCACAAGGCTAGTTTTCCCATTATGAAAGCTCCGTTGATGCGGCCCCGAAGCTACCTGAAAAGCACTGTTGTTACCGTGCTTTTACTTACAGCCGGCATGGCTCATAGAAGAAAATGAGTTTTCTCGAAAGAAACCTTGTGCTTCCAGTTCCTAGTTGGAAGCTCACCCTGCTCTGCTCTATACCAAACGTGAAAGTCAATGTGAGCAGTAGCCTCGAAGTAAGGCCCTGATTATGCTGGCAAAACGGGAGGCGTGCAGCAGCTCCATGAGGCCTTCATCGCTGTTCTGCTTTAGTTTCACGGTAGTAAGCTTTCCAAGACTCCTAGGGACTTTGCTTAAGCAACCGTTTCGGTACCAGAACACTGCGTAGAGACAGTAAGCTCTGGTCCTGCGTGTATGCTGCGTGTCAACCTAGAAATTGGAGACTGATGGCATAAGGCTTCTTTTCCCATTATGAAAGCTCCGTTCATGCGGCCTCGAAGCTACCTGAAAAGCATTGTTGTTGCCGGGGTTTTCCTCACTGCCGGCATGGTTCTGAGAAGAAAATGAGTTTTCTCCTAAGAAACCTTGGGTTTCCAGTTCCTTGTTGGAAGCTCACCCTGCTCTGCTCTATACCTAAAGTGAAAGTCAACGTGAGCCCAAGCTTCGAAGTAAGGCCCTGATTATCCTTGCAAAACGAGAGGCGTGCAGCAGCTCCATGAGGCCTTCATCGTTGTTCTGCTTTTGTGTCAAGGTAGTAAGCTTTTCAACACTCCTAGGGGCCTTGCTTCAGCACCCGTTTCAGTACCAGAACACTGCGTAGAACCAGGAAGCTCTGCTCCTGCGTGTATGCTGCGTGTCAACCTAGAAATTAGAGACTGATGGCACAAGGCTAGTTTTCCCATTATGAAAGCTCCGTTGATGCGGCCCCGAAGCTACCTGAAAAGCACTGTTGTTACCGTGCTTTTACTTACAGCCGGCATGGCTCATAGAAGAAAATGAGTTTTCTCGAAAGAAACCTTGTGCTTCCAGTTCCTAGTTGGAAGCTCACCCTTCTCTGCTCTATACCAAACGTGAAAGTCAATGTGACCACTAGCCTCGAAGTAAGGCCCTGATTATGCTGGCAAAACGGGAGGCGTGCAGCAGCTCCATGAGGTCTTCATCGCTGTTCTGCTTTAGTTTCACGGTAGTAAGCTTTCCAAGACTCCTAGGGACTTTGCTTAAGCAACCGTTTCGGTACCAGAACACTGCGTAGAGACAGTAAGCTCTGGTCCTGCGTGTATGCTGCGTGTCAACCTAGAAATTGGAGACTGATGGCATAAGGCTTCTTTTCCCATTATGAAAGCTCCGTTCATGTGGCCTCGAAGCTACCTGAAAAGCATTGTTGTTGCCGGGGTTTTCCTCACTGCCGACATGGTTCTGAGAAGAAAATGAGTTTTCTCCTAAGAAACCTTGGGTTTACAGTTCCTTGTTGGAAGCTCACCCTGCTCTGCTCTATACCTAAAGTGAAAGTCAACGTGAGCCCAAGCTTCGAAGTAAGGCCCTGATTATCATTGCAAAACGAGAGGCGTGCAGCAGCTCCATGAGGCCTTCATCGTTGTTCTGCTTTAGTGTCAAGGTAGTAAGCTTTTCAACACTCCTAGGGGCCTTGCTTCAGCACCCGTTTCAGTACCAGAACACTGCGTAGAACCAGGAAGCTCTGCTCCTGCGTGTATGCTGCGTGTCAACCTAGAAATTAGAGACTGATGGCACAAGGCTAGTTTTCCCATTATGAAAGCTCCGTTGATGCGGCCCCGAAGCTACCTGAAAAGCACTGTTGTTACCGTGCTTTTACTTACAGCCGGCATGGCTCATAGAAGAAAATGAGTTTTCTCGAAAGAAACCTTGTGCTTCCAGTTCCTAGTTGGAAGCTCACCCTGCTCTGCTCTATACCAAACGTGAAAGTCAATGTGAGCACTAGCCTCGAAGTAAGGCCCTGATTATCCTGGCAAAACGGGAGGCGTGCAGCAGCTCCATCAGGCCTTCATCGCTGTTCTGCTTTAGTTTCACGGTAGTAAGCTTTCCAAGACTCCTAGGGACTTTGCTTAAGCAACCGTTTCGGTACCAGAACACTGCGTAGAGACAGTAAGCTCTGGTCCTGCGTGTATGCTGCGTGTCAACCTAGAAATTGGAGACTGATGGCATAAGACTTCTTTTCCCATTATGAAAGCTCCGTTCATGCGGCCTCGAAGCTACCTGAAAAGCATTGTTGTTGCCGGGGTTTTCCTCACTGCCGGCATGGTTCTGAGAAGAAAATGAGTTTTCTCCTAAGAAACCTTGGGTTTCCAGTTCCTTGTTGGAAGCTCACCCTGCTCTGCGCTATACCTAAAGTGAAAGTCAACGTGAGCCCAAGCTTCGAAGTAAGGCCCTGATTATCCTTGCAAAACGAGAGGCGTGCAGCAGCTCTTGAGGCGTTCATCGTTGTTGTGCTTTAATGTCAAGGTAGTAAGCTTTTCAACACTCCTAGGGGCCTTGCTTCAGCACCCGTTTCAGTACCAGAACACTGCGTAGAACCAGGAAGCTCTGCTCCTGCGTGTATGCTGCGTGTCAACCTAGAAATTAGAGACTGATGGCACAAGGCTAGTTTTCCCATTATGAAAGCTCCGTTGATGCGGCCCCGAAGCTACCTGAAAAGCACTGTTGTTACCGTGCTTTTACTTACAGCCGGCATGGCTCATAGAAGAAAATGAGTTTTCTCGAAAGAAACCTTGTGCTTCCAGTTCCTAGTTGGAAGCTCACCCTGTTCTGCTCTATACCAAACGTGAAAGTCAATGTGAGCACTAGCCTCGAAGTAAGGCCCTGATTATGCTGGCAAAACGGGAGGCGTGCAGCAGCTCCATGAGGCCTTCATCGCTGTTCTGCTTTAGTTTCACGGTAGTAAGCTTTCCAAGACTCCTAGGGACTTTGCTTAAGCAACCGTTTCGGTACCAGAACACTGCGTAGAGACAGTAAGCTCTGGTCCTGCGTGTATGCTGCGTGTCAACCTAGAAATTGGAGACTGATGGCATAAGGCTTCTTTTCCCATTATGAAAGCTCCGTTCATGCGGCCTCGAAGCTACCTGAAAAGCATTGTTGTTGCCGGGGTTTTCCTCACTGCCGGCATGGTTCTGAGAAGAAAATGAGTTTTCTCCTACGAAACCTTGGGTTTCCAGTTCCTTGTTGGAAGCTCACCCTGCTCTGCTCTATACCTAAAGTGAAAGTCAACGTGAGCCCAAGCTTCGAAGTAAGGCCCTGATTATCCTTGCAAAACGAGAGGCGTGCAGCAGCTCCATGAGGCCTTCATCGTTGTTCTGCTTTAGTGTCAAGGTAGTAAGCTTTTCAACACTCCTAGGGGCCTTGCTTCATCACCCGTTTCAGTACCAGAACACTGCGTAGAACCAGGAAGCTCTGCTCCTGCGTGTATGCTGCGTGTCAACCTAGAAATTAGAGACTGATGGCACAAGGCTAGTTTTCCCATTATGAAAGCTCCGTTGATGCGGCCCCGAAGCTACCTGAAAAGCACTGTTGTTACCGTGCTTTTACTTACAGCCGGCATGGCTCATAGAAGAAAATGAGTTTTCTCGAAAGAAACCTTGTGCTTCCAGTTCCTAGTTGGAAGCTCACCCTGCTCTGCTCTATACCAAACGTGAAAGTCAATGTGAGCACTAGCCTCGAAGTAAGGCCCTGATTATGCTGGCAAAACGGGAGGCGTGCAGCAGCTCCATGAGGCCTTCATCGCTGTTCTGCTTTAGTTTCACGGTAGTAAGCTTTCCAAGACTCCTAGGGACTTTGCTTAAGCAACCGTTTCGGTACCAGAACACTGCGTAGAGACAGTAAGCTCTGGTCCTGCGTGTATGCTGCGTGTCAACCTAGAAATTGGAGACTGATGGCATAAGGCTTCTTTTCCCATTATTAAAGCTCCGTTCATGTGGCCTCGAAGCTACCTGAAAAGCATTGTTGTTGCCGGGGTTTTCCTCACTGCCAGCATGGTTCTGAGAAGAAAATGAGTTTTCTCCTAAGAAACCTTGGGTTTCCAGTTCCTTGTTGGAAGCTCACCCTGCTCTGCTCTATACCTAAAGTGAAAGTCAACGTGAGCCCAAGCTTCGAAGTAAGGCCCTGATTATCCTTGCAAAACGAGAGGCGTGCAGCAACTCCATGAGGCCTTCATCGTTGTTCTGCTTTAGTGTCAAGGTAGTAAGCTTTTCAACACTCCTAGGGGCCTTGCTTCAGCACCCGTTTCAGTACCAGAACACTGCGTAGAACCAGGAAGCTCTGCTCCTGCGTGTATGCTGCGTGTCAACCTAGAAATTAGAGACTGATGGCACAAGGCTAGTTTTCCCATTATGAAAGCTCCGTTGATGCGGCCCCGAAGCTACCTGAAAAGCACTGTTGTTACCGTGCTTTTACTTACAGCTGGCATGGCTCTTAGAAGAAAATGAGTTTTCTCGAAAGAAACCTTGTGCTTCCAGTTCCTAGTTGGAAGCTCACCCTGCTCTGCTCTATACCAAACGTGAAAGTCAATGTGAGCACTAGCCTCGAAGTAAGGCCCTGATTATGCTGGCAAAACGGGAGGCGTGCAGCAGCTCCATGAGGCCTTCATCGCTGTTCTGCTTTAGTTTCACGGTAGTAAGCTTTCCAAGACTCCTAGGGACTTTGCTTAAGCAACCGTTTCGGTACCAGAACACTGCGTAGAGACAGTAAGCTCTGGTCCTGCGTGTATGCTGCGTGTCAACCTAGAAATTGGAGACTGATGGCATAAGGCTTCTTTTCCCATTATGAAAGCTCCGTTCATGCGGCCTCGAAGCTACCTGAAAAGCATTGTTGTTGCCGGGGTTTTCCTCACTGCCGGCATGGTTCTGAGAAGAAAATGAGTTTTCTCCTAAGAAACCTTGGGTTTCCAGTTCCTTGTTGGAAGCTCACCCTGCTCTGCTCTATACCTAAAGTGAAAGTCAACGTGAGCCCAAGCTTCGAAGTAAGGCCCTGATTATCCTTGCAAAACGAGAGGCGTGCAGCAGCTCCATGAGGCCTTCATCGTTCTTCTGCCCTAGTTTCAAGGTAGTAAGCTTTTCAACACTCCTAGGGGCCTTGCTTCAGCACCCGTTTCAGTACCAGAACACTGCGTAGAACCAGGAAGCTCTGCTCCTGCGTGTATGCTGCGTGTCAACCTAGAAATTAGAGAGTGATGGCACAAGGCTAGTTTTCCCATTATGAAAGCTCCGTTGATGCGGCCCCGAAGCTACCTGAAAAGCACTGTTGTTACCGTGCTTTTACTTACAGCCGGCATGGCTCATAGAAGAAAATGAGTTTTCTCGAAAGAAACCTTGTGCTTCCAGTTCCTAGTTGGAAGCTCACCCTGCTCTGCTCTATACCAAACGTGAAAGTCAATGTGAGCACTAGACTCGAAGTAAGGCCCTGATTATGCTGGCAAAACGGGAGGCGTGCAGCAGCTCCATGAGGCCTTCATCGCTGTTCTGCTTTAGTTTCACGGTAGTAAGCTTTCCAAGACTCCTAGGGACTTTGCTTAAGCAACCGTTTCGGTACCAGAACACTGCGTAGAGACAGTAAGCTCTGGTCCTGCGTGTATGCTGCGTGTCAACCTAGAAATTGGAGACTGATGGCATAAGACTTCTTTTCCCATTATGAAAGCTCCGTTCATGCGGCCTCGAAGCTACCTGAAAAGCATTGTTGTTGCCGGGGTTTTCCTCACTGCCGGCATGGTTCTGAGAAGAAAATGAGTTTTCTCCTAAGAAACCTTGGGTTTCCAGTTCCTTGTTGGAAGCTCACCCTGCTCTGCGCTATACCTAAAGTGAAAGTCAACGTGAGCCAAAGCTTCGAAGTAAGGCCCTGATTATCCTTGCAAAACGAGAGGCGTGCAGCAGCTCTTGAGGCGTTCATCGTTGTTGTGCTTTAATGTCAAGGTAGTAAGCTTTTCAACACTCCTAGGGGCCTTGCTTCAGCACCCGTTTCAGTACCAGGACACTGCGTAGAACCAGGAAGCTCTGCTCCTGCGTGTATGCTGCGTGTCAACCTAGAAATTAGAGACTGATGGCACAAGGCTAGTTTTCCCATTATGAAAGCTCCGTTGATGCGGCCCCGAAGCTACCTGAAAAGCACTGTTGTTACCGTGCTTTTACTTACAGCCGGCATGGCTCATAGAAGAAAATGAGTTTTCTCGAAAGAAACCTTGTGCTTCCAGTTCCTAGTTGGAAGCTCACCCTGCTCTGCTCTATACCAAACGTGAAAGTCAATGTGAGCACTAGCCTCGAAGTAAGGCCCTGATTATGCTGGCAAAACGGGAGGCGTGCAGCAGCTCCATGAGGCCTTCATCGCTGTTCTGCTTTAGTTTCACGGTAGTAAGCTTTCCAAGACTCCTAGGGACTTTGCTTAAGCAACCGTTTCGGTACCAGAACACTGCGTAGAGACAGTAAGCTCTGGTCCTGCGTGTATGCTGCGTGTCAACCTAGAAATTGGAGACTGATGGCATAAGGCTTCTTTTCCCATTATGAAAGCTCCGTTCATGCGGCCTCGAAGCTACCTGAAAAGCATTGTTGTTGCCGGGGTTTTCCTCACTGCCAACATGGTTCTGAGAAGAAAATGAGTTTTCTCCTAAGAAACCTTGGTTTTCCAGTTCCTTGTTGGAAGCTCACCCTGCTCTGCTCTATACCTAAAGTGAAAGTCAACGTGAGCCCAAGCTTCGAAGTAAGGCCCTGATTATCCTTGCAAAACGAGAGGCGTGCAGCAGCTCCATGAGGCCTTCATCGTTGTTCTGCTTTAGTGTCAAGGTAGTAAGCTTTTCAACACTCCTAGGGGCCTTGCTTCAGCACCCGTTTCAGTACCAGAACACTGCGTAGAACCAGGAAGCTCTGCTCCTGCGTGTATGCTGCGTGTCAACCTAGAAATTAGAGACTGATGGCACAAGGCTAGTTTTCCCATTATGAAAGCTCCGTTGATGCGGCCCCGAAGCTACCTGAAAAGCACTGTTGTTACCGTGCTTTTACTTACAGCCGGCATGGCTCATAGAAGAAAATGAGTTTTCTCGAAAGAAACCTTGTGCTTCCAGTTCCTAGTTGGAAGCTCACCCTGCTCTGCTCTATACCAAACGTGAAAGTCAATGTGAGCACTAGCCTCGAAGTAAGGCCCTGATTATGCTGGCAAAACGGGAGGCGTGCAGCAGCTCCATGAGGCCTTCATCGCTGTTCTGCTTTAGTTTCACGGTAGTAAGCTTTCCAAGACTCCTAGGCACTTTGCTTAAGCAACCGTTTCGGTACCAGAACACTGCGTAGAGACAGTAAGCTCTGGTCCTGCGTGTATGCTGCGTGTCAACCTAGAAATTGGAGACTGATGGCATAAGGCTTCTTTTCCCATTATGAAAGCTCCGTTCATGCGGCCTCGAAGCTACCTGAAAAGCATTGTTGTTGCCGGGGTTTTCCTCACTGCCGGCATGGTTCTGAGAAGAAAATGAGTTTTCTCCTAAGAAACCTTGGGTTTCCAGTTCCTTGTTGGAAGCTCACCCTGCTCTGCTCTATACCTAAAGTGAAAGTCCACGTGAGCCCAAGCTTCGAAGTAAGGCCCTGATTATCCTTGCAAAACGAGAGGCGTGCAGCAGCTCCATGAGGCCTTCATCGTTGTTCTGCTTTAGTGTCAAGGTAGTAAGCTTTTCAACACTCCTAGGGGCCTTGCTTCAGCACCCGTTTCAGTACCAGAACACTGCGTAGAACCAGGAAGCTCTGCTCCTGCGTGTATGCTGCGTGTCAACCTAGAAATTAGAGACTGATGGCACAAGGCTAGTTTTCCCATTATGAAAGCTCCGTTGATGCGGCCCCGAAGCTACCTGAAAAGCACTGTTGTTACCGTGCTTTTACTTACAGCCGGCATGGCTCATAGAAGAAAATGAGTTTTCTCGAAAGAAACCTTGTGCTTCCAGTTCCTAGTTGGAAGCTCACCCTGCTCTGCTCTATACCAAACGTGAAAGTCAATGTGAGCACTAGCCTCGAAGTAAGGCCCTGATTATGCTGGCAAAACGGGAGGCGTGCAGCAGCTCCATGAGGCCTTCATCGCTGTTCTGCTTTAGTTTCACGGTAGTAAGCTTTCCAAGACTCCTAGGGACTTTGCTTAAGCAACCGTTTCGGTACCAGAACACTGCGTAGAGACAGTAAGCTCTGGTCCTGCGTGTATGCTGCGTGTCAACCTAGAAATTGGAGACTGATGGCATAAGGCTTCTTTTCCCATTATGAAAGCTCCGTTCATGCGGCCTCGAAGCTACCTGAAAAGCATTGTTGTTGCCGGGGTTTTCCTCACTGCCGGCATGGTTCTGAGAAGAAAATGAGTTTTCTCCTAAGAAACCTTGGGTTTCCAGTTCCTTGTTGGAAGCTCACCCTGCTCTGCTCTATAGCTAAAGTGAAAGTCAACGTGAGCCCAAGCTTCGAAGTAAGGCCCTGATTATCCTTGCAAAACGAGAGGCGTGCAGCAGCTCCATGAGGCCTTCATCGTTGTTCTGCTTTAGTGTCAAGGTAGTAAGCTTTTCAACACTCCTAGGGGCCTTGCTTCAGCACCCGTTTCAGTACCAGAACACTGCGTAGAACCAGGAAGCTCTGCTCCTGCGTGTATGCTGCGTGTCAACCTAGAAATTAGAGACTGATGGCACAAGGCTAGTTTTCCCATTATGAAAGCTCCGTTGATGCGGCCCCGAAGCTACCTGAAAAGCACTGTTGTTACCGTGCTTTTACTTACAGTCGGCATGGCTCATAGAAGAAAATGAGTTTTCTCGAAAGAAACCTTGTGCTTCCAGTTCCTAGTTGGAAGCTCACCCTGCTCTGCTCTATACCAAACGTGAAAGTCAATGTGAGCACTAGCCTCGAAGTAAGGCCCAGATTATCCTGGCAAAACGGGAGGCGTGCAGCAGCTCCATGAGGCCTTCATCGCTGTTCTGCTTTAGTTTCACGGTAGTAAGCTTTCCAAGACTCCTAGGGACTTTGCTTAAGCAACCGTTTCGGTACCAGAACACTGCGTAGAGACAGTAAGCTCTGGTCCTGCGTGTATGCTGCGTGTCAACCTAGAAATTGGAGACTGATGGCATAAGACTTCTTTTCCCATTATGAAAGCTCCGTTCATGCGGCCTCGAAGCTACCTGAAAAGCATTGTTGTTGCCGGGGTTTTCCTCACTGCCGGCATGGTTCTGAGAAGAAAATGAGTTTTCTCCTAAGAAACCTTGGGTTTCCAGTTCCTTGTTGGAAGCTCACCCTGCTCTGCTCTATACCTAAAGTGAAAGTCCACGTGAGCCCAAGCTTCGAAGTAAGGCCCTGATTATCCTTGCAAAACGAGAGGCGTGCAGCAGCTCCATGAGGCCTTCATCGTTGTTCTGCTTTAGTGTCAAGGTAGTAAGCTTTTCAACACTCCTAGGGGCCTTGCTTCAGCACCCGTTTCAGTACCAGAACACTGCGTAGAACCAGGAAGCTCTGCTCCTGCGTGTATGCTGCGTGTCAACCTAGAAATTAGAGACTGATGGCACAAGGCTAGTTTTCCCATTATGAAAGCTCCGTTGATGCGGCCCCGAAGCTACCTGAAAAGCACTGTTGTTACCGTGCTTTTACTTACAGCCGGCATGGCTCATAGAAGAAAATGAGTTTTCTCGAAAGAAACCTTGTGCTTCCAGTTCCTAGTTGGAAGCTCACCCTGCTCTGCTCTATACCAAACGTGAAAGTCAATGTGAGCACTAGCCTCGAAGTAAGGCCCTGATTATGCTGGCAAAACGGGAGGCGTGCAGCAGCTCCATGAGGCCTTCATCGCTGTTCTGCTTTAGTTTCACGGTAGTAAGCTTTCCAAGACTCCTAGGGACTTTGCTTAAGCAACCGTTTCGGTACCAGAACACTGCGTAGAGACAGTAAGCTCTGGTCCTGCGTGTATGCTGCGTGTCAACCTAGAAATTGGAGACTGATGGCATAAGGCTTCTTTTCCCATTATGAAAGCTCCGTTCATGCGGCCTCGAAGCTACCTGAAAAGCATTGTTGTTGCCGGGGTTTTCCTCACTGCCGGCATGGTTCTGAGAAGAAAATGAGTTTTCTCCTAAGAAACCTTGGGTTTCCAGTTCCTTGTTGGAAGCTCACCCTGCTCTGCTCTATACCTAAAGTGAAAGTCCACGTGAGCCCAAGCTTCGAAGTAAGGCCCTGATTATCCTTGCAAAACGAGAGGCGTGCAGCAGCTCCATGAGGCCTTCATCGTTGTTCTGCTTTAGTGTCAAGGTAGTAAGCTTTTCAACACTCCTAGGGGCCTTGCTTCAGCACCCGTTTCAGTACCAGAACACTGCGTAGAACCAGGAAGCTCTGCTCCTGCGTGTATGCTGCGTGTCAACCTAGAAATTAGAGACTGATGGCACAAGGCTAGTTTTCCCATTATGAAAGCTCCGTTGATGCGGCCCCGAAGCTACCTGAAAAGCACTGTTGTTACCGTGCTTTTACTTACAGCCGGCATGGCTCATAGAAGAAAATGAGTTTTCTCGAAAGAAACCTTGTGCTTCCAGTTCCTAGTTGGAAGCTCACCCTGCTCTGCTCTATACCAAACGTGAAAGTCAATGTGAGCACTAGCCTCGAAGTAAGGCCCTGATTATGCTGGCAAAACGGGAGGCGTGCAGCAGCTCCATGAGGCCTTCATCGCTGTTCTGCTTTAGTTTCACGGTAGTAAGCTTTCCAAGACTCCTAGGGACTTTGCTTAAGCAACCGTTTCGGTACCAGAACCCTGCGTAGAGACAGTAAGCTCTGGTCCTGCGTGTATGCTGCGTGTCAACCTAGAAATTGGAGACTGATGGCATAAGACTTCTTTTCCCATTATGAAAGCTCCGTTCATGCGGCCTCGAAGCTACCTGAAAAGCATTGTTGTTGCCGGGGTTTTCCTCACTGCCGGCATGGTTCTGAGAAGAAAATGAGTTTTCTCCTAAGAAACCTTGGGTTTCCAGTTCCTTGTTGGAAGCTCACCCTGCTCTGCTCTATACCTAAAGTGAAAGTCCACGTGAGCCCAAGCTTCGAAGTAAGGCCCTGATTATCCTTGCAAAACGAGAGGCGTGCAGCAGCTCCATGAGGCCTTCATCGTTGTTCTGCTTTAGTGTCAAGGTAGTAAGCTTTTCAACACTCCTAGGGGCCTTGCTTCAGCACCCGTTTCAGTACCAGAACACTGCGTAGAACCAGGAAGCTCTGCTCCTGCGTGTATGCTGCGTGTCAACCTAGAAATTAGAGACTGATGGCACAAGGCTAGTTTTCCCATTATGAAAGCTCCGTTGATGCGGCCCCGAAGCTACCTGAAAAGCACTGTTGTTACCGTGCTTTTACTTACAGCCGGCATGGCTCATAGAAGAAAATGAGTTTTCTCGAAAGAAACCTTGTGCTTCCAGTTCCTAGTTGGAAGCTCACCCTGCTCTGCTCTATACCAAACGTGAAAGTCAATGTGAGCACTAGCCTCGAAGTAAGGCCCTGATTATGCTGGCAAAACGGGAGGCGTGCAGCAGCTCCATGAGGCCTTCATCGCTGTTCTGCTTTAGTTTCACGGTAGTAAGCTTTCCAAGACTCCTAGGGACTTTGCTTAAGCAACCGTTTCGGTACCAGAACACTGCGTAGAGACAGTAAGCTCTGGTCCTGCGTGTATGCTGCGTGTCAACCTAGAAATTGGAGACTGATGGCATAAGGCTTCTTTTCCCATTATGAAAGCTCCGTTCATGCGGCCTCGAAGCTACCTGAAAAGCATTGTTGTTGCCGGGGTTTTCCTCACTGCCGGCATGGTTCTGAGAAGAAAATGAGTTTTCTCCTAAGAAACCTTGGGTTTCCAGTTCCTTGTTGGAAGCTCACCCTGCTCTGCTCTATACCTAAAGTGAAAGTCAACGTGAGCCCAAGCTTCGAAGTAAGGCCCTGATTATCCTTGCAAAACGAGAGGCGTGCAGCAGCTCCATGAGGCCTTCATCGTTGTTCTGCTTTAGTGTCAAGGTAGTAAGCTTTTCAACACTCCTAGGGGCCTTGCTTCAGCACCCGTTTCAGTACCAGAACACTGCGTAGAACCAGGAAGCTCTGCTCCTGCGTGTATGCTGCGTGTCAACCTAGAAATTAGAGACTGATGGCACAAGGCTAGTTTTCCCATTATGAAAGCTCCGTTGATGCGGCCCCGAAGCTACCTGAAAAGCACTGTTGTTACCGTGCTTTTACTTACAGCCGGCATGGCTCATAGAAGAAAATGAGTTTTCTCGAAAGAAACCTTGTGCTTCCAGTTCCTAGTTGGAAGCTCACCCTGCTCTGCTCTATACCAAACGTGAAAGTCAATGTGAGCACTAGCCTCGAAGTAAGGCCCTGATTATGCTGGCAAAACGGGAGGCGTGCAGCAGCTCCATGAGGCCTTCATCGCTGTTCTGCTTTAGTTTCACGGTAGTAAGCTTTCCAAGACTCCTAGGGACTTTGCTTAAGCAACCGTTTCGGTACCAGAACACTGCGTAGAGACAGTAAGCTCTGGTCCTGCGTGTATGCTGCGTGTCAACCTAGAAATTGGAGACTGATGGCATAAGGCTTCTTTTCCCATTATGAAAGCTCCGTTCATGCGGCCTCGAAGCTACCTGAAAAGCATTGTTGTTGCCGGGGTTTTCCTCACTGCCGGCATGGTTCTGAGAAGAAAATGAGTTTTCTCCTAAGAAACCTTGGGTTTCCAGTTCCTTGTTGGAAGCTCACCCTGCTCTGCTCTATACCTAAAGTGAAAGTCAACGTGAGCCCAAGCTTCGAAGTAAGGCCCTGATTATCCTTGCAAAACGAGAGGCGTGCAGCAGCTCCATGAGGCCTTCATCGTTGTTCTGCTTTAGTGTCAAGGTAGTAAGCTTTTCAACACTCCTAGGGGCCTTGCTTCAGCACCCGTTTCAGTACCAGAACACTGCGTAGAACCAGGAAGCTCTGCTCCTGCGTGTATGCTGCGTGTCAACCTAGAAATTAGAGACTGATGGCACAAGGCTAGTTTTCCCATTATGAAAGCTCCGTTGATGCGGCCCCGAAGCTACCTGAAAAGCACTGTTGTTACCGTGCTTTTACTTACAGCCGGCATGGCTCATAGAAGAAAATGAGTTTTCTCGAAAGAAACCTTGTGCTTCCAGTTCCTAGTTGGAAGCTCACCCTGCTCTGCTCTATACCAAACGTGAAAGTCAATGTGAGCACTAGCCTCGAAGTAAGGCCCTGATTATGCTGGCAAAACGGGAGGCGTGCAGCAGCTCCATGAGGCCTTCATCGCTGTTCTGCTTTAGTTTCACGGTAGTAAGCTTTCCAAGACTCCTAGGGACTTTGCTTAAGCAACCGTTTCGGTACCAGAACACTGCGTAGAGACAGTAAGCTCTGGTCCTGCGTGTATGCTGCGTGTCAACCTAGAAATTGGAGACTGATGGCATAAGACTTCTTTTCCCATTATGAAAGCTCCGTTCATGCGGCCTCGAAGCTACCTGAAAAGCATTGTTGTTGCCGGGGTTTTCCTCACTGCCGGCATGGTTCTGAGAAGAAAATGAGTTTTCTCCTAAGAAACCTTGGGTTTCCAGTTCCTTGTTGGAAGCTCACCCTGCTCTGCTCTATACCTAAAGTGAAAGTCCACGTGAGCCCAAGCTTCGAAGTAAGGCCCTGATTATCCTTGCAAAACGAGAGGCGTGCAGCAGCTCCATGAGGCCTTCATCGTTGTTCTGCTTTAGTGTCAAGGTAGTAAGCTTTTCAACACTCCTAGGGGCCTTGCTTCAGCACCCGTTTCAGTACCAGAACACTGCGTAGAACCAGGAAGCTCTGCTCCTGCGTGTATGCTGCGTGTCAACCTAGAAATTAGAGACTGATGGCACAAGGCTAGTTTTCCCATTATGAAAGCTCCGTTGATGCGGCCCCGAAGCTACCTGAAAAGCACTGTTGTTACCGTGCTTTTACTTACAGCCGGCATGGCTCATAGAAGAAAATGAGTTTTCTCGAAAGAAACCTTGTGCTTCCAGTTCCTAGTTGGAAGCTCACCCTGCTCTGCTCTATACCAAACGTGAAAGTCAATGTGAGCACTAGCCTCGAAGTAAGGCCCTGATTATGCTGGCAAAACGGGAGGCGTGCAGCAGCTCCATGAGGCCTTCATCGCTGTTCTGCTTTAGTTTCACGGTAGTAAGCTTTCCAAGACTCCTAGGGACTTTGCTTAAGCAACCGTTTCGGTACCAGAACACTGCGTAGAGACAGTAAGCTCTGGTCCTGCGTGTATGCTGCGTGTCAACCTAGAAATTGGAGACTGATGGCATAAGGCTTCTTTTCCCATTATGAAAGCTCCGTTCATGCGGCCTCGAAGCTACCTGAAAAGCATTGTTGTTGCCGGGGTTTTCCTCACTGCCGGCATGGTTCTGAGAAGAAAATGAGTTTTCTCCTAAGAAACCTTGGGTTTCCAGTTCCTTGTTGGAAGCTCACCCTGCTCTGCTCTATAGCTAAAGTGAAAGTCAACGTGAGCCCAAGCTTCGAAGTAAGGCCCTGATTATCCTTGCAAAACGAGAGGCGTGCAGCAGCTCCATGAGGCCTTCATCGTTGTTCTGCTTTAGTGTCAAGGTAGTAAGCTTTTCAACACTCCTAGGGGCCTTGCTTCAGCACCCGTTTCAGTACCAGAACACTGCGTAGAACCAGGAAGCTCTGCTCCTGCGTGTATGCTGCGTGTCAACCTAGAAATTAGAGACTGATGGCACAAGGCTAGTTTTCCCATTATGAAAGCTCCGTTGATGCGGCCCCGAAGCTACCTGAAAAGCACTGTTGTTACCGTGCTTTTACTTACAGTCGGCATGGCTCATAGAAGAAAATGAGTTTTCTCGAAAGAAACCTTGTGCTTCCAGTTCCTAGTTGGAAGCTCACCCTGCTCTGCTCTATACCAAACGTGAAAGTCAATGTGAGCACTAGCCTCGAAGTAAGGCCCAGATTATCCTGGCAAAACGGGAGGCGTGCAGCAGCTCCATGAGGCCTTCATCGCTGTTCTGCTTTAGTTTCACGGTAGTAAGCTTTCCAAGACTCCTAGGGACTTTGCTTAAGCAACCGTTTCGGTACCAGAACACTGCGTAGAGACAGTAAGCTCTGGTCCTGCGTGTATGCTGCGTGTCAACCTAGAAATTGGAGACTGATGGCATAAGACTTCTTTTCCCATTATGAAAGCTCCGTTCATGCGGCCTCGAAGCTACCTGAAAAGCATTGTTGTTGCCGGGGTTTTCCTCACTGCCGGCATGGTTCTGAGAAGAAAATGAGTTTTCTCCTAAGAAACCTTGGGTTTCCAGTTCCTTGTTGGAAGCTCACCCTGCTCTGCTCTATACCTAAAGTGAAAGTCCACGTGAGCCCAAGCTTCGAAGTAAGGCCCTGATTATCCTTGCAAAACGAGAGGCGTGCAGCAGCTCCATGAGGCCTTCATCGTTGTTCTGCTTTAGTGTCAAGGTAGTAAGCTTTTCAACACTCCTAGGGGCCTTGCTTCAGCACCCGTTTCAGTACCAGAACACTGCGTAGAACCAGGAAGCTCTGCTCCTGCGTGTATGCTGCGTGTCAACCTAGAAATTAGAGACTGATGGCACAAGGCTAGTTTTCCCATTATGAAAGCTCCGTTGATGCGGCCCCGAAGCTACCTGAAAAGCACTGTTGTTACCGTGCTTTTACTTACAGCCGGCATGGCTCATAGAAGAAAATGAGTTTTCTCGAAAGAAACCTTGTGCTTCCAGTTCCTAGTTGGAAGCTCACCCTGCTCTGCTCTATACCAAACGTGAAAGTCAATGTGAGCACTAGCCTCGAAGTAAGGCCCTGATTATGCTGGCAAAACGGGAGGCGTGCAGCAGCTCCATGAGGCCTTCATCGCTGTTCTGCTTTAGTTTCACGGTAGTAAGCTTTCCAAGACTCCTAGGGACTTTGCTTAAGCAACCGTTTCGGTACCAGAACACTGCGTAGAGACAGTAAGCTCTGGTCCTGCGTGTATGCTGCGTGTCAACCTAGAAATTGGAGACTGATGGCATAAGGCTTCTTTTCCCATTATGAAAGCTCCGTTCATGCGGCCTCGAAGCTACCTGAAAAGCATTGTTGTTGCCGGGGTTTTCCTCACTGCCGGCATGGTTCTGAGAAGAAAATGAGTTTTCTCCTAAGAAACCTTGGGTTTCCAGTTCCTTGTTGGAAGCTCACCCTGCTCTGCTCTATACCTAAAGTGAAAGTCAACGTGAGCCCAAGCTTCGAAGTAAGGCCCTGATTATCCTTGCAAAACGAGAGGCGTGCAGCAGCTCCATGAGGCCTTCATCGTTGTTCTGCTTTAGTGTCAAGGTAGTAAGCTTTTCAACACTCCTAGGGGCCTTGCTTCAGCACCCGTTTCAGTACCAGAACACTGCGTAGAACCAGGAAGCTCTGCTCCTGCGTGTATGCTGCGTGTCAACCTAGAAATTAGAGACTGATGGCACAAGGCTAGTTTTCCCATTATGAAAGCTCCGTTGATGCGGCCCCGAAGCTACCTGAAAAGCACTGTTGTTACCGTGCTTTTACTTACAGCCGGCATGGCTCATAGAAGAAAATGAGTTTTCTCGAAAGAAACCTTGTGCTTCCAGTTCCTAGTTGGAAGCTCACCCTGCTCTGCTCTATACCAAACGTGAAAGTCAATGTGAGCACTAGCCTCGAAGTAAGGCCCTGATTATGCTGGCAAAACGGGAGGCGTGCAGCAGCTCCATGAGGCCTTCATCGCTGTTCTGCTTTAGTTTCACGGTAGTAAGCTTTCCAAGACTCCTAGGGACTTTGCTTAAGCAACCGTTTCGGTACCAGAACCCTGCGTAGAGACAGTAAGCTCTGGTCCTGCGTGTATGCTGCGTGTCAACCTAGAAATTGGAGACTGATGGCATAAGACTTCTTTTCCCATTATGAAAGCTCCGTTCATGCGGCCTCGAAGCTACCTGAAAAGCATTGTTGTTGCCGGGGTTTTCCTCACTGCCGGCATGGTTCTGAGAAGAAAATGAGTTTTCTCCTAAGAAACCTTGGGTTTCCAGTTCCTTGTTGGAAGCTCACCCTGCTCTGCTCTATACCTAAAGTGAAAGTCCACGTGAGCCCAAGCTTCGAAGTAAGGCCCTGATTATCCTTGCAAAACGAGAGGCGTGCAGCAGCTCCATGAGGCCTTCATCGTTGTTCTGCTTTAGTGTCAAGGTAGTAAGCTTTTCAACACTCCTAGGGGCCTTGCTTCAGCACCCGTTTCAGTACCAGAACACTGCGTAGAACCAGGAAGCTCTGCTCCTGCGTGTATGCTGCGTGTCAACCTAGAAATTAGAGACTGATGGCACAAGGCTAGTTTTCCCATTATGAAAGCTCCGTTGATGCGGCCCCGAAGCTACCTGAAAAGCACTGTTGTTACCGTGCTTTTACTTACAGCCGGCATGGCTCATAGAAGAAAATGAGTTTTCTCGAAAGAAACCTTGTGCTTCCAGTTCCTAGTTGGAAGCTCACCCTGCTCTGCTCTATACCAAACGTGAAAGTCAATGTGAGCACTAGCCTCGAAGTAAGGCCCTGATTATGCTGGCAAAACGGGAGGCGTGCAGCAGCTCCATGAGGCCTTCATCGCTGTTCTGCTTTAGTTTCACGGTAGTAAGCTTTCCAAGACTCCTAGGGACTTTGCTTAAGCAACCGTTTCGGTACCAGAACACTGCGTAGAGACAGTAAGCTCTGCTCCTGCGTGTATGCTGCGTGTCAACCTAGAAATTGGAGACTGATGGCATAAGGCTTCTTTTCCCATTATGAAAGCTCCGTTCATGCGGCCTCGAAGCTACCTGAAAAGCATTGTTGTTGCCGGGGTTTTCCTCACTGCCGGCATGGTTCTGAGAAGAAAATGAGTTTTCTCCTAAGAAACCTTGGGTTTCCAGTTCCTTGTTGGAAGCTCACCCTGCTCTGCTCTATACCTAAAGTGAAAGTCAACGTGAGCCCAAGCTTCGAAGTAAGGCCCTGATTATCCTTGCAAAACGAGAGGCGTGCAGCAGCTCCATGAGGCCTTCATCGTTGTTCTGCTTTAGTGTCAAGGTAGTAAGCTTTTCAACACTCCTAGGGGCCTTGCTTCAGCACCCGTTTCAGTACCAGAACACTGCGTAGAACCAGGAAGCTCTGCTCCTGCGTGTATGCTGCGTGTCAACCTAGAAATTAGAGACTGATGGCACAAGGCTAGTTTTCCCATTATGAAAGCTCCGTTGATGCGGCCCCGAAGCTACCTGAAAAGCACTGTTGTTACCGTGCTTTTACTTACAGCCGGCATGGCTCATAGAAGAAAATGAGTTTTCTCGAAAGAAACCTTGTGCTTCCAGTTCCTAGTTGGAAGCTCACCCTGCTCTGCTCTATACCAAACGTGAAAGTCAATGTGAGCACTAGCCTCGAAGTAAGGCCCTGATTATGCTGGCAAAACGGGAGGCGTGCAGCAGCTCCATGAGGCCTTCATCGCTGTTCTGCTTTAGTTTCACGGTAGTAAGCTTTCCAAGACTCCTAGGGACTTTGCTTAAGCAACCGTTTCGGTACCAGAACCCTGCGTAGAGACAGTAAGCTCTGGTCCTGCGTGTATGCTGCGTGTCAACCTAGAAATTGGAGACTGATGGCATAAGACTTCTTTTCCCATTATGAAAGCTCCGTTCATGCGGCCTCGAAGCTACCTGAAAAGCATTGTTGTTGCCGGGGTTTTCCTCACTGCCGGCATGGTTCTGAGAAGAAAATGAGTTTTCTCCTAAGAAACCTTGGGTTTCCAGTTCCTTGTTGGAAGCTCACCCTGCTCTGCTCTATACCTAAAGTGAAAGTCCACGTGAGCCCAAGCTTCGAAGTAAGGCCCTGATTATCCTTGCAAAACGAGAGGCGTGCAGCAGCTCCATGAGGCCTTCATCGTTGTTCTGCTTTAGTGTCAAGGTAGTAAGCTTTTCAACACTCCTAGGGGCCTTGCTTCAGCACCCGTTTCAGTACCAGAACACTGCGTAGAACCAGGAAGCTCTGCTCCTGCGTGTATGCTGCGTGTCAACCTAGAAATTAGAGACTGATGGCACAAGGCTAGTTTTCCCATTATGAAAGCTCCGTTGATGCGGCCCCGAAGCTACCTGAAAAGCACTGTTGTTACCGTGCTTTTACTTACAGCCGGCATGGCTCATAGAAGAAAATGAGTTTTCTCGAAAGAAACCTTGTGCTTCCAGTTCCTAGTTGGAAGCTCACCCTGCTCTGCTCTATACCAAACGTGAAAGTCAATGTGAGCACTAGCCTCGAAGTAAGGCCCTGATTATGCTGGCAAAACGGGAGGCGTGCAGCAGCTCCATGAGGCCTTCATCGCTGTTCTGCTTTAGTTTCACGGTAGTAAGCTTTCCAAGACTCCTAGGGACTTTGCTTAAGCAACCGTTTCGGTACCAGAACACTGCGTAGAGACAGTAAGCTCTGGTCCTGCGTGTATGCTGCGTGTCAACCTAGAAATTGGAGACTGATGGCATAAGGCTTCTTTTCCCATTATGAAAGCTCCGTTCATGCGGCCTCGAAGCTACCTGAAAAGCATTGTTGTTGCCGGGGTTTTCCTCACTGCCGGCATGGTTCTGAGAAGAAAATGAGTTTTCTCCTAAGAAACCTTGGGTTTCCAGTTCCTTGTTGGAAGCTCACCCTGCTCTGCTCTATACCTAAAGTGAAAGTCAACGTGAGCCCAAGCTTCGAAGTAAGGCCCTGATTATCCTTGCAAAACGAGAGGCGTGCAGCAGCTCCATGAGGCCTTCATCGTTGTTCTGCTTTAGTGTCAAGGTAGTAAGCTTTTCAACACTCCTAGGGGCCTTGCTTCAGCACCCGTTTCAGTACCAGAACACTGCGTAGAACCAGGAAGCTCTGCTCCTGCGTGTATGCTGCGTGTCAACCTAGAAATTAGAGACTGATGGCACAAGGCTAGTTTTCCCATTATGAAAGCTCCGTTGATGCGGCCCCGAAGCTACCTGAAAAGCACTGTTGTTACCGTGCTTTTACTTACAGCCGGCATGGCTCATAGAAGAAAATGAGTTTTCTCGAAAGAAACCTTGTGCTTCCAGTTCCTAGTTGGAAGCTCACCCTGCTCTGCTCTATACCAAACGTGAAAGTCAATGTGAGCACTAGCCTCGAAGTAAGGCCCTGATTATGCTGGCAAAACGGGAGGCGTGCAGCAGCTCCATGAGGCCTTCATCGCTGTTCTGCTTTAGTTTCACGGTAGTAAGCTTTCCAAGACTCCTAGGGACTTTGCTTAAGCAACCGTTTCGGTACCAGAACACTGCGTAGAGACAGTAAGCTCTGGTCCTGCGTGTATGCTGCGTGTCAACCTAGAAATTGGAGACTGATGGCATAAGACTTCTTTTCCCATTATGAAAGCTCCGTTCATGCGGCCTCGAAGCTACCTGAAAAGCATTGTTGTTGCCGGGGTTTTCCTCACTGCCGGCATGGTTCTGAGAAGAAAATGAGTTTTCTCCTAAGAAACCTTGGGTTTCCAGTTCCTTGTTGGAAGCTCACCCTGCTCTGCTCTATACCTAAAGTGAAAGTCCACGTGAGCCCAAGCTTCGAAGTAAGGCCCTGATTATCCTTGCAAAACGAGAGGCGTGCAGCAGCTCCATGAGGCCTTCATCGTTGTTCTGCTTTAGTGTCAAGGTAGTAAGCTTTTCAACACTCCTAGGGGCCTTGCTTCAGCACCCGTTTCAGTACCAGAACACTGCGTAGAACCAGGAAGCTCTGCTCCTGCGTGTATGCTGCGTGTCAACCTAGAAATTAGAGACTGATGGCACAAGGCTAGTTTTCCCATTATGAAAGCTCCGTTGATGCGGCCCCGAAGCTACCTGAAAAGCACTGTTGTTACCGTGCTTTTACTTACAGCCGGCATGGCTCATAGAAGAAAATGAGTTTTCTCGAAAGAAACCTTGTGCTTCCAGTTCCTAGTTGGAAGCTCACCCTGCTCTGCTCTATACCAAACGTGAAAGTCAATGTGAGCACTAGCCTCGAAGTAAGGCCCTGATTATGCTGGCAAAACGGGAGGCGTGCAGCAGCTCCATGAGGCCTTCATCGCTGTTCTGCTTTAGTTTCACGGTAGTAAGCTTTCCAAGACTCCTAGGGACTTTGCTTAAGCAACCGTTTCGGTACCAGAACACTGCGTAGAGACAGTAAGCTCTGGTCCTGCGTGTATGCTGCGTGTCAACCTAGAAATTGGAGACTGATGGCATAAGGCTTCTTTTCCCATTATGAAAGCTCCGTTCATGCGGCCTCGAAGCTACCTGAAAAGCATTGTTGTTGCCGGGGTTTTCCTCACTGCCGGCATGGTTCTGAGAAGAAAATGAGTTTTCTCCTAAGAAACCTTGGGTTTCCAGTTCCTTGTTGGAAGCTCACCCTGCTCTGCTCTATACCTAAAGTGAAAGTCAACGTGAGCCCAAGCTTCGAAGTAAGGCCCTGATTATCCTTGCAAAACGAGAGGCGTGCAGCAGCTCCATGAGGCCTTCATCGTTGTTCTGCTTTAGTGTCAAGGTAGTAAGCTTTTCAACACTCCTAGGGGCCTTGCTTCAGCACCCGTTTCAGTACCAGAACACTGCGTAGAACCAGGAAGCTCTGCTCCTGCGTGTATGCTGCGTGTCAACCTAGAAATTAGAGACTGATGGCACAAGGCTAGTTTTCCCATTATGAAAGCTCCGTTGATGCGGCCCCGAAGCTACCTGAAAAGCACTGTTGTTACCGTGCTTTTACTTACAGCCGGCATGGCTCATAGAAGAAAATGAGTTTTCTCGAAAGAAACCTTGTGCTTCCAGTTCCTAGTTGGAAGCTCACCCTGCTCTGCTCTATACCAAACGTGAAAGTCAATGTGAGCACTAGCCTCGAAGTAAGGCCCTGATTATGCTGGCAAAAAGGGAGGCGTGCAGCAGCTCCATGAGGGCTTCATCGCTGTTCTGCTTTAGTTTCACGGTAGTAAGCTTTCCAAGACTCCTAGGGACTTTGCTTAAGCAACCGTTTCGGTACCAGAACCCTGCGTAGAGACAGTAAGCTCTGGTCCTGCGTGTATGCTGCGTGTCAACCTAGAAATTGGAGACTGATGGCATAAGACTTCTTTTCCCATTATGAAAGCTCCGTTCATGCGGCCTCGAAGCTACCTGAAAAGCATTGTTGTTGCCGGGGTTTTCCTCACTGCCGGCATGGTTCTGAGAAGAAAATGAGTTTTCTCCTAAGAAACCTTGGGTTTCCAGTTCCTTGTTGGAAGCTCACCCTGCTCTGCTCTATACCTAAAGTGAAAGTCCACGTGAGCCCAAGCTTCGAAGTAAGGCCCTGATTATCCTTGCAAAACGAGAGGCGTGCAGCAGCTCCATGAGGCCTTCATCGTTGTTCTGCTTTAGTGTCAAGGTAGTAAGCTTTTCAACACTCCTAGGGGCCTTGCTTCAGCACCCGTTTCAGTACCAGAACACTGCGTAGAACCAGGAAGCTCTGCTCCTGCGTGTATGCTGCGTGTCAACCTAGAAATTAGAGACTGATGGCACAAGGCTAGTTTTCCCATTATGAAAGCTCCGTTGATGCGGCCCCGAAGCTACCTGAAAAGCACTGTTGTTACCGTGCTTTTACTTACAGCCGGCATGGCTCATAGAAGAAAATGAGTTTTCTCGAAAGAAACCTTGTGCTTCCAGTTCCTAGTTGGAAGCTCACCCTGCTCTGCTCTATACCAAACGTGAAAGTCAATGTGAGCACTAGCCTCGAAGTAAGGCCCTGATTATGCTGGCAAAACGGGAGGCGTGCAGCAGCTCCATGAGGCCTTCATCGCTGTTCTGCTTTAGTTTCACGGTAGTAAGCTTTCCAAGACTCCTAGGGACTTTGCTTAAGCAACCGTTTCGGTACCAGAACACTGCGTAGAGACAGTAAGCTCTGGTCCTGCGTGTATGCTGCGTGTCAACCTAGAAATTGGAGACTGATGGCATAAGGCTTCTTTTCCCATTATGAAAGCTCCGTTCATGCGGCCTCGAAGCTACCTGAAAAGCATTGTTGTTGCCGGGGTTTTCCTCACTGCCGGCATGGTTCTGAGAAGAAAATGAGTTTTCTCCTAAGAAACCTTGGGTTTCCAGTTCCTTGTTGGGAGCTCACCCTGCTCTGCTCTATACCTAAAGTGAAAGTCAACGTGAGCCCAAGCTTCGAAGTAAGGCCCTGATTATCCTTGCAAAACGAGAGGCGTGCAGCAGCTCCATGAGGCCTTCATCGTTGTTCTGCTTTAGTGTCAAGGTAGTAAGCTTTTCAACACTCCTAGGGGCCTTGCTTCAGCACCCGTTTCAGTACCAGAACACTGCGTAGAACCAGGAAGCTCTGCTCCTGCGTGTATGCTGCGTGTCAACCTAGAAATTAGAGACTGATGGCACAAGGCTAGTTTTCCCATTATGAAAGCTCCGTTGATGCGGCCCCGAAGCTACCTGAAAAGCACTGTTGTTACCGTGCTTTTACTTACAGCCGGCATGGCTCATAGAAGAAAATGAGTTTTCTCGAAAGAAACCTTGTGCTTCCAGTTCCTAGTTGGAAGCTCACCCTGCTCTGCTCTATACCAAACGTGAAAGTCAATGTGAGCACTAGCCTCGAAGTAAGGCCCTGATTATGCTGGCAAAACGGGAGGCGTGCAGCAGCTCCATGAGGCCTTCATCGCTGTTCTGCTTTAGTTTCACGGTAGTAAGCTTTCCAAGACTCCTAGGGACTTTGCTTAAGCAACCGTTTCGGTACCAGAACCCTGCGTAGAGACAGTAAGCTCTGGTCCTGCGTGTATGCTGCGTGTCAACCTAGAAATTGGAGCCTGATGGCATAAGACTTCTTTTCCCATTATGAAAGCTCCGTTCATGCGGCCTCGAAGCTACCTGAAAAGCATTGTTGTTGCCGGGGTTTTCCTCTCTGCCGGCATGGTTCTGAGAAGAAAATGAGTTTTCTCCTAAGAAACCTTGGGTTTCCAGTTCCTTGTTGGAAGCTCACCCTGCTCTGCGCTATACCTAAAGTGAAAGTCAACGTGAGCCCAAGCTTCGAAGTAAGGCCCTGATTATCCTTGCAAAACGAGAGGCGTGCAGCAGCTCTTGAGGCGTTCATCTTTGTTCTGCTTTAGTTTCAAGGTAGTAAGCTTTTCAACACTCCTAGGGGCCTTGCTTCAGCACCCGTTTCATTACCAGAACACTGCGTAGAACCAGGAAGCTCTGCTCCTGCGTGTATGCTGCGTGTCAACCTAGAAATTAGAGACTGATGGCACAAGGCTAGTTTTCCCATTATGAAAGCTCCGTTGATGCGGCCCCGAAGCTACCTGAAAAGCACTGTTGTTACCGTGCTTTTACTTACAGCCGGCATGGCTCATAGAAGAAAATGAGTTTTCTCGAAAGAAACCTTGTGCTTCCAGTTCCTAGTTGGAAGCTCACCCTGCTCTGCTCTATACCAAACGTGAAAGTCAATGTGAGCACTAGCCTCGAAGTAAGGCCCTGATTATGCTGGCAAAACGGGAGGCGTGCAGCAGCTCCATGAGGCCTTCATCGCTGTTCTGCTTTAGTTTCACGGTAGTAAGCTTTCCAAGACTCCTAGGGACTTTGCTTAAGCAACCGTTTCGGTACCAGAACACTGCGTAGAGACAGTAAGCTCTGGTCCTGCGTGTATGCTGCGTGTCAACCTAGAAATTGGAGACTGATGGCATAAGGCTTCTTTTCCCATTATGAAAGCTCCGTTCATGCGGCCTCGAAGCTACCTGAAAAGCATTGTTGTTGCCGGGGTTTTCCTCACTGCCGGCATGGTTCTGAGAAGAAAATGAGTTTTCTCCTAAGAAACCTTGGGTTTCCAGTTCCTTGTTGGAAGCTCACCCTGCTCTGCTCTATACCTAAAGTGAAAGTCAACGTGAGCCCAAGCTTCGAAGTAAGGCCCTGATTATCCTTGCAAAACGAGAGGCGTGCAGCAGCTCCATGAGGCCTTCATCGTTGTTCTGCTTTAGTGTCAAGGTAGTAAGCTTTTCAACACTCCTAGGGGCCTTGCTTCAGCACCCGTTTCAGTACCAGAACACTGCGTAGAACCAGGAAGCTCTGCTCCTGCGTGTATGCTGCGTGTCAACCTAGAAATTAGAGACTGATGGCACAAGGCTAGTTTTCCCATTATGAAAGCTCCGTTGATGCGGCCCCGAAGCTACCTGAAAAACACTGTTGTTACCGTGCTTTTACTTACAGCCGGCATGGTTCACAGAAGAAAATGAGTTTTCTCGAAAGAAACCTTGTGCTTCCAGTTCCTAGTTGGAAGCTCACCCTGCTCTGCTCTATACCAAACGTGAAAGTCAATGTGAGCACTAGCCTCGAAGTAAGGCCCTGATTATGCTGGCAAAACGGGAGGCGTGCAGCAGCTCCATGAGGCCTTCATCGCTGTTCTGCTTTAGTTTCACGGTAGTAAGCTTTCCAAGACTCCTAGGGACTTTGCTTAAGCAACCGTTTCGGTACCAGAACACTGCGTAGAGACAATAAGCTCTGGTCCTGCGTGTATGCTGCGTGTCAACCTAGAAATTGGAGACTGATGGCATAAGGCTTCTTTTCCCATTATGAAAGCTCCGTTCATGCGGCCTCGAAGCTACCTGAAAAGCATTGTTGTTGCCGGGGTTTTCCTCACTGCCGGCATGGTTCTGAGAAGAAAATGAGTTTTCTCCTAAGAAACCTTGGGTTTCCAGTTCCTTGTTGGAAGCTCACCCTGCTCTGCTCTATACCTAAAGTGAAAGTCAACGTGAGCCCAAGCTTCGAAGTAAGGCCCTGATTATCCTTGCAAAACGAGAGGCGTGCAGCAGCTCCATGAGGCCTTCATCGTTGTTCTGCTTTAGTGTCAAGGTAGTAAGCTTTTCAACACTCCTAGGGGCCTTGCTTCAGCACCCGTTTCAGTACCAGAAGACTGCGTAGAACCAGGAAGCTCTGCTCCTGCGTGTATGCTGCGTGTCAACCTAGAAATTAGAGACTGATGGCACAAGGCTAGTTTTCCCATTATGAAAGCTCCGTTGATGCGGCCCCGAAGCTACCTGAAAAACACTGTTGTTACCGTGCTTTTACTTACAGCCGGCATGGTTCACAGAAGAAAATGAGTTTTCTCGAAAGAAACCTTGTGCTTCCAGTTCCTAGTTGGAAGCTCACCCTGCTCTACTCTATACCAAACGTGAAAGTCAATGTGAGCACTAGCCTCGAAGTAAGGCCCTGATTATGCTGGCAAAACGGGAGGCGTGCAGCAGCTCCATGAGGCCTTCATCGCTGTTCTGCTTTAGTTTCACGGTAGTAAGCTTTCCAACACTCCTAGGGACTTTGCCTAAGCAACCGTTTCGGTACCAGAACACTGCGTAGAGACAGTAAGCTCTGGTCCTGCGTGTATGCTGCGTGTCAACCTAGAAATTGGAGACTGATGGCATAAGGCTTCTTTTCCCATTATGAAAGCTCCGTTCATGCGGCCTCGAAGCTACCTGAAAAGCATTGTTGTTGCCGGGGTTTTCCTCACTGCCGGCATGGTTCTGAGAAGAAAATGAGTTTTCTCCTAAGAAACCTTGGGTTTCCAGTTCCTTGTTGGAAGCTCACCCTGCTCTGCTCTATACCTAAAGTGAAAGTCAACGTGAGCCCAAGCTTCGAAGTAAGGCCCTGATTATCCTTGCAAAACGAGAGGCGTGCAGCAGCTCCATGAGGCCTTCATCGTTGTTCTGCTTTTGTGTCAAGGTAGTAAGCTTTTCAACACTCCTAGGGGCCTTGCTTCAGCACCCGTTTCAGTACCAGAACACTGCGTAGAACCAGGAAGCTCTGCTCCTGCGTGTATGCTGCGTGTCAACCTAGAAATTAGAGACTGATGGCACAAGGCTAGTTTTCCCATTATGAAAGCTCCGTTGATGCGGCCCCGAAGCTACCTGAAAAACACTGTTGTTACCGTGCTTTTACTTACAGCCGGCATGGTTCACAGAAGAAAATGAGTTTTCTCGAAAGAAACCTTGTGCTTCCAGTTCCTAGTTGGAAGCTCACCCTGCTCTACTCTATACCAAACGTGAAAGTCAATGTGAGCACTAGCCTCGAAGTAAGGCCCTGATTATGCTGGCAAAACGGGAGGCGTGCAGCAGCTCCATGAGGCCTTCATCGCTGTTCTGCTTTAGTTTCACGGTAGTAAGCTTTCCAAGACTCCTAGGGACTTTGCTTAAGCAACCGTTTCGGTACCAGAACACTGCGTAGAGACAATAAGCTCTGGTCCTGCGTGTATGCTGCGTGTCAACCTAGAAATTGGAGACTGATGGCATAAGGCTTCTTTTCCCATTATGAAAGCTCCGTTCATGCGGCCTCGAAGCTACCTGAAAAGCATTGTTGTTGCCGGGGTTTTCCTCACTGCCGGCATGGTTCTGAGAAGAAAATGAGTTTTCTCCTAAGAAACCTTGGGTTTCCAGTTCCTTGTTGGAAGCTCACCCTGCTCTGCTCTATACCTAAAGTGAAAGTCAACGTGAGCCCAATCTTCGAAGTAAGGCCCTGATTATCCTTGCAAAACGAGAGGCGTGCAGCAGCTCCATGAGGCCTTCATCGTTGTTCTGCTTTAGTGTCAAAGTAGTAAGCTTTTCAACACTCCTAGGGGCCTTGCTTCAGCACCCGTTTCAGTACCAGAACACTGCGTAGAACCAGGAAGCTCTGCTCCTGCGTGTATGCTGCGTGTCAACCTAGAAATTAGAGACTGATGGCAAAAGGCTAGTTTTCCCATTATGAAAGCTCCGTTGATGCGGCCCCGAAGCTACCTGAAAAGCACTGTTGTTACCGTGCTTTTACTTACAGCCGGCATGGCTCATAGAAGAAAATGAGTTTTCTCGAAAGAAACCTTGTGCTTCCAGTTCCTAGTTGGAAGCTCACCCTGCTCTGCTCTATACCAAACGTGAAAGTCAATGTGAGCACTAGCCTCGAAGTAAGGCCCTGATTATCCTGGCAAAACGGGAGGCGTGCAGCAGCTCCATGAGGCCTTCATCGCTGTTCTGCTTTAGTTTCACGGTAGTAAGCTTTCCAAGACTCCTAGGCACTTTGCTTAAGCAACCGTTTCGGTACCAGAACACTGCGTAGAGACAGTAAGCTCTGGTCCTGCGTGTATGCTGCGTGTCAACCTAGAAATTGGAGACTGATGGCATAAGGCTTCTTTTCCCATTATGAAAGCTCCGTTCATGCGGCCTCGAAGCTACCTGAAAAGCATTGTTGTTGCCGGGGTTTTCCTCACTGCCGGCATGGTTCTGAGAAGAAAATGAGTTTTCTCCTAAGAAACCTTGGGTTTCCAGTTCCTTGTTGGAAGCTCACCCTGCTCTGCTCTATACCTAAAGTGAAAGTCAACGTGAGCCCAAGCTTCGAAGTAAGGCCCTGATTATCCTTGCAAAACGAGAGGCGTGCAGCAGCTCCATGAGGCCTTCATCGTTGTTCTGCTTTAGTGTCAAGGTAGTAAGCTTTTCAACACTCCTAGGGGCCTTGCTTCAGCACCCGTTTCAGTACCAGAACACTGCGTAGAACCAGGAAGCTCTGCTCCTGCGTGTATGCTGCGTGTCAACCTAGAAATTAGAGACTGATGGCACAAGGCTAGTTTTCCCATTATGAAAGCTCCGTTGATGCGGCCCCGAAGCTACCTGAAAAACACTGTTGTTACCGTGCTTTTACTTACAGCCGGCATGGTTCACAGAAGAAAATGAGTTTTCTCGAAAGAAACCTTGTGCTTCCAGTTCCTAGTTGGAAGCTCACCCTGCTCTACTCTATACCAAACGTGAAAGTCAATGTGAGCACTAGCCTCGAAGTAAGGCCCTGATTATCCTGGCAAAACGGGAGGCGTGCAGCAGCTCCATGAGGCCTTCATCGCTGTTCTGCTTTAGTTTCACGGTAGTAAGCTTTCCAAGACTCCTAGGGACTTTGCTTAAGCAACCGTTTCGGTACCAGAACACTGCGTAGAGACAATAAGCTCTGGTCCTGCGTGTATGTTGCGTGTCAACCTAGAAATTGGAGACTGATGGCATAAGGCTTCTTTTCCCATTATGAAAGCTCCGTTCATGCGGCCTCGAAGCTACCTGAAAAGCATTGTTGTTGCCGGGGTTTTCCTCACTGCCGGCATGGTTCTGAGAAGAAAATGAGTTTTCTCCTAAGAAACCTTGGGTTTCCAGTTCCTTGTTGGAAGCTCACCCTGCTCTGCTCTATACCTAAAGTGAAAGTCAACGTGAGCCCAAGCTTCGAAGTAAGGCCCTGATTATCCTTGCAAAACGAGAGGCGTGCAGCAGCTCCATGAGGCCTTCATCGTTGTTCTGCTTTAGTGTCAAGGTAGTAAGCTTTTCAACACTCCTAGGGGCCTTGCTTCAGCACCCGTTTCAGTACCAGAACACTGCGTAGAGCCAGGAAGCTCTGCTCCTGCGTGTATGCTGCGTGTCAACCTAGAAATTAGAGACTGATGGCACAAGGCTAGTTTTCCCATTATGAAAGCTCCGTTGATGCGGCCCCGAAGCTACCTGAAAAACACTGTTGTTACCGTGCTTTTACTTACAGCCGGCATGGTTCACAGAAGAAAATGAGTTTTCTCGAAAGAAACCTTGTGCTTCCAGTTCCTAGTTGGAAGCTCACCCTGCTCTACTCTATACCAAACGAGAAAGTCAATGTGAGCACTAGCCTCGAAGTAAGGCCCTGATTATCCTGGCATAACGGGAGGCGTGCAGCAGCTCCACGAGGCCTTCATCGCTGTTCTGCCCTAGTTTCAAGGTAGTAAGCTTTTCAACACTCCTAGGGGCCTTGCTTCAGCACCCGTTTCAGTACCAGAACACTGCGTAGAACCAGGAAGCTCTGCTCCTGCGTGTATGCTGCGTGTCAACCTAGAAATTGGAGACTGATGGCATAAGGCTTCTTTTCCCATTATGAAAGCTCCGTTCATGCGGCCTCGAAGCTACCTGAAAAGCATTGTTGTTGCCGGGGTTTTCTTCACTGCCGGCATGGTTCTGAGAAGACAATGAGTTTTCTCCTAAGAAACCTTGGGTTTCCAGTTCCATGTTGGAAGCTCACCCTGCTCTGCGCTATACCTAAAGTGACAGTCAACGTGAGCCCAAGCTTCGAAGTAGGCCCTGATTATCCTAGCAAAATGAGAGGCGTGCAGCAGCTCCATGAGGCCTTCATCGTTGTTCTGCTTTAGTTTCAAGGTAGTAAGCTTTTCAACACTCCTAGGGGCCTTGCTTCAGCACCCGTTTTAGTACCAGAACACTGCGTAGAACCAGGAAGCTCTGCTCCTGCGTGTATGCTGCGTGTCAACCTAGAAATTAGAGAGTGATGGCACAAGGCTAGATTTCCCATTATGAAGGCTCCGTTGATGCGGCCCCGAAGCTACCTGTAAAGCACTGTTGTTACCGTGCTTTTACTTACAGCCGGCATGGCTCATAGAAGAAAATGAGTTTTCTCGAAAGAAACCTTGTGCTTCCAGTTCCTAGTTGGAAGCTCACCCTGCTCTGCTCTATACCAAACGTGAAAGTCAATGTGAGCACTAGCCTCGAAGTAAGGCCCTGATTATGCTGGCAAAACGGGAGGCGTGCAGCAGCTCCATGAGGCCTTCATCGCTGTTCTGCTTTAGTTTCACGGTAGTAAGCTTTCCAAGACTCCTAGGCACTTTGCTTAAGCAACCGTTTCGGTACCAGAACCCTGCGTAGAGACAGTAAGCTCTGGTCCTGCGTGTATGCTGCGTGTCAACCTAGAAATTGGAGACTGATGGCATAAGACTTCTTTTCCCATTATGAAAGCTCCGTTCATGCGGCCTCGAAGCTACCTGAAAAGCATTGTTGTTGCCGGGGTTTTCCTCACTGCCGGCATGGTTCTGAGAAGAAAATGAGTTTTCTCCTAAGAAACCTTGGGTTTCCAGTTCCTTGTTGGAAGCTCACCCTGCTCTGCTCTATACCTAAAGTGAAAGTCCACGTGAGCCCAAGCTTCGAAGTAAGGCCCTGATTATCCTTGCAAAACGAGAGGCGTGCAGCAGCTCCATGAGGCCTTCATCGTTGTTCTGCTTTAGTGTCAAGGTAGTAAGCTTTTCAACACTCCTAGGGGCCTTGCTTCAGCACCCGTTTCAGTACCAGAACACTGCGTAGAACCAGGAAGCTCTGCTCCTGCGTGTATGCTGCGTGTCAACCTAGAAATTAGAGACTGATGGCACAAGGCTAGTTTTCCCATTATGAAAGCTCCGTTGATGCGGCCCCGAAGCTACCTGAAAAGCACTGTTGTTACCGTGCTTTTACTTACAGCCGGCATGGCTCATAGAAGAAAATGAGTTTTCTCGAAAGAAACCTTGTGCTTCCAGTTCCTAGTTGGAAGCTCACCCTGCTCTGCTCTATACCAAACGTGAAAGTCAATGTGAGCACTAGCCTCGAAGTAAGGCCCTGATTATGCTGGCAAAACGGGAGGCGTGCAGCAGCTCCATGAGGCCTTCATCGCTGTTCTGCTTTAGTTTCACGGTAGTAAGCTTTCCAAGACTCCTAGGGACTTTGCTTAAGCAACCGTTTCGGTACCAGAACACTGCGTAGAGACAGTAAGCTCTGGTCCTGCGTGTATGCTGCGTGTCAACCTAGAAATTGGAGACTGATGGCATAAGGCTTCTTTTCCCATTATGAAAGCTCCGTTCATGCGGCCTCGAAGCTACCTGAAAAGCATTGTTGTTGCCGGGGTTTTCCTCACTGCCGGCATGGTTCTGAGAAGAAAATGAGTTTTCTCCTAAGAAACCTTGGGTTTCCAGTTCCTTGTTGGAAGCTCACCCTGCTCTGCTCTATACCTAAAGTGAAAGTCAACGTGAGCCCAAGCTTCGAAGTAAGGCCCTGATTATCCTTGCAAAACGAGAGGCGTGCAGCAGCTCCATGAGGCCTTCATCGTTGTTCTGCTTTAGTGTCAAGGTAGTAAGCTTTTCAACACTCCTAGGGGCCTTGCTTCAGCACCCGTTTCAGTACCAGAACACTGCGTAGAACCAGGAAGCTCTGCTCCTGCGTGTATGCTGCGTGTCAACCTAGAAATTAGAGACTGATGGCACAAGGCTAGTTTTCCCATTATGAAAGCTCCGTTGATGCGGCCCCGAAGCTACCTGAAAAGCACTGTTGTTACCGTGCTTTTACTTACAGCCGGCATGGCTCATAGAAGAAAATGAGTTTTCTCGAAAGAAACCTTGTGCTTCCAGTTCCTAGTTGGAAGCTCACCCTGCTCTGCTCTATACCAAACGTGAAAGTCAATGTGAGCACTAGCCTCGAAGTAAGGCCCTGATTATGCTGGCAAAACGGGAGGCGTGCAGCAGCTCCATGAGGCCTTCATCGCTGTTCTGCTTTAGTTTCACGGTAGTAAGCTTTCCAAGACTCCTAGGGACTTTGCTTAAGCAACCGTTTCGGTACCAGAACCCTGCGTAGAGACAGTAAGCTCTGGTCCTGCGTGTATGCTGCGTGTCAACCTAGAAATTGGAGACTGATGGCATAAGACTTCTTTTCCCATTATGAAAGCTCCGTTCATGCGGCCTCGAAGCTACCTGAAAAGCATTGTTGTTGCCGGGGTTTTCCTCACTGCCGGCATGGTTCTGAGAAGAAAATGAGTTTTCTCCTAAGAAACCTTGGGTTTCCAGTTCCTTGTTGGAAGCTCACCCTGCTCTGCTCTATACCTAAAGTGAAAGTCAACGTGAGCCCAAGCTTCGAAGTAAGGCCCTGATTATCCTTGCAAAACGAGAGGCGTGCAGAAGCTCCATGAGTCCTTCATCGTTGTTCTGCTTTAGTGTCAAGGTAGTAAGCTTTTCAACACTCCTAGGGGCCTTGCTTCAGCACCCGTTTCAGTACCAGAACACTGCGTAGAACCAGGAAGCTCTGCTCCTGCGTGTATGCTGCGTGTCAACCTAGAAATTAGAGACTGATGGCACAAGGCTAGTTTTCCCATTATGAAAGCTCCGTTGATGCGGCCCCGAAGCTACCTGAAAAGCACTGTTGTTACCGTGCTTTTACTTACAGCCGGCATGGCTCATAGAAGAAAATGAGTTTTCTCGAAAGAAACCTTGTGCTTCCAGTTCCTAGTTGGAAGCTCACCCTGCTCTGCTCTATACCAAACGTGAAAGTCAATGTGAGCACTAGCCTCGAAGTAAGGCCCTGATTATGCTGGCAAAACGGGAGGCGTGCAGCAGCTCCATGAGGCCTTCATCGCTGTTCTGCTTTAGTTTCACGGTAGTAAGCTTTCCAAGACTCCTAGGGACTTTGCTTAAGCAACCGTTTCGGTACCAGAACACTGCGTAGAGACAGTAAGCTCTGGTCCTGCGTGTATGCTGCGTGTCAACCTAGAAATTGGAGACTGATGGCATAAGGCTTCTTTTCCCATTATGAAAGCTCCGTTCATGCGGCCTCGAAGCTACCTGAAAAGCATTGTTGTTGCCGGGGTTTTCCTCACTGCCGGCATGGTTCTGAGAAGAAAATGAGTTTTCTCCTAAGAAACATTGGGTTTCCAGTTCCTTGTTGGAAGCTCACCCTGCTCTGCTCTATACCTAAAGTGAAAGTCAACGTGAGCCCAAGCTTCGAAGTAAGGCCCTGATTATCCTTGCAAAACGAGAGGCGTGCAGCAGCTCCATGAGGCCTTCATCGTTGTTCTGCTTTAGTGTCAAGGTAGTAAGCTTTTCAACACTCCTAGGGGCCTTGCTTCAGCACCCGTTTCAGTACCAGAACACTGCGTAGAACCAGGAAGCTCTGCTCCTGCGTGTATGCTGCGTGTCAACCTAGAAATTAGAGACTGATGGCACAAGGCTAGTTTTCCCATTATGAAAGCTCCGTTGATGCGGCCCCGAAGCTACCTGAAAAACACTGTTGTTACCGTGCTTTTACTTACAGCCGGCATGGTTCACAGAAGAAAATGAGTTTTCTCGAAAGAAACCTTGTGCTTCCAGTTCCTAGTTGGAAGCTCACCCTGCTCTACTCTATACCAAACGTGAAAGTCAATGTGAGCACTAGCCTCAAAGTAAGGCCCTGATTATGCTGGCAAAACGGGAGGCGTGCAGCAGCTCCATGAGGCCTTCATCGCTGTTCTGCTTTAGTTTCACGGTAGTAAGCTTTCCAAGACTCCTAGGGACTTTGCTTAAGCAACCGTTTCGGTACCAGAACACTGCGTAGAGACAATAAGCTCTGGTCCTGCGTGTATGCTGCGTGTCAACCTAGAAATTGGAGACTGATGGCATAAGGCTTCTTTTCCCATTATGAAAGCTCCGTTCATGCGGCCTCGAAGCTACCTGAAAAGCATTGTTGTTGCCGGGGTTTTCCTCACTGCCGGCATGGTTCTGAGAAGAAAATGAGTTTTCTCCTAAGAAACCTTGGGTTTCCAGTTCCTTGTTGGAAGCTCACCCTGCTCTGCTCTATACCTAAAGTGAAAGTCAACGTGAGCCCAAGCTTCGAAGTAAGGCCCTGATTATCCTTGCAAAACGAGAGGCGTGCAGCAGCTCCATGAGGCCTTCATCGTTGTTCTGCTTTAGTGTCAAGGTAGTAAGCTTTTCAACACTCCTAGGGGCCTTGCTTCAGCACCCGTTTCAGTACCAGAACACTGCGTAGAACCAGGAAGCTCTGCTCCTGCGTGTATGCTGCGTGTCAACCTAGAAATTAGAGACTGATGGCACAAGGCTAGTTTTCCCATTATGAAAGCTCCGTTGATGCGGCCCCGAAGCTACCTGAAAAACACTGTTGTTACCGTGCTTTTACTTACAGCCGGCATGGTTCACAGAAGAAAATGAGTTTTCTCGAAAGAAACCTTGTGCTTCCAGTTCCTAGTTGGAAGCTCACCCTGCTCTACTCTATACCAAACGTGAAAGTCAATGTGAGCACTAGCCTCGAAGTAAGGCCCTGATTATGCTGGCAAAACGGGAGGCGTGCAGCAGCTCCATGAGGCCTTCATCGCTGTTCTGCTTTAGTTTCACGGTAGTAAGCTTTCCAACACTCCTAGGGACTTTGCTTAAGCAACCGTTTCGGTACCAGAACACTGCGTAGAGACAGTAAGCTCTGGTCCTGCGTGTATGCTGCGTGTCAACCTAGAAATTGGAGACTGATGGCATAAGGCTTCTTTTCCCATTATGAAAGCTCCGTTCATGCGGCCTCGAAGCTACCTGAAAAGCATTGTTGTTGCCGGGGTTTTCCTCACTGCCGGCATGGTTCTGAGAAGAAAATGAGTTTTCTCCTAAGAAACCTTGGGTTTCCAGTTCCTTGTTGGAAGCTCACCCTGCTCTGCTCTATACCTAAAGTGAAAGTCAACGTGAGCCCAAGCTTCGAAGTAAGGCCCTGATTATCCTTGCAAAACGAGAGGCGTGCAGCAGCTCCATGAGGCCTTCATCGTTGTTCTGCTTTAGTGTCAAGGTAGTAAGCTTTTCAACACTCCTAGGGGCCTTGCTTCAGCACCCGTTTCAGTACCAGAACACTGCGTAGAACCAGGAAGCTCTGCTCCTGCGTGTATGCTGCGTGTCAACCTAGAAATTAGAGACTGATGGCACAAGGCTAGTTTTCCCATTATGAAAGCTCCGTTGATGCGGCCCCGAAGCTACCTGAAAAACACTGTTGTTACCGTGCTTTTACTTACAGCCGGCATGGTTCACAGAAGAAAATGAGTTTTCTCGAAAGAAACCTTGTGCTTCCAGTTCCTAGTTGGAAGCTCACCCTGCTCTACTCTATACCAAACGAGAAAGTCAATGTGAGCACTAGCCTCGAAGTAAGGCCCTGATTATCCTGGCATAACGGGAGGCGTGCAGCAGCTCCATGAGGCCTTCATCGCTGTTCTGCCCTAGTTTCAAGGTAGTAAGCTTTTCAACACTCCTAGGGGCCTTGCTTCAGCACCCGTTTCAGTACCAGAACACTGCGTAGAACCAGGAAGCTCTGCTCCTGCGTGTATGCTGCGTGTCAACCTAGAAATTGGAGACTGATGGCATAAGGCTTCTTTTCCCATTATGAAAGCTCCGTTCATGCGGCCTCGAAGCTACCTGAAAAGCATTGTTGTTGCCGGGGTTTTCTTCACTGCCGGCATGGTTCTGAGAAGACAATGAGTTTTCTCCTAAGAAACCTTGGGTTTCCAGTTCCTTGTTGGAAGCTCACCCTGCTCTGCGCTATACCTAAAGTGACAGTCAACGTGAGCCCAAGCTTCGAAGTAGGCCCTGATTATCCTTGCAAAATGAGAGGCGTGCAGCAGCTCCATGAGGCCTTCATCGTTGTTCTGCTTTAGTTTCAAGGTAGTAAGCTTTTCAACACTCCTAGGGGCCTTGCTTCAGCACCCGATTTAGTACCAGAACACTGCGTAGAACCAGGAAGCTCTGCTCCTGCGTGTATGCTGCGTGTCAACCTAGAAATTAGAGAGTGATGGCACAAGGCTAGATTTCCCATTATGAAAGCTCCGTTGATGCGGCCCCGAAGCTACCTGTAAAGCACTGTTGTTACCGTGCTTTTACTTACAGCCGGCATGGCTCATAGAAGAAAATGAGTTTTCTCGAAAGAAACCTTGTGCTTCCAGTTCCTAGTTGGAAGCTCACCCTGCTCTGCTCTATACCAAACGTGAAAGTCAATGTGAGCACTAGCCTCGAAGTAAGGCCCTGATTATGCTGGCAAAACGGGAGGCGTGCAGCAGCTCCATGAGGCCTTCATCGCTGTTCTGCTTTAGTTTCACGGTAGTAAGCTTTCCAAGACTCCTAGGGACTTTGCTTAAGCAACCGTTTCGGTACCAGAACACTGCGTAGAGACAGTAAGCTCTGGTCCTGCGTGTATGCTGCGTGTCAACCTAGAAATTGGAGACTGATGGCATAAGGCTTCTTTTCCCATTATGAAAGCTCCGTTCATGCGGCCTCGAAGCTACCTGAAAAGCATTGTTGTTGCCGGGGTTTTCCTCACTGCCGGCATGGTTCTGAGAAGAAAATGAGTTTTCTCCTAAGAAACCTTGGGTTTCCAGTTCCTTGTTGGAAGCTCACCCTGCTCTGCTCTATACCTAAAGTGAAAGTCAACGTGAGCCCAAGCTTCGAAGTAAGGCCCTGATTATCCTTGCAAAACGAGAGGCGTGCAGCAGCTCCATGAGGCCTTCATCGTTGTTCTGCTTTAGTGTCAAGGTAGTAAGCTTTTCAACACTCCTAGGGGCCTTGCTTCAGCACCCGTTTCAGTACCAGAACACTGCGTAGAACCAGGAAGCTCTGCTCCTGCGTGTATGCTGCGTGTCAACCTAGAAATTAGAGACTGATGGCACAAGGCTAGTTTTCCCATTATGAAAGCTCCGTTGATGCGGCCCCGAAGCTACCTGAAAAGCACTGTTGTTACCGTGCTTTTACTTACAGCCGGCATGGCTCATAGAAGAAAATGAGTTTTCTCGAAAGAAACCTTGTGCTTCCAGTTCCTAGTTGGAAGCTCACCCTGCTCTGCTCTATACCAAACGTGAAAGTCAATGTGAGCACTAGCCTCGAAGTAAGGCCCTGATTATGCTGGCAAAACGGGAGGCGTGCAGCAGCTCCATGAGGCCTTCATCGCTGTTCTGCTTTAGTTTCACGGTAGTAAGCTTTCCAAGACTCCTAGGGACTTTGCTTAAGCAACCGTTTCGGTACCAGAACACTGCGTAGAGACAGTAAGCTCTGGTCCTGCGTGTATGCTGCGTGTCAACCTAGAAATTGGAGACTGATGGCATAAGGCTTCTTTTCCCATTATGAAAGCTCCGTTCATGCGGCCTCGAAGCTACCTGAAAAGCATTGTTGTTGCCGGGGTTTTCCTCACTGCCGGCATGGTTCTGAGAAGAAAATGAGTTTTCTCCTAAGAAACCTTGGGTTTCCAGTTCCTTGTTGGAAGCTCACCCTGCTCTGCTCTATACCTAAAGTGAAAGTCAACGTGAGCCCAAGCTTCGAAGTAAGGCCCTGATTATCCTTGCAAAACGAGAGGCGTGCAACAGCTCCATGAGGCCTTCATCGTTGTTCTGCTTTAGTGTCAAGGTAGTAAGCTTTTCAACACTCCTAGGGGCCTTGCTTCAGCACCCGTTTCAGTACCAGAACACTGAGTAGAACCAGGAAGCTCTGCTCCTGCGTGTATGCTGCGTGTCAACCTAGAAATTAGAGACTGATGGCACAAGGCTAGTTTTCCCATTATGAAAGCTCCGTTGATGCGGCCCCGAAGCTACCTGAAAAGCACTGTTGTTACCGTGCTTTTACTTACAGCCGGCATGGCTCTTAGAAGAAAATGAGTTTTCTCGAAAGAAACCTTGTGCTTCCAGTTCCTAGTTGGACGCTCACCCTGCTCTGCTCTATACCAAACGTGAAAGTCAATGTGAGCACTAGCCTCGAAGTAAGGCCCTGATTATCCTGGCAAAACGGGAGGCGTGCAGCAGCTCCATGAGGCCTTCATCGCTGTTCTGCTTTAGTTTCACGGTAGTAAGCTTTCCAAGACTCCTAGGGACTTTGCTTAAGCAACCGTTTCGGTACCAGAACACTGCGTAGAGACAGTAAGCTCTGGTCCTGCGTGTATGCTGCGTGTCAACCTAGAAATTGGAGACTGATGGCATAAGGCTTCTTTTCCCATTATGAAAGCTCCGTTCATGCGGCCTCGAAGCTACCTGAAAAGCATTGTTGTTGCCGGGGTTTTCCTCACTGCCGGCATGGTTCTGAGAAGAAAATGAGTTTTCTCCTAAGAAACCTTGGGTTTCCAGTTCCTTGTTGGAAGCTCACCCTGCTCTGCTCTATACCTAAAGTGAAAGTCAACGTGAGCCCAAGCTTCGAAGTAAGGCCCTGATTATCCTTGCAAAACGAGAGGCGTGCAGCAGCTCCATGAGGCCTTCATCGTTGTTCTGCTTTAGTGTCAAGGTAGTAAGCTTTTCAACACTCCTAGGGGCCTTGCTTCAGCACCCGTTTCAGTACCAGAACACTGCGTAGAACCAGGAAGCTCTGCTCCTGCGTGTATGCTGCGTGTCAACCTAGAAATTAGAGACTGATGGCACAAGGCTAGTTTCCCCATTATGAAAGCTCCGTTGATGCGACCCCGAAGCTACCTGAAAAGCACTGTTGTTACCGTGCTTTTACTTACAGCCGGCATGGCTCATAGAAGAAAATGAGTTTTCTCGAAAGAAACCTTGTGCTTCCAGTTCCTAGTTGGACGCTCACCCTGCTCTGCTCTATACCAAACGTGAAAGTCAATGTGAGCACTAGCCTCGAAGTAAGGCCCTGATTATCCTGGCAAAACGGGAGGCGTGCAGCAGCTCCATGAGGCCTTCATCGCTGTTCTGCTTTAGTTTCACGGTAGTAAGCTTTCCAAGACTCCTAGGGACTTTGCTTAAGCAACCGTTTCGGTACCAGAACACTGCGTAGAGACAGTAAGCTCTGGTCCTGCGTGTATGCTGCGTGTCAACCTAGAAATTGGAGACTGATGGCATAAGGCTTCTTTTCCCATTATGAAAGCTCCGTTCATGCGGCCTCGAAGCTACCTGAAAAGCATTGTTGTTGCCGGGGTTTTCCTCACTGCCGGCATGGTTCTGAGAAGAAAATGAGTTTTCTCCTAAGAAACCTTGGGTTTCCAGTTCCTTGTTGGAAGCTCACCCTGCTCTGCTCTATACCTAAAGTGAAAGTCAACGTGAGCCCAAGCTTCGAAGTAAGGCCCTGATTATCCTTGCAAAACGAGAGGCGTGCAGCAGCTCCATGAGGCCTTCATCGTTGTTCTGCTTTAGTGTCAAGGTAGTAAGCTTTTCAACACTCCTAGGGGCCTTGCTTCAGCACCCGTTTCAGTACCAGAAAACTGCGTAGAACCAGGAAGATCTGCTCCTGCGTGTATGCTGCGTGTCAACCTAGAAATTAGAGACTGATGGCACAAGGCTAGTTTTCCCATTATGAAAGCTCCGTTGATGCGGCCCCGAAGCTACCTGAAAAGCACTGTTGTTACCGTGCTTTTACTTACAGCTGGCATGGCTCTTAGAAGAAAATGAGTTTTCTCGAAAGAAACCTTGTGCTTCCAGTTCCTAGTTGGAAGCTCACCCTGCTCTGCTCTATACCAAACGTGAAAGTCAATGTGAGCACTACCCTCGAAGTAAGGCCCTGATTATGCTGGCAAAACGGGAGGCGTGCAGCAGCTCCATGAGGCCTTCATCGCTGTTCTGCTTTAGTTTCACGGTAGTAAGCTTTCCAAGACTCCTAGGGACTTTGCTTAAGCAACCGTTTCGGTACCAGAACACTGCGTAGAGACAGTAAGCTCTGGTCCTGCGTGTATGCTGCGTGTCAACCTAGAAATTGGAGACTGATGGCATAAGGCTTCTTTTCCCATTATGAAAGCTCCGTTCATGCGGCCTCGAAGCTACCTGAAAAGCATTGTTGTTGCCGGGGTTTTCCTCACTGCCGGCATGGTTCTGAGAAGAAAATGAGTTTTCTCCTAAGAAACCTTGGGTTTCCAGTTCCTTGTTGGAAGCTCACCCTGCTCTGCTCTATACCTAAAGTGAAAGTCAACGTGAGCCCAAGCTTCGAAGTAAGGCCCTGATTATCCTTGCAAAACGAGAGGCGTGCAGCAGCTCCATGAGGCCTTCATCGTTGTTCTGCTTTAGTGTCAAGGTAGTAAGCTTTTCAACACTCCTAGGGGCCTTGCTTCAGCACCCGTTTCAGTACCAGAACACTGCGTAGAACCAGGAAGCTCTGCTCCTGCGTGTATGCTGCGTGTCAACCTAGAAATTAGAGACTGATGGCACAAGGCTAGTTTTCCCATTATGAAAGCTCCGTTGATGCGGCCCCGAAGCTACCTGAAAAGCACTGTTGTTACCGTGCTTTTACTTACAGCTGGCATGGCTCTTAGAAGAAAATGAGTTTTCTCGAAAGAAACCTTGTGCTTCCAGTTCCTAGTTGGACGCTCACCCTGCTCTGCTCTATACCAAACGTGAAAGTCAATGTGAGCACTAGCCTCGAAGTAAGGCCCTGATTATGCTGGCAAAACGGGAGGCGTGCAGCAGCTCCATGAGGCCTTCATCGCTGTTCTGCTTTAGTTTCACGGTAGTAAGCTTTCCAAGACTCCTAGGGACTTTGCTTAAGCAACCGTTTCGGTACCAGAACACTGCGTAGAGACAGTAAGCTCTGGTCCTGCGTGTATGCTGCGTGTCAACCTAGAAATTGGAGACTGATGGCATAAGGCTTCTTTTCCCATTATGAAAGCTCCGTTCATGCGGCCTCGAAGCTACCTGAAAAGCATTGTTGTTGCCGGGGTTTTCCTCACTGCCGGCATGGTTCTGAGAAGAAAATGAGTTTTCTCCTAAGAAACCTTGGGTTTCCAGTTCCTTGTTGGAAGCTCACCCTGCTCTGCTCTATACCTAAAGTGAAAGTCAACGTGAGCCCAAGCTTCGAAGTAAGGCCCTGATTATCCTTGCAAAACGAGAGGCGTGCAGCAGCTCCATGAGGCCTTCATCGTTGTTCTGCTTTAGTGTCAAGGTAGTAAGCTTTTCAACACTCCTAGGGGCCTTGCTTCAGCACCCGTTTCAGTACCAGAAAACTGCGTAGAACCAGGAAGATCTGCTCCTGCGTGTATGCTGCGTGTCAACCTAGAAATTAGAGACTGATGGCACAAGGCTAGTTTTCCCATTATGAAAGCTCCGTTGATGCGGCCCCGAAGCTACCTGAAAAGCACTGTTGTTACCGTGCTTTTACTTACAGCTGGCATGGCTCTTAGAAGAAAATGAGTTTTCTCGAAAGAAACCTTGTGCTTCCAGTTCCTAGTTGGAAGCTCACCCTGCTCTGCTCTATACCAAACGTGAAAGTCAATGTGAGCACTACCCTCGAAGTAAGGCCCTGATTATGCTGGCAAAACGGGAGGCGTGCAGCAGCTCCATGAGGCCTTCATCGCTGTTCTGCTTTAGTTTCACGGTAGTAAGCTTTCCAAGACTCCTAGGGACTTTGCTTAAGCAACCGTTTCGGTACCAGAACACTGCGTAGAGACAGTAAGCTCTGGTCCTGCGTGTATGCTGCGTGTCAACCTAGAAATTGGAGACTGATGGCATAAGGCTTCTTTTCCCATTATGAAAGCTCCGTTCATGCGGCCTCGAAGCTACCTGAAAAGCATTGTTGTTGCCGGGGTTTTCCTCACTGCCGGCATGGTTCTGAGAAGAAAATGAGTTTTCTCCTAAGAAACCTTGGGTTTCCAGTTCCTTGTTGGAAGCTCACCCTGCTCTGCTCTATACCTAAAGTGAAAGTCAACGTGAGCCCAAGCTTCGAAGTAAGGCCCTGATTATCCTTGCAAAACGAGAGGCGTGCAGCAGCTCCATGAGGCCTTCATCGTTGTTCTGCTTTAGTGTCAAGGTAGTAAGCTTTTCAACACTCCTAGGGGCCTTGCTTCAGCACCCGTTTCAGTACCAGAACACTGCGTAGAACCAGGAAGCTCTGCTCCTGCGTGTATGCTGCGTGTCAACCTAGAAATTAGAGACTGATGGCACAAGGCTAGTTTTCCCATTATGAAAGCTCCGTTGATGCGGCCCCGAAGCTACCTGAAAAGCACTGTTGTTACCGTGCTTTTACTTACAGCTGGCATGGCTCTTAGAAGAAAATGAGTTTTCTCGAAAGAAACCTTGTGCTTCCAGTTCCTAGTTGGACGCTCACCCTGCTCTGCTCTATACCAAACGTGAAAGTCAATGTGAGCACTAGCCTCGAAGTAAGGCCCTGATTATGCTGGCAAAACGGGAGGCGTGCAGCAGCTCCATGAGGCCTTCATCGCTGTTCTGCTTTAGTTTCACGGTAGTAAGCTTTCCAAGACTCCTAGGGACTTTGCTTAAGCAACCGTTTCGGTACCAGAACACTGCGTAGAGACAGTAAGCTCTGGTCCTGCGTGTATGCTGCGTGTCAACCTAGAAATTGGAGACTGATGGCATAAGGCTTCTTTTCCCATTATGAAAGCTCCGTTCATGCGGCCTCGAAGCTACCTGAAAAGCATTGTTGTTGCCGGGGTTTTCCTCACTGCCGGCATGGTTCTGAGAAGAAAATGAGTTTTCTCCTAAGAAACCTTGGGTTTCCAGTTCCTTGTTGGAAGCTCACCCTGCTCTGCTCTATACCTAAAGTGAAAGTCAACGTGAGCCCAAGCTTCGAAGTAAGGCCCTGATTATCCTTGCAAAACGAGAGGCGTGCAGCAGCTCCATGAGGCCTTCATCGTTGTTCTGCTTTAGTGTCAAGGTAGTAAGCTTTTCAACACTCCTAGGGGCCTTGCTTCAGCACCCGTTTCAGTACCAGAACACTGCGTAGAACCAGGAAGCTCTGCTCCTGCGTGTATGCTGCGTGTCAACCTAGAAATTAGAGACTGATGGCACAAGGCTAGTTTTCCCATTATGAAAGCTCCGTTGATGCGGCCCCGAAGCTACCTGAAAAGCACTGTTGTTACCGTGCTTTTACTTACAGCCGGCATGGCTCATAGAAGAAAATGAGTTTTCTCGAAAGAAACCTTGTGCTTCCAGTTCCTAGTTGGACGCTCACCCTGCTCTGCTCTATACCAAACGTGAAAGTCAATGTGAGCACTACCCTCGAAGTAAGGCCCTGATTATGCTGGCAAAACGGGAGGCGTGCAGCAGCTCCATGAGGCCTTCATCGCTGTTCTGCTTTAGTTTCACGGTAGTAAGCTTTCCAAGACTCCTAGGGACTTTGCTTAAGCAACCGTTTCGGTACCAGAACACTGCGTAGAGACAGTAAGCTCTGGTCCTGCGTGTATGCTGCGTGTCAACCTAGAAATTGGAGACTGATGGCATAAGGCTTCTTTTCCCATTATGAAAGCTCCGTTCATGCGGCCTCGAAGCTACCTGAAAAGCATTGTTGTTGCCGGGGTTTTCCTCACTGCCGGCATGGTTCTGAGAAGAAAATGAGTTTTCTCCTAAGAAACCTTGGGTTTCCAGTTCCTTGTTGGAAGCTCACCCTGCTCTGCTCTATACCTAAAGTGAAAGTCAACGTGAGCCCAAGCTTCGAAGTAAGGCCCTGATTATCCTTGCAAAACGAGAGGCGTGCAGCAGCTCCATGAGGCCTTCATCGTTGTTCTGCTTTAGTGTCAAGGTAGTAAGCTTTTCAACACTCCTAGGGGCCTTGCTTCAGCACCCGTTTCAGTACCAGAACACTGCGTAGAACCAGGAAGCTCTGCTCCTGCGTGTATGCTGCGTGTCAACCTAGAAATTAGAGACTGATGGCACAAGGCTAGTTTTCGCATTATGAAAGCTCCGTTGATGCGGCCCCGAAGCTACCTGAAAAGCACTGTTGTTACCGTGCTTTTACTTACAGCCGGCATGGCTCATAGAAGAAAATGAGTTTTCTCGAAAGAAACCTTGTGCTTCCAGTTCCTAGTTGGACGCTCACCCTGCTCTGCTCTATACCAAACGTGAAAGTCAATGTGAGCACTAGCCTCGAAGTAAGGCCCTGATTATGCTGGCAAAACGGGAGGCGTGCAGCAGCTCCATGAGGCCTTCATCGCTGTTCTGCTTTAGTTTCACGGTAGTAAGCTTTCCAAGACTCCTAGGGACTTTGCTTAAGCAACCGTTTCGGTACCAGAACACTGCGTAGAGACAGTAAGCTCTGGTCCTGCGTGTATGCTGCGTGTCAACCTAGAAATTGGAGACTGATGGCATAAGGCTTCTTTTCCCATTATGAAAGCTCCGTTCATGCGGCCTCGAAGCTACCTGAAAAGCATTGTTGTTGCCGGGGTTTTCCTCACTGCCGGCATGGTTCTGAGAAGAAAATGAGTTTTCTCCTAAGAAACCTTGGGTTTCCAGTTCCTTGTTGGAAGCTCACCCTGCTCTGCTCTATACCTAAAGTGAAAGTCAACGTGAGCCCAAGCTTCGAAGTAAGGCCCTGATTATCCTTGCAAAACGAGAGGCGTGCAGCAGCTCCATGAGGCCTTCATCGTTGTTCTGCTTTAGTGTCAAGGTAGTAAGCTTTTCAACACTCCTAGGGGCCTTGCTTCAGCACCCGTTTCAGTACCAGAACACTGCGTAGAACCAGGAAGCTCTGCTCCTGCGTGTATGCTGCGTGTCAACCTAGAAATTAGAGACTGATGGCACAAGGCTAGTTTTCCCATTATGAAAGCTCCGTTGATGCGGCCCCGAAGCTACCTGAAAAGCACTGTTGTTACCGTGCTTTTACTTACAGCTGGCATGGCTCTTAGAAGAAAATGAGTTTTCTCGAAAGAAACCTTGTGCTTCCAGTTCCTAGTTGGAAGCTCACCCTGCTCTGCTCTATACCAAACGTGAAAGTCAATGTGAGCACTAGCCTCGAAGTAAGGCCCTGATTATGCTGGCAAAACGGGAGGCGTGCAGCAGCTCCATGAGGCCTTCATCGCTGTTCTGCTTTAGTTTCACGGTAGTAAGCTTTCCAAGACTCCTAGGGACTTTGCTTAAGCAACCGTTTCGGTACCAGAACACTGCGTAGAGACAGTAAGCTCTGGTCCTGCGTGTATGCTGCGTGTCAACCTAGAAATTGGAGACTGATGGCATAAGGCTTCTTTTCCCATTATGAAAGCTTCGTTCATGCGGCCTCGAAGCTACCTGAAAAGCATTGTTGTTGCCGGGGTTTTCCTCACTGCCGGCATGGTTCTGAGAAGAAAATGAGTTTTCTCCTAAGAAACCTTGGGTTTCCAGTTCCTTGTTGGAAGCTCACCCTGCTCTGCTCTATACCTAAAGTGAAAGTCAACGTGAGCCCAAGCTTCGAAGTAAGGCCCTGATTATCCTTGCAAAACGAGAGGCGTGCAGCAGCTCCATGAGGCCTTCATCGTTGTTCTGCTTTAGTGTCAAGGTAGTAAGCTTTTCAACACTCCTAGGGGCCTTGCTTCAGCACCCGTTTCAGTACCAGAAAACTGCGTAGAACCAGGAAGATCTGCTCCTGCGTGTATGCTGCGTGTCAACCTAGAAATTAGAGACTGATGGCACAAGGCTAGTTTTCCCATTATGAAAGCTCCGTTGATGCGGCCCCGAAGCTACCTGAAAAGCACTGTTGTTACCGTGCTTTTACTTACAGCTGGCATGGCTCTTAGAAGAAAATGAGTTTTCTCGAAAGAAACCTTGTGCTTCCAGTTCCTAGTTGGAAGCTCACCCTGCTCTGCTCTATACCAAACGTGAAAGTCAATGTGAGCACTACCCTCGAAGTAAGGCCCTGATTATGCTGGCAAAACGGGAGGCGTGCAGCAGCTCCATGAGGCCTTCATCGCTGTTCTGCTTTAGTTTCACGGTAGTAAGCTTTCCAAGACTCCTAGGGACTTTGCTTAAGCAACCGTTTCGGTACCAGAACACTGCGTAGAGACAGTAAGCTCTGGTCCTGCGTGTATGCTGCGTGTCAACCTAGAAATTGGAGACTGATGGCATAAGGCTTCTTTTCCCATTATGAAAGCTCCGTTCATGCGGCCTCGAAGCTACCTGAAAAGCATTGTTGTTGCCGGGGTTTTCCTCACTGCCGGCATGGTTCTGAGAAGAAAATGAGTTTTCTCCTAAGAAACCTTGGGTTTCCAGTTCCTTGTTGGAAGCTCACCCTGCTCTGCTCTATACCTAAAGTGAAAGTCAACGTGAGCCCAAGCTTCGAAGTAAGGCCCTGATTATCCTTGCAAAACGAGAGGCGTGCAGCAGCTCCATGAGGCCTTCATCGTTGTTCTGCTTTAGTGTCAAGGTAGTAAGCTTTTCAACACTCCTAGGGGCCTTGCTTCAGCACCCGTTTCAGTACCAGAACACTGCGTAGAACCAGGAAGCTCTGCTCCTGCGTGTATGCTGCGTGTCAACCTAGAAATTAGAGACTGATGGCACAAGGCTAGTTTTCCCATTATGAAAGCTCCGTTGATGCGGCCCCGAAGCTACCTGAAAAGCACTGTTGTTACCGTGCTTTTACTTACAGCTGGCATGGCTCTTAGAAGAAAATGAGTTTTCTCGAAAGAAACCTTGTGCTTCCAGTTCCTAGTTGGACGCTCACCCTGCTCTGCTCTATACCAAACGTGAAAGTCAATGTGAGCACTAGCCTCGAAGTAAGGCCCTGATTATGCTGGCAAAACGGGAGGCGTGCAGCAGCTCCATGAGGCCTTCATCGCTGTTCTGCTTTAGTTTCACGGTAGTAAGCTTTCCAAGACTCCTAGGGACTTTGCTTAAGCAACCGTTTCGGTACCAGAACACTGCGTAGAGACAGTAAGCTCTGGTCCTGCGTGTATGCTGCGTGTCAACCTAGAAATTGGAGACTGATGGCATAAGGCTTCTTTTCCCATTATGAAAGCTCCGTTCATGCGGCCTCGAAGCTACCTGAAAAGCATTGTTGTTGCCGGGGTTTTCCTCACTGCCGGCATGGTTCTGAGAAGAAAATGAGTTTTCTCCTAAGAAACCTTGGGTTTCCAGTTCCTTGTTGGAAGCTCACCCTGCTCTGCTCTATACCTAAAGTGAAAGTCAACGTGAGCCCAAGCTTCGAAGTAAGGCCCTGATTATCCTTGCAAAACGAGAGGCGTGCAGCAGCTCCATGAGGCCTTCATCGTTGTTCTGCTTTAGTGTCAAGGTAGTAAGCTTTTCAACACTCCTAGGGGCCTTGCTTCAGCACCCGTTTCAGTACCAGAACACTGCGTAGAACCAGGAAGCTCTGCTCCTGCGTGTATGCTGCGTGTCAACCTAGAAATTAGAGACTGATGGCACAAGGCTAGTTTTCCCATTATGAAAGCTCCGTTGATGCGGCCCCGAAGCTACCTGAAAAGCACTGTTGTTACCGTGCTTTTACTTACAGCCGGCATGGCTCATAGAAGAAAATGAGTTTTCTCGAAAGAAACCTTGTGCTTCCAGTTCCTAGTTGGACGCTCACCCTGCTCTGCTCTATACCAAACGTGAAAGTCAATGTGAGCACTACCCTCGAAGTAAGGCCCTGATTATGCTGGCAAAACGGGAGGCGTGCAGCAGCTCCATGAGGCCTTCATCGCTGTTCTGCTTTAGTTTCACGGTAGTAAGCTTTCCAAGACTCCTAGGGACTTTGCTTAAGCAACCGTTTCGGTACCAGAACACTGCGTAGAGACAGTAAGCTCTGGTCCTGCGTGTATGCTGCGTGTCAACCTAGAAATTGGAGACTGATGGCATAAGGCTTCTTTTCCCATTATGAAAGCTCCGTTCATGCGGCCTCGAAGCTACCTGAAAAGCATTGTTGTTGCCGGGGTTTTCCTCACTGCCGGCATGGTTCTGAGAAGAAAATGAGTTTTCTCCTAAGAAACCTTGGGTTTCCAGTTCCTTGTTGGAAGCTCACCCTGCTCTGCTCTATACCTAAAGTGAAAGTCAACGTGAGCCCAAGCTTCGAAGTAAGGCCCTGATTATCCTTGCAAAACGAGAGGCGTGCAGCAGCTCCATGAGGCCTTCATCGTTGTTCTGCTTTAGTGTCAAGGTAGTAAGCTTTTCAACACTCCTAGGGGCCTTGCTTCAGCACCCGTTTCAGTACCAGAACACTGCGTAGAACCAGGAAGCTCTGCTCCTGCGTGTATGCTGCGTGTCAACCTAGAAATTAGAGACTGATGGCACAAGGCTAGTTTTCGCATTATGAAAGCTCCGTTGATGCGGCCCCGAAGCTACCTGAAAAGCACTGTTGTTACCGTGCTTTTACTTACAGCCGGCATGGCTCATAGAAGAAAATGAGTTTTCTCGAAAGAAACCTTGTGCTTCCAGTTCCTAGTTGGACGCTCACCCTGCTCTGCTCTATACCAAACGTGAAAGTCAATGTGAGCACTAGCCTCGAAGTAAGGCCCTGATTATGCTGGCAAAACGGGAGGCGTGCAGCAGCTCCATGAGGCCTTCATCGCTGTTCTGCTTTAGTTTCACGGTAGTAAGCTTTCCAAGACTCCTAGGGACTTTGCTTAAGCAACCGTTTCGGTACCAGAACACTGCGTAGAGACAGTAAGCTCTGGTCCTGCGTGTATGCTGCGTGTCAACCTAGAAATTGGAGACTGATGGCATAAGGCTTCTTTTCCCATTATGAAAGCTCCGTTCATGCGGCCTCGAAGCTACCTGAAAAGCATTGTTGTTGCCGGGGTTTTCCTCACTGCCGGCATGGTTCTGAGAAGAAAATGAGTTTTCTCCTAAGAAACCTTGGGTTTCCAGTTCCTTGTTGGAAGCTCACCCTGCTCTGCTCTATACCTAAAGTGAAAGTCAACGTGAGCCCAAGCTTCGAAGTAAGGCCCTGATTATCCTTGCAAAACGAGAGGCGTGCAGCAGCTCCATGAGGCCTTCATCGTTGTTCTGCTTTAGTGTCAAGGTAGTAAGCTTTTCAACACTCCTAGGGGCCTTGCTTCAGCACCCGTTTCAGTACCAGAACACTGCGTAGAACCAGGAAGCTCTGCTCCTGCGTGTATGCTGCGTGTCAACCTAGAAATTAGAGACTGATGGCACAAGGCTAGTTTTCCCATTATGAAAGCTCCGTTGATGCGGCCCCGAAGCTACCTGAAAAGCACTGTTGTTACCGTGCTTTTACTTACAGCTGGCATGGCTCTTAGAAGAAAATGAGTTTTCTCGAAAGAAACCTTGTGCTTCCAGTTCCTAGTTGGAAGCTCACCCTGCTCTGCTCTATACCAAACGTGAAAGTCAATGTGAGCACTAGCCTCGAAGTAAGGCCCTGATTATGCTGGCAAAACGGGAGGCGTGCAGCAGCTCCATGAGGCCTTCATCGCTGTTCTGCTTTAGTTTCACGGTAGTAAGCTTTCCAAGACTCCTAGGGACTTTGCTTAAGCAACCGTTTCGGTACCAGAACACTGCGTAGAGACAGTAAGCTCTGGTCCTGCGTGTATGCTGCGTGTCAACCTAGAAATTGGAGACTGATGGCATAAGGCTTCTTTTCCCATTATGAAAGCTTCGTTCATGCGGCCTCGAAGCTACCTGAAAAGCATTGTTGTTGCCGGGGTTTTCCTCACTGCCGGCATGGTTCTGAGAAGAAAATGAGTTTTCTCCTAAGAAACCTTGGGTTTCCAGTTCCTTGTTGGAAGCTCACCCTGCTCTGCTCTATACCTAAAGTGAAAGTCAACGTGAGCCCAAGCTTCGAAGTAAGGCCCTGATTATCCTTGCAAAACGAGAGGCGTGCAGCAGCTCCATGAGGCCTTCATCGTTGTTCTGCTTTAGTGTCAAGGTAGTAAGCTTTTCAACACTCCTAGGGGCCTTGCTTCAGCACCCGTTTCAGTACCAGAACACTGCGTAGAACCAGGAAGCTCTGCTCCTGCGTGTATGCTGCGTGTCAACCTAGAAATTAGAGACTGATGGCACAAGGCTAGTTTTCCCATTATGAAAGCTCCGTTGATGCGGCCCCGAAGCTACCTGAAAAGCACTGTTGTTACCGTGCTTTTACTTACAGCCGGCATGGCTCTTAGAAGAAAATGAGTTTTCGCGAAAGAAACCTTGTGCTTCCAGTTCCTAGTTGGACGCTCACCCTGCTCTGCTCTATACCAAACGTGAAAGTCAATGTGAGCACTAGCCGCGAAGTAAGGCCCTGATTATGCTGGCAAAACGGGAGGCGTGCAGCAGCTCCATGAGGCCTTCATCGCTGTTCTGCTTTAGTTTCACGGTAGTAAGCTTTCCAAGACTCCTAGGGACTTTGCTTAAGCAACCGTTTCGGTACCAGAACACTGCGTAGAGACAGTAAGCTCTGGTCCTGCGTGTATGCTGCGTGTCAACCTAGAAATTGGAGACTGATGGCATAAGGCTTCTTTTCCCATTATGAAAGCTCCGTTCATGCGGCCTCGAAGCTACCTGAAAAGCATTGTTGTTGCCGGGGTTTTCCTCACTGCCGGCATGGTTATGAGAAGAAAATGAGTTTTCTCCTAAGAAACCTTGGGTTTCCAGTTCCTTGTTGGAAGCTCACCCTGCTCTGCTCTATACCTAAAGTGAAAGTCAACGTGAGCCCAAGCTTCGAAGTAAGGCCCTGATTATCCTTGCAAAACGAGAGGCGTGCAGCAGCTGAATGAGGCCTTCATCGTTGTTCTGCTTTAGTGTCAAGGTAGTAAGCTTTTCAACACTCCTAGGGGCCTTGCTTCAGCACCCGTTTCAGTACCAGAACACTGCGTAGAACCAGGAAGCTCTGCTCCTGCGTGTATGCTGCGTGTCAACCTAGAAATTAGAGACTGATGGCACAAGGCTAGTTTTCCCATTATGAAAGCTCCGTTGATGCGGCCCCGAAGCTACCTGAAAAGCACTGTTGTTACCGTGCTTTTACTTACAGCCGGCATGGCTCATAGAAGAAAATGAGTTTTCTCGAAAGAAACCTTGTGCTTCCAGTTCCTAGTTGGACGCTCACCCTGCTCTGCTCTATACCAAACGTGAAAGTCAATGTGAGCACTAGCCTCGAAGTAAGGCCCTGATTATCCTGGCAAAACGGGAGGCGTGCAGCAGCTCCATGAGGCCTTCATCGCTGTTCTGCTTTAGTTTCACGGTAGTAAGCTTTCCAAGACTCCTAGGGACTTTGCTTAAGCAACCGTTTCGGTACCAGAACACTGCGTAGAGACAGTAAGCTCTGGTCCTGCGTGTATGCTGCGTGTCAACCTAGAAATTGGAGACTGATGGCATAAGGCTTCTTTTCCCATTATGAAAGCTCCGTTCATGCGGCCTCGAAGCTACCTGAAAAGCATTGTTGTTGCCGGGGTTTTCCTCACTGCCGGCATGGTTCTGAGAAGAAAATGAGTTTTCTCCTAAGAAACCTTGGGTTTCCAGTTCCTTGTTGGAAGCTCACCCTGCTCTGCTCTATACCTAAAGTGAAAGTCAACGTGAGCCCAAGCTTCGAAGTAAGGCCCTGATTATCCTTGCAAAACGAGAGGCGTGCAGCAGCTCCATGAGGCCTTCATCGTTGTTCTGCTTTAGTGTCAAGGTAGTAAGCTTTTCAACACTCCTAGGGGCCTTGCTTCAGCACCCGTTTCAGTACCAGAACACTGCGTAGAACCAGGAAGCTCTGCTCCTGCGTGTATGCTGCGTGTCAACCTAGAAATTAGAGACTGATGGCAAAGGCTAGTTTTCCCATTATGAAAGCTCCGTTGATGCGGCCCCGAAGCTACCTGAAAAGCACTGTTGTTACCGTGCTTTTACTTACAGCCGGCATGGCTCATAGAAGAAAATGAGTTTTCTCGAAAGAAACCTTGTGCTTCCAGTTCCTAGTTGGACGCTCACCCTGCTCTGCTCTATACCAAACGTGAAAGTCAATGTGAGCACTAGCCTCGAAGTAAGGCCCTGATTATGCTGGCAAAACGGGAGGCGTGCAGCAGCTCCATGAGGCCTTCATCGCTGTTCTGCTTTAGTTTCACGGTAGTAAGCTTTCCAAGACTCCTAGGGACTTTGCTTAAGCAACCGTTTCGGTACCAGAACACTGCGTAGAGACAGTAAGCTCTGGTCCTGCGTGTATGCTGCGTGTCAACCTAGAAATTGGAGACTGATGGCATAAGGCTTCTTTTCCCATTATGAAAGCTCCGTTCATGCGGCCTCGAAGCTACCTGAAAAGCATTGTTGTTGCCGGGGTTTTCCTCACTGCCGGCATGGTTATGAGAAGAAAATGAGTTTTCTCCTAAGAAACCTTGGGTTTCCAGTTCCTTGTTGGAAGCTCACCCTGCTCTGCTCTATACCTAAAGTGAAAGTCAACGTGAGCCCAAGCTTCGAAGTAAGGCCCTGATTATCCTTGCAAAACGAGAGGCGTGCAGCAGCTCCATGAGGCCTTCATCGTTGTTCTGCTTTAGTGTCAAGGTAGTAAGCTTTTCAACACTCCTAGGGGCCTTGCTTCAGCACCCGTTTCAGTACCAGAACACTGCGTAGAACCAGGAAGCTCTGCTCCTGCGTGTATGCTGCGTGTCAACCTAGAAATTAGAGACTGATGGCACAAGGCTAGTTTTCGCATTATGAAAGCTCCGTTGATGCGGCCCCGAAGCTACCTGAAAAGCACTGTTGTTACCGTGCTTTTACTTACAGCCGGCATGGCTCATAGAAGAAAATGAGTTTTCTCGAAAGAAACCTTGTGCTTCCAGTTCCTAGTTGGACGCTCACCCTGCTCTGCTCTATACCAAACGTGAAAGTCAATGTGAGCACTAGCCTCGAAGTAAGGCCCTGATTATCCTGGCAAAACGGGAGGCGTGCAGCAGCTCCATGAGGCCTTCATCGCTGTTCTGCTTTAGTTTCACGGTAGTAAGCTTTCCAAGACTCCTAGGGACTTTGCTTAAGCAACCGTTTCGGTACCAGAACACTGCGTAGAGACAGTAAGCTCTGGTCCTGCGTGTATGCTGCGTGTCAACCTAGAAATTGGAGACTGATGGCATAAGGCTTCTTTTCCCATTATGAAAGCTCCGTTCATGCGGCCTCGAAGCTACCTGAAAAGCATTGTTGTTGCCGGGGTTTTCCTCACTGCCGGCATGGTTCTGAGAAGAAAATGAGTTTTCTCCTAAGAAACCTTGGGTTTCCAGTTCCTTGTTGGAAGCTCACCCTGCTCTGCTCTATACCTAAAGTGAAAGTCAACGTGAGCCCAAGCTTCGAAGTAAGGCCCTGATTATCCTTGCAAAACGAGAGGCGTGCAGCAGCTCCATGAGGCCTTCATCGTTGTTCTGCTTTAGTGTCAAGGTAGTAAGCTTTTCAACACTCCTAGGGGCCTTGCTTCAGCACCCGTTTCAGTACCAGAACACTGCGTAGAACCAGGAAGCTCTGCTCCTGCGTGTATGCTGCGTGTCAACCTAGAAATTAGAGACTGATGGCACAAGGCTAGTTTTCGCATTATGAAAGCTCCGTTGATGCGGCCCCGAAGCTACCTGAAAAGCACTGTTGTTACCGTGCTTTTACTTACAGCCGGCATGGCTCATAGAAGAAAATGAGTTTTCTCGAAAGAAACCTTGTGCTTCCAGTTCCTAGTTGGACGCTCACCCTGCTCTGCTCTATACCAAACGTGAAAGTCAATGTGAGCACTAGCCTCGAAGTAAGGCCCTGATTATGCTGGCAAAACGGGAGGCGTGCAGCAGCTCCATGAGGCCTTCATCGCTGTTCTGCTTTAGTTTCACGGTAGTAAGCTTTCCAAGACTCCTAGGGACTTTGCTTAAGCAACCGTTTCGGTACCAGAACACTGCGTAGAGACAGTAAGCTCTGGTCCTGCGTGTATGCTGCGTGTCAACCTAGAAATTGGAGACTGATGGCATAAGGCTTCTTTTCCCATTATGAAAGCTCCGTTCATGCGGCCTCGAAGCTACCTGAAAAGCATTGTTGTTGCCGGGGTTTTCCTCACTGCCGGCATGGTTCTGAGAAGAAAATGAGTTTTCTCCTAAGAAACCTTGGGTTTCCAGTTCCTTGTTGGAAGCTCACCCTGCTCTGCTCTATACCTAAAGTGAAAGTCAACGTGAGCCCAAGCTTCGAAGTAAGGCCCTGATTATCCTTGCAAAACGAGAGGCGTGCAGCAGCTCCATGAGGCCTTCATCGTTGTTCTGCTTTAGTGTCAAGGTAGTAAGCTTTTCAACACTCCTAGGGGCCTTGCTTCAGCACCCGTTTCAGTACCAGAACACTGCGTAGAACCAGGAAGCTCTGCTCCTGCGTGTATGCTGCGTGTCAACCTAGAAATTAGAGACTGATGGCACAAGGCTAGTTTTCCCATTATGAAAGCTCCGTTGATGCGGCCCCGAAGCTACCTGAAAAGCACTGTTGTTACCGTGCTTTTACTTACAGCCGGCATGGCTCTTAGAAGAAAATGAGTTTTCTCGAAAGAAACCTTGTGCTTCCAGTTCCTAGTTGGACGCTCACCCTGCTCTGCTCTATACCAAACGTGAAAGTCAATGTGAGCACTAGCCTCGAAGTAAGGCCCTGATTATGCTGGCAAAACGGGAGGCGTGCAGCAGCTCCATGAGGCCTTCATCGCTGTTCTGCTTTAGTTTCACGGTAGTAAGCTTTCCAAGACTCCTAGGGACTTTGCTTAAGCAACCGTTTCGGTACCAGAACACTGCGTAGAGACAGTAAGCTCTGGTCCTGCGTGTATGCTGCGTGTCAACCTAGAAATTGGAGACTGATGGCATAAGGCTTCTTTTCCCATTATGAAAGCTCCGTTCATGCGGCCTCGAAGCTACCTGAAAAGCATTGTTGTTGCCGGGGTTTTCCTCACTGCCGGCATGGTTATGAGAAGAAAATGAGTTTTCTCCTAAGAAACCTTGGGTTTCCAGTTCCTTGTTGGAAGCTCACCCTGCTCTGCTCTATACCTAAAGTGAAAGTCAACGTGAGCCCAAGCTTCGAAGTAAGGCCCTGATTATCCTTGCAAAACGAGAGGCGTGCAGCAGCTGAATGAGGCCTTCATCGTTGTTCTGCTTTAGTGTCAAGGTAGTAAGCTTTTCAACACTCCTAGGGGCCTTGCTTCAGCACCCGTTTCAGTACCAGAACACTGCGTAGAACCAGGAAGCTCTGCTCCTGCGTGTATGCTGCGTGTCAACCTAGAAATTAGAGACTGATGGCACAAGGCTAGTTTTCCCATTATGAAAGCTCCGTTGATGCGGCCCCGAAGCTACCTGAAAAGCACTGTTGTTACCGTGCTTTTACTTACAGCCGGCATGGCTCATAGAAGAAAATGAGTTTTCTCGAAAGAAACCTTGTGCTTCCAGTTCCTAGTTGGACGCTCACCCTGCTCTGCTCTATACCAAACGTGAAAGTCAATGTGAGCACTAGCCTCGAAGTAAGGCCCTGATTATCCTGGCAAAACGGGAGGCGTGCAGCAGCTCCATGAGGCCTTCATCGCTGTTCTGCTTTAGTTTCACGGTAGTAAGCTTTCCAAGACTCCTAGGGACTTTGCTTAAGCAACCGTTTCGGTACCAGAACACTGCGTAGAGACAGTAAGCTCTGGTCCTGCGTGTATGCTGCGTGTCAACCTAGAAATTGGAGACTGATGGCATAAGGCTTCTTTTCCCATTATGAAAGCTCCGTTCATGCGGCCTCGAAGCTACCTGAAAAGCATTGTTGTTGCCGGGGTTTTCCTCACTGCCGGCATGGTTCTGAGAAGAAAATGAGTTTTCTCCTAAGAAACCTTGGGTTTCCAGTTCCTTGTTGGAAGCTCACCCTGCTCTGCTCTATACCTAAAGTGAAAGTCAACGTGAGCCCAAGCTTCGAAGTAAGGCCCTGATTATCCTTGCAAAACGAGAGGCGTGCAGCAGCTCCATGAGGCCTTCATCGTTGTTCTGCTTTAGTGTCAAGGTAGTAAGCTTTTCAACACTCCTAGGGGCCTTGCTTCAGCACCCGTTTCAGTACCAGAACACTGCGTAGAACCAGGAAGCTCTGCTCCTGCGTGTATGCTGCGTGTCAACCTAGAAATTAGAGACTGATGGCACAAGGCTAGTTTTCCCATTATGAAAGCTCCGTTGATGCGGCCCCGAAGCTACCTGAAAAGCACTGTTGTTACCGTGCTTTTACTTACAGCCGGCATGGCTCATAGAAGAAAATGAGTTTTCTCGAAAGAAACCTTGTGCTTCCAGTTCCTAGTTGGACGCTCACCCTGCTCTGCTCTATACCAAACGTGAAAGTCAATGTGAGCACTAGCCTCGAAGTAAGGCCCTGATTATGCTGGCAAAACGGGAGGCGTGCAGCAGCTCCATGAGGCCTTCATCGCTGTTCTGCTTTAGTTTCACGGTAGTAAGCTTTCCAACACTCCTAGGGACTTTGCTTAAGCAACCGTTTCGGTACCAGAACACTGCGTAGAGACAGTAAGCTCTGGTCCTGCGTGTATGCTGCGTGTCAACCTAGAAATTGGAGACTGATGGCATAAGGCTTCTTTTCCCATTATGAAAGCTCCGTTCATGCGGCCTCGAAGCTACCTGAAAAGCATTGTTGTTGCCGGTGTTTTCCTCACTGCCGGCATGGTTCTGAGAAGAAAATGAGTTTTCTCCTAAGAAACCTTGGGTTTCCAGTTCCTTGTTGGAAGCTCACCCTGCTCTGCGCTATACCTAAAGTGAAAGTCAACGTGAGCCCAAGCTTCGAAGTAAGGCCCTGATTATCCTTGCAAAAGGAGAGGCGTGCAGCAGCTCTTGAGGGGTTCATCGTTGTTCTGCCCTAGTTTCAAGGTAGTAAGCTTTTCAACACTCCTAAGGGCTTTGCTGCAGCACCCGTTTCAGTACCAGAAGACTGCGTAGAACCAGGAAGCTCTGCTCCTGGGTGTATGCTGCGTGTCAACCTAGAAATTAGAGACTGATGGCACAACGCTTGTTTTCCCGTTTTGAAAGCTCCATTCATGCGGCCTCGAAGCTACCTGAAAAGCACTGTTGTTACCGTGCTTTTACTTACAGCTGGCATGGCACATAGAAGAAAATGAGTTTTCTCGAAAGAAACCTTGTGCTTCCAGTTCCTAGTTGGAGGCTCACCCTGCTCTACTCTATACCAAACGTGAAAGTCAATGTGAGCACTAGCCTCGAAGTAAGGCCCTGATTATGCTGGCAAAACGGGAGGCGTGCAGCAGCTCCATGAGGCCTTCATCGCTGTTCTGCTTTAATTTCACGGTAGTAAGCTTTCCAAGACTCCTAGGGACTTTGCTTAAGCAACCGTTTCGGTACCAGAACACTGCGTAGAGACAATAAGCTCTGGTCCTGCGTGTATGCTGCGTGTCAACCTAGAAATTGGAGACTGATGGCATAAAGCTTCTTTTCCCATTATGAAAGCTCCGTTCATGCGGCCTCGAAGCTACCTGAAAAGCATTGTTGTTGCCGGGGTTTTCCTCACTGCCGGCATGGTTCTGAGAAGAAAATGAGTTTTCTCCTAAGAAACCTTGGGTTTCCAGTTCCTTGTTGGAAGCTCACCCTGCTCTGCTCTATACCTAAAGTGAAAGTCAACGTGAGCCCAAGCTTCGAAGTAAGGCCCTGATTATCCTTGCAAAACGAGAGGCGTGCAGCAGCTCCATGAGGCCTTCATCGTTGTTCTGCTTTAGTGTCAAGGTAGTAAGCTTTTCAACACTCCTAGGGGCCTTGCTTCAGCACCCGTTTCAGTACCAGAACACTGCGTAGAACCAGGAAGCTCTGCTCCTGCGTGTATGCTGCGTGTCAACCTAGAAATTAGAGACTGATGGCACAAGGCTAGTTTTCCCATTATGAAAGCTCCGTTGATGCGGCCCCGAAGCTACCTGAAAAGCACTGTTGTTACCGTGCTTTTACTTACAGCCGGCATGGCTCATAGAAGAAAATGAGTTTTCTCGAAAGAAACCTTGTGCTTCCAGTTCCTAGTTGGACGCTCACCCTGCTCTGCTCTATACCAAACGTGAAAGTCAATGTGAGCACTAGCCTCGAAGTAAGGCCCTGATTATGCTGGCAAAACGGGAGGCGTGCAGCAGCTCCATGAGGCCTTCATCGCTGTTCTGCTTTAGTTTCACGGTAGTAAGCTTTCCAAGACTCCTAGGGACTTTGCTTAAGCAACCGTTTCGGTACCAGAACACTGCGTAGAGACAGTAAGCTCTGGTCCTGCGTGTATGCTGCGTGTCAACCTAGAAATTGGAGACTGATGGCATAAGGCTTCTTTTCCCATTATGAAAGCTCCGTTCATGCGGCCTCGAAGCTACCTGAAAAGCATTGTTGTTGCCGGGGGTTTCCTCACTGCCGGCATGGTTCTGAGAAGAAAATGAGTTTTCTCCTAAGAAACCTTGGGTTTCCAGTTCCTTGTTGGAAGCTCACCCTGCTCTGCTCTATACCTAAAGTGAAAGTCAACGTGAGCCAAGCTTCGAAGTAAGGCCCTGATTATCCTTGCAAAACGAGAGGCGTGCAGCAGCTCCATGAGGCCTTCATCGTTGTTCTGCTTTAGTGTCAAGGTAGTAAGCTTTTCAACACTCCTAGGGGCCTTGCTTCAGCACCCGTTTCAGTACCAGAACACTGCGTAGAACCAGGAAGCTCTGCTCCTGCGTGTATGCTGCGTGTCAACCTAGAAATTAGAGACTGATGGCACAAGGCTAGTTTTCCCATTATGAAAGCTCCGTTGATGCGGCCCCGAAGCTACCTGAAAAGCACTGTTGTTACCGTGCTTTTACTTACAGCCGGCATGGCTCATTGAAGAAAATGAGTTTTCTCGAAAGAAACCTTGTGCTTCCAGTTCCTAGTTGGACGCTCACCCTGCTCTGCTCTATACCAAACGTGAAAGTCAATGTGAGCACTAGCCTCGAAGTAAGGCCCTGATTATGCTGGCAAAACGGGAGGCGTGCAGCAGCTCCATGAGGCCTTCATCGCTGTTCTGCTTTAGTTTCACGGTAGTAAGCTTTCCAACACTCCTAGGGACTTTGCTTAAGCAACCGTTTCGGTACCAGAACACTGCGTAGAGACAGTAAGCTCTGGTCCTGCGTGTATGCTGCGTGTCAACCTAGAAATTGGAGACTGATGGCATAAGGCTTCTTTTCCCATTATGAAAGCTCCGTTCATGCGGCCTCGAAGCTACCTGAAAAGCATTGTTGTTGCCGGTGTTTTCCTCACTGCCGGCATGGTTCTGAGAAGAAAATGAGTTTTCTCCTAAGAAACCTTGGGTTTCCAGTTCCTTGTTGGAAGCTCACCCTGCTCTGCGCTATACCTAAAGTGAAAGTCAACGTGAGCCCAAGCTTCGAAGTAAGGCCCTGATTATCCTTGCAAAAGGAGAGGCGTGCAGCAGCTCTTGAGGGGTTCATCGTTGTTCTGCCCTAGTTTCAAGGTAGTAAGCTTTTCAACACTCCTAAGGGCTTTGCTGCAGCACCCGTTTCAGTACCAGAAGACTGCGTAGAACCAGGAAGCTCTGCTCCTGGGTGTATGCTGCGTGTCAACCTAGAAATTAGAGACTGATGGCACAACGCTTGTTTTCCCGTTTTGAAAGCTCCATTCATGCAGCCTCGAAGCTACCTGAAAAGCACTGTTGTTACCGTGCTTTTACTTACAGCTGGCATGGCACATAGAAGAAAATGAGTTTTCTCGAAAGAAACCTTGTGCTTCCAGTTCCTAGTTGGAGGCTCACCCTGCTCTACTCTATACCAAACGTGAAAGTCAATGTGAGCACTAGCCTCGAAGTAAGGCCCTGATTATGCTGGCAAAACGGGAGGCGTGCAGCAGCTCCATGAGGCCTTCATCGCTGTTCTGCTTTAATTTCACGGTAGTAAGCTTTCCAAGACTCCTAGGGACTTTGCTTAAGCAACCGTTTCGGTACCAGAACACTGCGTAGAGACAATAAGCTCTGGTCCTGCGTGTATGCTGCGTGTCAACCTAGAAATTGGAGACTGATGGCATAAAGCTTCTTTTCCCATTATGAAAGCTCCGTTCATGCGGCCTCGAAGCTACCTGAAAAGCATTGTTGTTGCCGGGGTTTTCCTCACTGCCGGCATGGTTCTGAGAAGAAAATGAGTTTTCTCCTAAGAAACCTTGGGTTTCCAGTTCCTTGTTGGAAGCTCACCCTGCTCTGCTCTATACCTAAAGTGAAAGTCAACGTGAGCCCAAGCTTCGAAGTAAGGCCCTGATTATCCTTGCAAAACGAGAGGCGTGCAGCAGCTCCATGAGGCCTTCATCGTTGTTCTGCTTTAGTGTCAAGGTAGTAAGCTTTTCAACACTCCTAGGGGCCTTGCTTCAGCACCCGTTTCAGTACCAGAACACTGCGTAGAACCAGGAAGCTCTGCTCCTGCGTGTATGCTGCGTGTCAACCTAGAAATTAGAGACTGATGGCACAAGGCTAGTTTTCCCATTATGAAAGCTCCGTTGATGCGGCCCCGAAGCTACCTGAAAAGCACTGTTGTTACCGTGCTTTTACTTACAGCCGGCATGGCTCATAGAAGAAAATGAGTTTTCTCGAAAGAAACCTTGTGCTTCCAGTTCCTAGTTGGACGCTCACCCTGCTCTGCTCTATACCAAACGTGAAAGTCAATGTGAGCACTAGCCTCGAAGTAAGGCCCTGATTATGCTGGCAAAACGGGAGGCGTGCAGCAGCTCCATGAGGCCTTCATCGCTGTTCTGCTGTAGTTTCACGGTAGTAAGCTTTCCAAGACTCCTAGGGACTTTGCTTAAGCAACCGTTTCGGTACCAGAACACTGCGTAGAGACAGTAAGCTCTGGTCCTGCGTGTATGCTGCGTGTCAACCTAGAAATTGGAGACTGATGGCATAAGGCTTCTTTTCCCATTATGAAAGCTCCGTTCATGCGGCCTCGAAGCTACCTGAAAAGCATTGTTGTTGCCGGGGTTTTCCTCACTGCCGGCATGGTTCTGAGAAGAAAATGAGTTTTCTCCTAAGAAACCTTGGGTTTCCAGTTCCTTGTTGGAAGCTCACCCTGCTCTGCTCTATACCTAAAGTGAAAGTCAACGTGAGCCAAGCTTCGAAGTAAGGCCCTGATTATCCTTGCAAAACGAGAGGCGTGCAGCAGCTCCATGAGGCCTTCATCGTTGTTCTGCTTTAGTGTCAAGGTAGTAAGCTTTTCAACACTCCTAGGGGCCTTGCTTCAGCACCCGTTTCAGTACCAGAACACTGCGTAGAACCAGGAAGCTCTGCTCCTGCGTGTATGCTGCGTGTCAACCTAGAAATTAGAGACTGATGGCACAAGGCTAGTTTTCCCATTATGAAAGCTCCGTTGATGCGGCCCCGAAGCTACCTGAAAAGCACTGTTGTTACCGTGCTTTTACTTACAGCCGGCATGGCTCATTGAAGAAAATGAGTTTTCTCGAAAGAAACCTTGTGCTTCCAGTTCCTAGTTGGACGCTCACCCTGCTCTGCTCTATACCAAACGTGAAAGTCAATGTGAGCACTAGCCTCGAAGTAAGGCCCTGATTATGCTGGCAAAACGGGAGGCGTGCAGCAGCTCCATGAGGCCTTCATCGCTGTTCTGCTTTAGTTTCACGGTAGTAAGCTTTCCAAGACTCCTAGGGACTTTGCTTAAGCAACCGTTTCGGTACCAGAACACTGCGTAGAGACAGTAAGCTCTGGTCCTGCGTGTATGCTGCGTGTCAACCTAGAAATTGGAGACTGATGGCATAAGGCTTCTTTTCCCATTATGAAAGCTCCGTTCATGCGGCCTCGAAGCTACCTGAAAAGCATTGTTGTTGCCGGGGTTTTCCTCACTGCCGGCATGGTTCTGAGAAGAAAATGAGTTTTCTCCTAAGAAACCTTGGGTTTCCAGTTCCTTGTTGGAAGCTCACCCTGCTCTGCTCTATACCTAAAGTGAAAGTCAACGTGAGCCAAGCTTCGAAGTAAGGCCCTGATTATCCTTGCAAAACGAGAGGCGTGCAGCAGCTCCATGAGGCCTTCATCGTTGTTCTGCTTTAGTGTCAAGGTAGTAAGCTTTTCAACACTCCTAGGGGCCTTGCTTCAGCACCCGTTTCAGTACCAGAACACTGCGTAGAACCAGGAAGCTCTGCTCCTGCGTGTATGCTGCGTGTCAACCTAGAAATTAGAGACTGATGGCACAAGGCTAGTTTTCCCATTATGAAAGCTCCGTTGATGCGGCCCCGAAGCTACCTGAAAAGCACTGTTGTTACCGTGCTTTTACTTACAGCCGGCATGGCTCATTGAAGAAAATGAGTTTTCTCGAAAGAAACCTTGTGCTTCCAGTTCCTAGTTGGACGCTCACCCTGCTCTGCTCTATACCAAACGTGAAAGTCAATGTGAGCACTAGCCTCGAAGTAAGGCCCTGATTATGCTGGCAAAACGGGAGGCGTGCAGCAGCTCCATGAGGCCTTCATCGCTGTTCTGCTTTAGTTTCACGGTAGTAAGCTTTCCAAGACTCCTAGGGACTTTGCTTAAGCAACCGTTTCGGTACCAGAACACTGCGTAGAGACAGTAAGCTCTGGTCCTGCGTGTATGCTGCGTGTCAACCTAGAAATTGGAGACTGATGGCATAAGGCTTCTTTTCCCATTATGAAAGCTCCGTTCATGCGGCCTCGAAGCTACCTGAAAAGCATTGTTGTTGCCGGTGTTTTCCTCACTGCCGGCATGGTTCTGAGAAGAAAATGAGTTTTCTCCTAAGAAACCTTGGGTTTCCAGTTCCTTGTTGGAAGCTCACCCTGCTCTGCGCTATACCTAAAGTGAAAGTCAACGTGAGCCCAAGCTTCGAAGTAAGGCCCTGATTATCCTTGCAAAAGGAGAGGCGTGCAGCAGCTCTTGAGGGGTTCATCGTTGTTCTGCCCTAGTTTCAAGGTAGTAAGCTTTTCAACACTCCTAAGGGCTTTGCTGCAGCACCCGTTTCAGTACCAGAAGACTGCGTAGAACCAGGAAGCTCTGCTCCTGGGTGTATGCTGCGTGTCAACCTAGAAATTAGAGACTGATGGCACAACGCTTGTTTTCCCGTTTTGAAAGCTCCATTCATGCGGCCTCGAAGCTACCTGAAAAGCACTGTTGTTACCGTGCTTTTACTTACAGCTGGCATGGCACATAGAAGAAAATGAGTTTTCTCGAAAGAAACCTTGTGCTTCCAGTTCCTAGTTGGAGGCTCACCCTGCTCTACTCTATACCAAACGTGAAAGTCAATGTGAGCACTAGCCTCGAAGTAAGGCCCTGATTATGCTGGCAAAACGGGAGGCGTGCAGCAGCTCCATGAGGCCTTCATCGCTGTTCTGCTTTAGTGTCAAGGTAGTAAGCTTTTCAACACTCCTAGGGGCCTTGCTTCAGCACCCGTTTCAGTACCAGAACACTGCGTAGAACCAGGAAGCTCTGCTCCTGCGTGTATGCTGCGTGTCAACCTAGAAATTAGAGACTGATGGCACAAGGCTAGTTTTCCCATTATGAAAGCTCCGTTGATGCGGCCCCGAAGCTACCTGAAAAGCACTGTTGTTACCGTGCTTTTACTTACAGCCGGCATGGCTCATTGAAGAAAATGAGTTTTCTCGAAAGAAACCTTGTGCTTCCAGTTCCTAGTTGGACGCTCACCCTGCTCTGCTCTATACCAAACGTGAAAGTCAATGTGAGCACTAGCCTCGAAGTAAGGCCCTGATTATGCTGGCAAAACGGGAGGCGTGCAGCAGCTCCATGAGGCCTTCATCGCTGTTCTGCTTTAGTTTCACGGTAGTAAGCTTTCCAAGACTCCTAGGGACTTTGCTTAAGCAACCGTTTCGGTACCAGAACACTGCGTAGAGACAGTAAGCTCTGGTCCTGCGTGTATGCTGCGTGTCAACCTAGAAATTGGAGACTGATGGCATAAGGCTTCTTTTCCCATTATGAAAGCTCCGTTCATGCGGCCTCGAAGCTACCTGAAAAGCATTGTTGTTGCCGGTGTTTTCCTCACTGCCGGCATGGTTCTGAGAAGAAAATGAGTTTTCTCCTAAGAAACCTTGGGTTTCCAGTTCCTTGTTGGAAGCTCACCCTGCTCTGCGCTATACCTAAAGTGAAAGTCAACGTGAGCCCAAGCTTCGAAGTAAGGCCCTGATTATCCTTGCAAAAGGAGAGGCGTGCAGCAGCTCTTGAGGGGTTCATCGTTGTTCTGCCCTAGTTTCAAGGTAGTAAGCTTTTCAACACTCCTAAGGGCTTTGCTGCAGCACCCGTTTCAGTACCAGAAGACTGCGTAGAACCAGGAAGCTCTGCTCCTGGGTGTATGCTGCGTGTCAACCTAGAAATTAGAGACTGATGGCACAACGCTTGTTTTCCCGTTTTGAAAGCTCCATTCATGCGGCCTCGAAGCTACCTGAAAAGCACTGTTGTTACCGTGCTTTTACTTACAGCTGGCATGGCACATAGAAGAAAATGAGTTTTCTCGAAAGAAACCTTGTGCTTCCAGTTCCTAGTTGGAGGCTCACCCTGCTCTACTCTATACCAAACGTGAAAGTCAATGTGAGCACTAGCCTCGAAGTAAGGCCCTGATTATGCTGGCAAAACGGGAGGCGTGCAGCAGCTCCATGAGGCCTTCATCGCTGTTCTGCTTTAATTTCACGGTAGTAAGCTTTCCAAGACTCCTAGGGACTTTGCTTAAGCAACCGTTTCGGTACCAGAACACTGCGTAGAGACAATAAGCTCTGGTCCTGCGTGTATGCTGCGTGTCAACCTAGAAATTGGAGACTGATGGCATAAAGCTTCTTTTCCCATTATGAAAGCTCCGTTCATGCGGCCTCGAAGCTACCTAAAAAGCATTGTTGTTGCCGGGGTTTTCCTCACTGCCGGCATGGTTCTGAGAAGAAAATGAGTTTTCTCCTAAGAAACCTTGGGTTTCCAGTTCCTTGTTGGAAGCTCACCCTGCTCTGCTCTATACCTAAAGTGAAAGTCAACGTGAGCCCAAGCTTCGAAGTAAGGCCCTGATTATCCTTGCAAAACGAGAGGCGTGCAGCAGCTCCATGAGGCCTTCATCGTTGTTCTGCTTTAGTGTCAAGGTAGTAAGCTTTTCAACACTCCTAGGGGCCTTGCTTCAGCACCCGTTTCAGTACCAGAACACTGCATAGAACCAGGAAGCTCTGCTCCTGCGTGTATGCTGCGTGTCAACCTAGAAATTAGAGACTGATGGCACAAGGCTAGTTTTCCCATTATGAAAGCTCCGTTGATGCGGCCCCGAAGCTACCTGAAAAGCACTGTTGTTACCGTGCTTTTACTTACAGCCGGCATGGCTCATTGAAGAAAATGAGTTTTCTCGAAAGAAACCTTGTGCTTCCAGTTCCTAGTTGGACGCTCACCCTGCTCTGCTCTATACCAAACGTGAAAGTCAATGTGAGCACTAGCCTCGAAGTAAGGCCCTGATTATGCTGGCAAAACGGGAGGCGTGCAGCAGCTCCATGAGGCCTTCATCGCTGTTCTGCTTTAGTTTCACGGTAGTAAGCTTTCCAAGACTCCTAGGGACTTTGCTTAAGCAACCGTTTCGGTACCAGAACACTGCGTAGAGACAGTAAGCTCTGGTCCTGCGTGTATGCTGCGTGTCAACCTAGAAATTGGAGACTGATGGCATAAGGCTTCTTTTCCCATTATGAAAGCTCCGTTCATGCGGCCTCGAAGCTACCTGAAAAGCATTGTTGTTGCCGGTGTTTTCCTCACTGCCGGCATGGTTCTGAGAAGAAAATGAGTTTTCTCCTAAGAAACCTTGGGTTTCCAGTTCCTTGTTGGAAGCTCACCCTGCTCTGCGCTATACCTAAAGTGAAAGTCAACGTGAGCCCAAGCTTCGAAGTAAGGCCCTGATTATCCTTGCAAAAGGAGAGGCGTGCAGCAGCCCTTGAGGGGTTCATCGTTGTTCTGCCCTAGTTTCAAGGTAGTAAGCTTTTCAACACTCCTAAGGGCTTTGCTGCAGCACCCGTTTCAGTACCAGAAGACTGCGTAGAACCAGGAAGCTCTGCTCCTGGGTGTATGCTGCGTGTCAACCTAGAAATTAGAGACTGATGGCACAACGCTTGTTTTCCCGTTTTGAAAGCTCCATTCATGCGGCCTCGAAGCTACCTGAAAAGCACTGTTGTTACCGTGCTTTTACTTACAGCTGGCATGGCACATAGAAGAAAATGAGTTTTCTCGAAAGAAACCTTGTGCTTCCAGTTCCTAGTTGGAGGCTCACCCTGCTCTACTCTATACCAAACGTGAAAGTCAATGTGAGCACTAGCCTCGAAGTAAGGCCCTGATTATGCTGGCAAAACGGGAGGCGTGCAGCAGCTCCATGAGGCCTTCATCGCTGTTCTGCTTTAGTGTCAAGGTAGTAAGCTTTTCAACACTCCTAGGGGCCTTGCTTCAGCACCCGTTTCAGTACCAGAACACTGCGTAGAACCAGGAAGCTCTGCTCCTGCGTGTATGCTGCGTGTCAACCTAGAAATTAGAGACTGATGGCACAAGGCTAGTTTTCCCATTATGAAAGCTCCGTTGATGCGGCCCCGAAGCTACCTGAAAAGCACTGTTGTTACCGTGCTTTTACTTACAGCCGGCATGGCTCATTGAAGAAAATGAGTTTTCTCGAAAGAAACCTTGTGCTTCCAGTTCCTAGTTGGACGCTCACCCTGCTCTGCTCTATACCAAACGTGAAAGTCAATGTGAGCACTAGCCTCGAAGTAAGGCCCTGATTATGCTGGCAAAACGGGAGGCGTGCAGCAGCTCCATGAGGCCTTCATCGCTGTTCTGCTTTAGTTTCACGGTAGTAAGCTTTCCAAGACTCCTAGGGACTTTGCTTAAGCAACCGTTTCGGTACCAGAACACTGCGTAGAGACAGTAAGCTCTGGTCCTGCGTGTATGCTGCGTGTCAACCTAGAAATTGGAGACTGATGGCATAAGGCTTCTTTTCCCATTATGAAAGCTCCGTTCATGCGGCCTCGAAGCTACCTGAAAAGCATTGTTGTTGCCGGTGTTTTCCTCACTGCCGGCATGGTTCTGAGAAGAAAATGAGTTTTCTCCTAAGAAACCTTGGGTTTCCAGTTCCTTGTTGGAAGCTCACCCTGCTCTGCGCTATACCTAAAGTGAAAGTCAACGTGAGCCCAAGCTTCGAAGTAAGGCCCTGATTATCCTTGCAAAAGGAGAGGCGTGCAGCAGCTCTTGAGGGGTTCATCGTTGTTCTGCCCTAGTTTCAAGGTAGTAAGCTTTTCAACACTCCTAAGGGCTTTGCTGCAGCACCCGTTTCAGTACCAGAAGACTGCGTAGAACCAGGAAGCTCTGCTCCTGGGTGTATGCTGCGTGTCAACCTAGAAATTAGAGACTGATGGCACAACGCTTGTTTTCCCGTTTTGAAAGCTCCATTCATGCGGCCTCGAAGCTACCTGAAAAGCACTGTTGTTACCGTGCTTTTACTTACAGCTGGCATGGCACATAGAAGAAAATGAGTTTTCTCGAAAGAAACCTTGTGCTTCCAGTTCCTAGTTGGAGGCTCACCCTGCTCTACTCTATACCAAACGTGAAAGTCAATGTGAGCACTAGCCTCGAAGTAAGGCCCTGATTATGCTGGCAAAACGGGAGGCGTGCAGCAGCTCCATGAGGCCTTCATCGCTGTTCTGCTTTAATTTCACGGTAGTAAGCTTTCCAAGACTCCTAGGGACTTTGCTTAAGCAACCGTTTCGGTACCAGAACACTGCGTAGAGACAATAAGCTCTGGTCCTGCGTGTATGCTGCGTGTCAACCTAGAAATTGGAGACTGATGGCATAAAGCTTCTTTTCCCATTATGAAAGCTCCGTTCATGCGGCCTCGAAGCTACCTGAAAAGCATTGTTGTTGCCGGGGTTTTCCTCACTGCCGGCATGGTTCTGAGAAGAAAATGAGTTTTCTCCTAAGAAACCTTGGGTTTCCAGTTCCTTGTTGGAAGCTCACCCTGCTCTGCTCTATACCTAAAGTGAAAGTCAACGTGAGCCCAAGCTTCGAAGTAAGGCCCTGATTATCCTTGCAAAACGAGAGGCGTGCAGCAGCTCCATGAGGCCTTCATCGTTGTTCTGCTTTAGTGTCAAGGTAGTAAGCTTTTCAACACTCCTAGGGGCCTTGCTTCAGCACCCGTTTCAGTACCAGAACACTGCATAGAACCAGGAAGCTCTGCTCCTGCGTGTATGCTGCGTGTCAACCTAGAAATTAGAGACTGATGGCACAAGGCTAGTTTTCCCATTATGAAAGCTCCGTTGATGCGGCCCCGAAGCTACCTGAAAAGCACTGTTGTTACCGTGCTTTTACTTACAGCCGGCATGGCTCATAGAAGAAAATGAGTTTTCTCGAAAGAAACCTTGTGCTTCCAGTTCCTAGTTGGACGCTCACCCTGCTCTGCTCTATACCAAACGTGAAAGTCAATGTGAGCACTAGCCTCGAAGTAAGGCCCTGATTATGCTGGCAAAACGGGAGGCGTGCAGCAGCTCCATGAGGCCTTCATCGCTGTTCTGCTTTAGTTTCACGGTAGTAAGCTTTCCAACACTCCTAGGGACTTTGCTTAAGCAACCGTTTCGGTACCAGAACACTGCGTAGAGACAGTAAGCTCTGGTCCTGCGTGTATGCTGCGTGTCAACCTAGAAATTGGAGACTGATGGCATAAGACTTCTTTTCCCATTATGAAAGCTCCGTTCATGCGGCCTCGAAGCTACCTGAAAAGCATTGTTGTTGCCGGGGTTTTCCTCTCTGCCGGCATGGTTCTGAGAAGAAAATGAGTTTTCTCCTAAGAAACCTTGGGTTTCCAGTTCCTTGTTGGAAGCTCACCCTGCTCTGCGCTATACCTAAAGTGAAAGTCAACGTGAGCCCAAGCTTCGAAGTAAGGCCCTGATTATCCTTGCAAAACGAGAGGCGTGCAGCAGCTCTTGAGGCGTTCATCTTTGTTCTGCTTTAGTTTCAAGGTAGTAAGCTTTTCAACACTCCTAGGGGCCTTGCTTCAGCACCCGTTTCAGTACCAGAACACTGCGTAGAACCAGGAAGCTCTGCTCCTGCGTGTATGCTGCGTGTCAACCTAGAAATTAGAGACTGATGGCACAAGGCTAGTTTTCCCATTATGAAAGCTCCGTTGATGCGGCCCCGAAGCTACCTGAAAAGCACTGTTGTTACCGTGCTTTTACTTACAGCCGGCATGGCTCATTGAAGAAAATGAGTTTTCTCGAAAGAAACCTTGTGCTTCCAGTTCCTAGTTGGACGCTCACCCTGCTCTGCTCTATACCAAACGTGAAAGTCAATGTGAGCACTAGCCTCGAAGTAAGGCCCTGATTATGCTGGCAAAACGGGAGGCGTGCAGCAGCTCCATGAGGCCTTCATCGCTGTTCTGCTTTAGTTTCACGGTAGTAAGCTTTCCAAGACTCCTAGGGACTTTGCTTAAGCAACCGTTTCGGTACCAGAACACTGCGTAGAGACAGTAAGCTCTGGTCCTGCGTGTATGCTGCGTGTCAACCTAGAAATTGGAGACTGATGGCATAAGGCTTCTTTTCCCATTATGAAAGCTCCGTTCATGCGGCCTCGAAGCTACCTGAAAAGCATTGTTGTTGCCGGTGTTTTCCTCACTGCCGGCATGGTTCTGAGAAGAAAATGAGTTTTCTCCTAAGAAACCTTGGGTTTCCAGTTCCTTGTTGGAAGCTCACCCTGCTCTGCGCTATACCTAAAGTGAAAGTCAACGTGAGCCCAAGCTTCGAAGTAAGGCCCTGATTATCCTTGCAAAAGGAGAGGCGTGCAGCAGCTCTTGAGGGGTTCATCGTTGTTCTGCCCTAGTTTCAAGGTAGTAAGCTTTTCAACACTCCTAAGGGCTTTGCTGCAGCACCCGTTTCAGTACCAGAAGACTGCGTAGAACCAGGAAGCTCTGCTCCTGGGTGTATGCTGCGTGTCAACCTAGAAATTAGAGACTGATGGCACAACGCTTGTTTTCCCGTTTTGAAAGCTCCATTCATGCGGCCTCGAAGCTACCTGAAAAGCACTGTTGTTACCGTGCTTTTACTTACAGCTGGCATGGCACATAGAAGAAAATGAGTTTTCTCGAAAGAAACCTTGTGCTTCCAGTTCCTAGTTGGAGGCTCACCCTGCTCTACTCTATACCAAACGTGAAAGTCAATGTGAGCACTAGCCTCGAAGTAAGGCCCTGATTATGCTGGCAAAACGGGAGGCGTGCAGCAGCTCCATGAGGCCTTCATCGCTGTTCTGCTTTAGTGTCAAGGTAGTAAGCTTTTCAACACTCCTAGGGGCCTTGCTTCAGCACCCGTTTCAGTACCAGAACACTGCGTAGAACCAGGAAGCTCTGCTCCTGCGTGTATGCTGCGTGTCAACCTAGAAATTAGAGACTGATGGCACAAGGCTAGTTTTCCCATTATGAAAGCTCCGTTGATGCGGCCCCGAAGCTACCTGAAAAGCACTGTTGTTACCGTGCTTTTACTTACAGCCGGCATGGCTCATTGAAGAAAATGAGTTTTCTCGAAAGAAACCTTGTGCTTCCAGTTCCTAGTTGGACGCTCACCCTGCTCTGCTCTATACCAAACGTGAAAGTCAATGTGAGCACTAGCCTCGAAGTAAGGCCCTGATTATGCTGGCAAAACGGGAGGCGTGCAGCAGCTCCATGAGGCCTTCATCGCTGTTCTGCTTTAGTTTCACGGTAGTAAGCTTTCCAAGACTCCTAGGGACTTTGCTTAAGCAACCGTTTCGGTACCAGAACACTGCGTAGAGACAGTAAGCTCTGGTCCTGCGTGTATGCTGCGTGTCAACCTAGAAATTGGAGACTGATGGCATAAGGCTTCTTTTCCCATTATGAAAGCTCCGTTCATGCGGCCTCGAAGCTACCTGAAAAGCATTGTTGTTGCCGGTGTTTTCCTCACTGCCGGCATGGTTCTGAGAAGAAAATGAGTTTTCTCCTAAGAAACCTTGGGTTTCCAGTTCCTTGTTGGAAGCTCACCCTGCTCTGCGCTATACCTAAAGTGAAAGTCAACGTGAGCCCAAGCTTCGAAGTAAGGCCCTGATTATCCTTGCAAAAGGAGAGGCGTGCAGCAGCTCTTGAGGGGTTCATCGTTGTTCTGCCCTAGTTTCAAGGTAGTAAGCTTTTCAACACTCCTAAGGGCTTTGCTGCAGCACCCGTTTCAGTACCAGAAGACTGCGTAGAACCAGGAAGCTCTGCTCCTGGGTGTATGCTGCGTGTCAACCTAGAAATTAGAGACTGATGGCACAACGCTTGTTTTCCCGTTTTGAAAGCTCCATTCATGCGGCCTCGAAGCTACCTGAAAAGCACTGTTGTTACCGTGCTTTTACTTACAGCTGGCATGGCACATAGAAGAAAATGAGTTTTCTCGAAAGAAACCTTGTGCTTCCAGTTCCTAGTTGGAGGCTCACCCTGCTCTACTCTATACCAAACGTGAAAGTCAATGTGAGCACTAGCCTCGAAGTAAGGCCCTGATTATGCTGGCAAAACGGGAGGCGTGCAGCAGCTCCATGAGGCCTTCATCGCTGTTCTGCTTTAATTTCACGGTAGTAAGCTTTCCAAGACTCCTAGGGACTTTGCTTAAGCAACCGTTTCGGTACCAGAACACTGCGTAGAGACAATAAGCTCTGGTCCTGCGTGTATGCTGCGTGTCAACCTAGAAATTGGAGACTGATGGCATAAAGCTTCTTTTCCCATTATGAAAGCTCCGTTCATGCGGCCTCGAAGCTACCTAAAAAGCATTGTTGTTGCCGGGGTTTTCCTCACTGCCGGCATGGTTCTGAGAAGAAAATGAGTTTTCTCCTAAGAAACCTTGGGTTTCCAGTTCCTTGTTGGAAGCTCACCCTGCTCTGCTCTATACCTAAAGTGAAAGTCAACGTGAGCCCAAGCTTCGAAGTAAGGCCCTGATTATCCTTGCAAAACGAGAGGCGTGCAGCAGCTCCATGAGGCCTTCATCGTTGTTCTGCTTTAGTGTCAAGGTAGTAAGCTTTTCAACACTCCTAGGGGCCTTGCTTCAGCACCCGTTTCAGTACCAGAACACTGCATAGAACCAGGAAGCTCTGCTCCTGCGTGTATGCTGCGTGTCAACCTAGAAATTAGAGACTGATGGCACAAGGCTAGTTTTCCCATTATGAAAGCTCCGTTGATGCGGCCCCGAAGCTACCTGAAAAGCACTGTTGTTACCGTGCTTTTACTTACAGCCGGCATGGCTCATTGAAGAAAATGAGTTTTCTCGAAAGAAACCTTGTGCTTCCAGTTCCTAGTTGGACGCTCACCCTGCTCTGCTCTATACCAAACGTGAAAGTCAATGTGAGCACTAGCCTCGAAGTAAGGCCCTGATTATGCTGGCAAAACGGGAGGCGTGCAGCAGCTCCATGAGGCCTTCATCGCTGTTCTGCTTTAGTTTCACGGTAGTAAGCTTTCCAAGACTCCTAGGGACTTTGCTTAAGCAACCGTTTCGGTACCAGAACACTGCGTAGAGACAGTAAGCTCTGGTCCTGCGTGTATGCTGCGTGTCAACCTAGAAATTGGAGACTGATGGCATAAGGCTTCTTTTCCCATTATGAAAGCTCCGTTCATGCGGCCTCGAAGCTACCTGAAAAGCATTGTTGTTGCCGGTGTTTTCCTCACTGCCGGCATGGTTCTGAGAAGAAAATGAGTTTTCTCCTAAGAAACCTTGGGTTTCCAGTTCCTTGTTGGAAGCTCACCCTGCTCTGCGCTATACCTAAAGTGAAAGTCAACGTGAGCCCAAGCTTCGAAGTAAGGCCCTGATTATCCTTGCAAAAGGAGAGGCGTGCAGCAGCTCTTGAGGGGTTCATCGTTGTTCTGCCCTAGTTTCAAGGTAGTAAGCTTTTCAACACTCCTAAGGGCTTTGCTGCAGCACCCGTTTCAGTACCAGAAGACTGCGTAGAACCAGGAAGCTCTGCTCCTGGGTGTATGCTGCGTGTCAACCTAGAAATTAGAGACTGATGGCACAACGCTTGTTTTCCCGTTTTGAAAGCTCCATTCATGCGGCCTCGAAGCTACCTGAAAAGCACTGTTGTTACCGTGCTTTTACTTACAGCTGGCATGGCACATAGAAGAAAATGAGTTTTCTCGAAAGAAACCTTGTGCTTCCAGTTCCTAGTTGGAGGCTCACCCTGCTCTACTCTATACCAAACGTGAAAGTCAATGTGAGCACTAGCCTCGAAGTAAGGCCCTGATTATGCTGGCAAAACGGGAGGCGTGCAGCAGCTCCATGAGGCCTTCATCGCTGTTCTGCTTTAGTGTCAAGGTAGTAAGCTTTTCAACACTCCTAGGGGCCTTGCTTCAGCACCCGTTTCAGTACCAGAACACTGCGTAGAACCAGGAAGCTCTGCTCCTGCGTGTATGCTGCGTGTCAACCTAGAAATTAGAGACTGATGGCACAAGGCTAGTTTTCCCATTATGAAAGCTCCGTTGATGCGGCCCCGAAGCTACCTGAAAAGCACTGTTGTTACCGTGCTTTTACTTACAGCCGGCATGGCTCATTGAAGAAAATGAGTTTTCTCGAAAGAAACCTTGTGCTTCCAGTTCCTAGTTGGACGCTCACCCTGCTCTGCTCTATACCAAACGTGAAAGTCAATGTGAGCACTAGCCTCGAAGTAAGGCCCTGATTATGCTGGCAAAACGGGAGGCGTGCAGCAGCTCCATGAGGCCTTCATCGCTGTTCTGCTTTAGTTTCACGGTAGTAAGCTTTCCAAGACTCCTAGGGACTTTGCTTAAGCAACCGTTTCGGTACCAGAACACTGCGTAGAGACAGTAAGCTCTGGTCCTGCGTGTATGCTGCGTGTCAACCTAGAAATTGGAGACTGATGGCATAAGGCTTCTTTTCCCATTATGAAAGCTCCGTTCATGCGGCCTCGAAGCTACCTGAAAAGCATTGTTGTTGCCGGTGTTTTCCTCACTGCCGGCATGGTTCTGAGAAGAAAATGAGTTTTCTCCTAAGAAACCTTGGGTTTCCAGTTCCTTGTTGGAAGCTCACCCTGCTCTGCGCTATACCTAAAGTGAAAGTCAACGTGAGCCCAAGCTTCGAAGTAAGGCCCTGATTATCCTTGCAAAAGGAGAGGCGTGCAGCAGCTCTTGAGGGGTTCATCGTTGTTCTGCCCTAGTTTCAAGGTAGTAAGCTTTTCAACACTCCTAAGGGCTTTGCTGCAGCACCCGTTTCAGTACCAGAAGACTGCGTAGAACCAGGAAGCTCTGCTCCTGGGTGTATGCTGCGTGTCAACCTAGAAATTAGAGACTGATGGCACAACGCTTGTTTTCCCGTTTTGAAAGCTCCATTCATGCGGCCTCGAAGCTACCTGAAAAGCACTGTTGTTACCGTGCTTTTACTTACAGCTGGCATGGCACATAGAAGAAAATGAGTTTTCTCGAAAGAAACCTTGTGCTTCCAGTTCCTAGTTGGAGGCTCACCCTGCTCTACTCTATACCAAACGTGAAAGTCAATGTGAGCACTAGCCTCGAAGTAAGGCCCTGATTATGCTGGCAAAACGGGAGGCGTGCAGCAGCTCCATGAGGCCTTCATCGCTGTTCTGCTTTAGTGTCAAGGTAGTAAGCTTTTCAACACTCCTAGGGGCCTTGCTTCAGCACCCGTTTCAGTACCAGAACACTGCGTAGAACCAGGAAGCTCTGCTCCTGCGTGTATGCTGCGTGTCAACCTAGAAATTAGAGACTGATGGCACAAGGCTAGTTTTCCCATTATGAAAGCTCCGTTGATGCGGCCCCGAAGCTACCTGAAAAGCACTGTTGTTACCGTGCTTTTACTTACAGCCGGCATGGCTCATTGAAGAAAATGAGTTTTCTCGAAAGAAACCTTGTGCTTCCAGTTCCTAGTTGGACGCTCACCCTGCTCTGCTCTATACCAAACGTGAAAGTCAATGTGAGCACTAGCCTCGAAGTAAGGCCCTGATTATGCTGGCAAAACGGGAGGCGTGCAGCAGCTCCATGAGGCCTTCATCGCTGTTCTGCTTTAGTTTCACGGTAGTAAGCTTTCCAAGACTCCTAGGGACTTTGCTTAAGCAACCGTTTCGGTACCAGAACACTGCGTAGAGACAGTAAGCTCTGGTCCTGCGTGTATGCTGCGTGTCAACCTAGAAATTGGAGACTGATGGCATAAGGCTTCTTTTCCCATTATGAAAGCTCCGTTCATGCGGCCTCGAAGCTACCTGAAAAGCATTGTTGTTGCCGGTGTTTTCCTCACTGCCGGCATGGTTCTGAGAAGAAAATGAGTTTTCTCCTAAGAAACCTTGGGTTTCCAGTTCCTTGTTGGAAGCTCACCCTGCTCTGCGCTATACCTAAAGTGAAAGTCAACGTGAGCCCAAGCTTCGAAGTAAGGCCCTGATTATCCTTGCAAAAGGAGAGGCGTGCAGCAGCTCTTGAGGGGTTCATCGTTGTTCTGCCCTAGTTTCAAGGTAGTAAGCTTTTCAACACTCCTAAGGGCTTTGCTGCAGCACCCGTTTCAGTACCAGAAGACTGCGTAGAACCAGGAAGCTCTGCTCCTGGGTGTATGCTGCGTGTCAACCTAGAAATTAGAGACTGATGGCACAACGCTTGTTTTCCCGTTTTGAAAGCTCCATTCATGCGGCCTCGAAGCTACCTGAAAAGCACTGTTGTTACCGTGCTTTTACTTACAGCTGGCATGGCACATAGAAGAAAATGAGTTTTCTCGAAAGAAACCTTGTGCTTCCAGTTCCTAGTTGGAGGCTCACCCTGCTCTACTCTATACCAAACGTGAAAGTCAATGTGAGCACTAGCCTCGAAGTAAGGCCCTGATTATGCTGGCAAAACGGGAGGCGTGCAGCAGCTCCATGAGGCCTTCATCGCTGTTCTGCTTTAATTTCACGGTAGTAAGCTTTCCAAGACTCCTAGGGACTTTGCTTAAGCAACCGTTTCGGTACCAGAACACTGCGTAGAGACAATAAGCTCTGGTCCTGCGTGTATGCTGCGTGTCAACCTAGAAATTGGAGACTGATGGCATAAAGCTTCTTTTCCCATTATGAAAGCTCCGTTCATGCGGCCTCGAAGCTACCTAAAAAGCATTGTTGTTGCCGGGGTTTTCCTCACTGCCGGCATGGTTCTGAGAAGAAAATGAGTTTTCTCCTAAGAAACCTTGGGTTTCCAGTTCCTTGTTGGAAGCTCACCCTGCTCTGCTCTATACCTAAAGTGAAAGTCAACGTGAGCCCAAGCTTCGAAGTAAGGCCCTGATTATCCTTGCAAAACGAGAGGCGTGCAGCAGCTCCATGAGGCCTTCATCGTTGTTCTGCTTTAGTGTCAAGGTAGTAAGCTTTTCAACACTCCTAGGGGCCTTGCTTCAGCACCCGTTTCAGTACCAGAACACTGCATAGAACCAGGAAGCTCTGCTCCTGCGTGTATGCTGCGTGTCAACCTAGAAATTAGAGACTGATGGCACAAGGCTAGTTTTCCCATTATGAAAGCTCCGTTGATGCGGCCCCGAAGCTACCTGAAAAGCACTGTTGTTACCGTGCTTTTACTTACAGCCGGCATGGCTCATTGAAGAAAATGAGTTTTCTCGAAAGAAACCTTGTGCTTCCAGTTCCTAGTTGGACGCTCACCCTGCTCTGCTCTATACCAAACGTGAAAGTCAATGTGAGCACTAGCCTCGAAGTAAGGCCCTGATTATGCTGGCAAAACGGGAGGCGTGCAGCAGCTCCATGAGGCCTTCATCGCTGTTCTGCTTTAGTTTCACGGTAGTAAGCTTTCCAAGACTCCTAGGGACTTTGCTTAAGCAACCGTTTCGGTACCAGAACACTGCGTAGAGACAGTAAGCTCTGGTCCTGCGTGTATGCTGCGTGTCAACCTAGAAATTGGAGACTGATGGCATAAGGCTTCTTTTCCCATTATGAAAGCTCCGTTCATGCGGCCTCGAAGCTACCTGAAAAGCATTGTTGTTGCCGGTGTTTTCCTCACTGCCGGCATGGTTCTGAGAAGAAAATGAGTTTTCTCCTAAGAAACCTTGGGTTTCCAGTTCCTTGTTGGAAGCTCACCCTGCTCTGCGCTATACCTAAAGTGAAAGTCAACGTGAGCCCAAGCTTCGAAGTAAGGCCCTGATTATCCTTGCAAAAGGAGAGGCGTGCAGCAGCTCTTGAGGGGTTCATCGTTGTTCTGCCCTAGTTTCAAGGTAGTAAGCTTTTCAACACTCCTAAGGGCTTTGCTGCAGCACCCGTTTCAGTACCAGAAGACTGCGTAGAACCAGGAAGCTCTGCTCCTGGGTGTATGCTGCGTGTCAACCTAGAAATTAGAGACTGATGGCACAACGCTTGTTTTCCCGTTTTGAAAGCTCCATTCATGCGGCCTCGAAGCTACCTGAAAAGCACTGTTGTTACCGTGCTTTTACTTACAGCTGGCATGGCACATAGAAGAAAATGAGTTTTCTCGAAAGAAACCTTGTGCTTCCAGTTCCTAGTTGGAGGCTCACCCTGCTCTACTCTATACCAAACGTGAAAGTCAATGTGAGCACTAGCCTCGAAGTAAGGCCCTGATTATGCTGGCAAAACGGGAGGCGTGCAGCAGCTCCATGAGGCCTTCATCGCTGTTCTGCTTTAGTGTCAAGGTAGTAAGCTTTTCAACACTCCTAGGGGCCTTGCTTCAGCACCCGTTTCAGTACCAGAACACTGCGTAGAACCAGGAAGCTCTGCTCCTGCGTGTATGCTGCGTGTCAACCTAGAAATTAGAGACTGATGGCACAAGGCTAGTTTTCCCATTATGAAAGCTCCGTTGATGCGGCCCCGAAGCTACCTGAAAAGCACTGTTGTTACCGTGCTTTTACTTACAGCCGGCATGGCTCATTGAAGAAAATGAGTTTTCTCGAAAGAAACCTTGTGCTTCCAGTTCCTAGTTGGACGCTCACCCTGCTCTGCTCTATACCAAACGTGAAAGTCAATGTGAGCACTAGCCTCGAAGTAAGGCCCTGATTATGCTGGCAAAACGGGAGGCGTGCAGCAGCTCCATGAGGCCTTCATCGCTGTTCTGCTTTAGTTTCACGGTAGTAAGCTTTCCAAGACTCCTAGGGACTTTGCTTAAGCAACCGTTTCGGTACCAGAACACTGCGTAGAGACAGTAAGCTCTGGTCCTGCGTGTATGCTGCGTGTCAACCTAGAAATTGGAGACTGATGGCATAAGGCTTCTTTTCCCATTATGAAAGCTCCGTTCATGCGGCCTCGAAGCTACCTGAAAAGCATTGTTGTTGCCGGTGTTTTCCTCACTGCCGGCATGGTTCTGAGAAGAAAATGAGTTTTCTCCTAAGAAACCTTGGGTTTCCAGTTCCTTGTTGGAAGCTCACCCTGCTCTGCGCTATACCTAAAGTGAAAGTCAACGTGAGCCCAAGCTTCGAAGTAAGGCCCTGATTATCCTTGCAAAAGGAGAGGCGTGCAGCAGCTCTTGAGGGGTTCATCGTTGTTCTGCCCTAGTTTCAAGGTAGTAAGCTTTTCAACACTCCTAAGGGCTTTGCTGCAGCACCCGTTTCAGTACCAGAAGACTGCGTAGAACCAGGAAGCTCTGCTCCTGGGTGTATGCTGCGTGTCAACCTAGAAATTAGAGACTGATGGCACAACGCTTGTTTTCCCGTTTTGAAAGCTCCATTCATGCGGCCTCGAAGCTACCTGAAAAGCACTGTTGTTACCGTGCTTTTACTTACAGCTGGCATGGCACATAGAAGAAAATGAGTTTTCTCGAAAGAAACCTTGTGCTTCCAGTTCCTAGTTGGAGGCTCACCCTGCTCTACTCTATACCAAACGTGAAAGTCAATGTGAGCACTAGCCTCGAAGTAAGGCCCTGATTATGCTGGCAAAACGGGAGGCGTGCAGCAGCTCCATGAGGCCTTCATCGCTGTTCTGCTTTAATTTCACGGTAGTAAGCTTTCCAAGACTCCTAGGGACTTTGCTTAAGCAACCGTTTCGGTACCAGAACACTGCGTAGAGACAATAAGCTCTGGTCCTGCGTGTATGCTGCGTGTCAACCTAGAAATTGGAGACTGATGGCATAAAGCTTCTTTTCCCATTATGAAAGCTCCGTTCATGCGGCCTCGAAGCTACCTGAAAAGCATTGTTGTTGCCGGGGTTTTCCTCACTGCCGGCATGGTTCTGAGAAGAAAATGAGTTTTCTCCTAAGAAACCTTGGGTTTCCAGTTCCTTGTTGGAAGCTCACCCTGCTCTGCTCTATACCTAAAGTGAAAGTCAACGTGAGCCCAAGCTTCGAAGTAAGGCCCTGATTATCCTTGCAAAACGAGAGGCGTGCAGCAGCTCCATGAGGCCTTCATCGTTGTTCTGCTTTAGTGTCAAGGTAGTAAGCTTTTCAACACTCCTAGGGGCCTTGCTTCAGCACCCGTTTCAGTACCAGAACACTGCATAGAACCAGGAAGCTCTGCTCCTGCGTGTATGCTGCGTGTCAACCTAGAAATTAGAGACTGATGGCACAAGGCTAGTTTTCCCATTATGAAAGCTCCGTTGATGCGGCCCCGAAGCTACCTGAAAAGCACTGTTGTTACCGTGCTTTTACTTACAGCCGGCATGGCTCATAGAAGAAAATGAGTTTTCTCGAAAGAAACCTTGTGCTTCCAGTTCCTAGTTGGACGCTCACCCTGCTCTGCTCTATACCAAACGTGAAAGTCAATGTGAGCACTAGCCTCGAAGTAAGGCCCTGATTATGCTGGCAAAACGGGAGGCGTGCAGCAGCTCCATGAGGCCTTCATCGCTGTTCTGCTTTAGTTTCACGGTAGTAAGCTTTCCAACACTCCTAGGGACTTTGCTTAAGCAACCGTTTCGGTACCAGAACACTGCGTAGAGACAGTAAGCTCTGGTCCTGCGTGTATGCTGCGTGTCAACCTAGAAATTGGAGACTGATGGCATAAGACTTCTTTTCCCATTATGAAAGCTCCGTTCATGCGGCCTCGAAGCTACCTGAAAAGCATTGTTGTTGCCGGGGTTTTCCTCTCTGCCGGCATGGTTCTGAGAAGAAAATGAGTTTTCTCCTAAGAAACCTTGGGTTTCCAGTTCCTTGTTGGAAGCTCACCCTGCTCTGCGCTATACCTAAAGTGAAAGTCAACGTGAGCCCAAGCTTCGAAGTAAGGCCCTGATTATCCTTGCAAAACGAGAGGCGTGCAGCAGCTCTTGAGGCGTTCATCTTTGTTCTGCTTTAGTTTCAAGGTAGTAAGCTTTTCAACACTCCTAGGGGCCTTGCTTCAGCACCCGTTTCAGTACCAGAACACTGCGTAGAACCAGGAAGCTCTGCTCCTGCGTGTATGCTGCGTGTCAACCTAGAAATTAGAGACTGATGGCACAAGGCTAGTTTTCCCATTATGAAAGCTCCGTTGATGCGGCCCCGAAGCTACCTGAAAAGCACTGTTGTTACCGTGCTTTTACTTACAGCCGGCATGGCTCATAGAAGAAAATGAGTTTTCTCGAAAGAAACCTTGTGCTTCCAGTTCCTAGTTGGAAGCTCACCCTGCTCTGCTCTATACCAAACGTGAAAGTCAATGTGAGCACTAGCCTCGAAGTAAGGCCCTGATTATGCTGGCAAAACGGGAGGCGTGCAGCAGCTCCATGAGGCCTTCATCGCTGTTCTGCTTTAGTTTCACGGTAGTAAGCTTTCCAAGACTCCTAGGGACTTTGCTTAAGCAACCGTTTCGGTACCAGAACACTGCGTAGAGACAGTAAGCTCTGGTCCTGCGTGTATGCTGCGTGTCAACCTAGAAATTGGAGACTGATGGCATAAGGCTTCTTTTCCCATTATGAAAGCTCCGTTCATGCGGCCTCGAAGCTACCTGAAAAGCATTGTTGTTGCCGGGGTTTTCCTCACTGCCGGCATGGTTCTGAGAAGAAAATGAGTTTTCTCCTAAGAAACCTTGGGTTTCCAGTTCCTTGTTGGAAGCTCACCCTGCTCTGCTCTATACCTAAAGTGAAAGTCAACGTGAGCCCAAGCTTCGAAGTAAGGCCCTGATTATCCTTGCAAAACGAGAGGCGTGCAGCAGCTCCATGAGGCCTTCATCGTTGTTCTGCTTTAGTGTCAAGGTAGTAAGCTTTTCAACACTCCTAAGGGCTTTGCTGCAGCACCCGTTTCAGTACCAGAAGACTGCGTAGAACCAGGAAGCTCTGCTCCTGGGTGTATGCTGCGTGTCAACCTAGAAATTAGAGACTGATGGCACAACGCTTGTTTTCCCGTTTTGAAAGCTCCATTCATGCGGCCTCGAAGCTACCTGAAAAGCACTGTTGTTACCGTGCTTTTACTTACAGCTGGCATGGCACATAGAAGAAAATGAGTTTTCTCGAAAGAAACCTTGTGCTTCCAGTTCCTAGTTGGAGGCTCACCCTGCTCTACTCTATACCAAACGTGAAAGTCAATGTGAGCACTAGCCTCGAAGTAAG